>NC_087210.1:50308763-50376263 GCF_015104395.2 Macrobrachium nipponense | reverse complement strand
ATCACCAGAAATACACATCTCTCACTCCTCAATGGAATGGCCGGGAATCGAACCTGCGACCACCGAGGTGAGAAGCAAACACCAAACCAACCACGCCACTGAGGGGCTCAAAGCTTTCAGTAAGGCCTTTAGCCTACCTAACAAAAACTAACAACTCAGGTTCTTGTAATTACATACTTTGCTGGTGACTTGACTTAAATTCTTCAAGGTATTTGTTATTTTGATTCTTACTATATAACAAACTTTGTCAACATTATAACTAGCTGAGACCTCATCATATAATATTAGGTTTCGGCAGCATCATCATCCAAACAGACATGCAAATCACCCTGCCATAAAAGAATTCCGAAAAACCTGAATGTCAAAATGTAAGTACCTGATGTTTGAAGGTGATCAATTTTTAACATCAAAATAGATTCCCCACCAACGAACACCCGGCCTGAGTTGCATTTCTGCTGATGCAGTTGAAGCAGAGATGGACGTGGACAGCCAGACTAATGAATTCCTTTGCGTCCTGAGCCAGACGCTGCCAATAATTATCATCGTCGTCTAACACTGTTGTTGTATTTCCTCATCCGCGCAAAAGCAACAGAAGCGACCTCCAAGCAACGTCTCTCTCTCTCTCTCTCTCTCTCTCTCTCTCTCTCTCTCTCTCTCCACCGTCTTGAGGAGGAGTCTCAAATCCTGGGAACCTTTCCACAGCTCTGGCGTTTTTAGTGGAATATTAGAACAGTTTAATTATGGGCCGTCCGTTCCTCCACGACTGCCATGGGATTATAAGTCACTATAATTTCACCAAAACCGAAAATCTTCGAAAAAGAACCACTAACTCCTCCACCCAGTTTCACGGACGCATGGAGAGGCGAATCTTGATCATAAGGTCGCGACGCTTGTGGTTAACGGAGGCGGTTTTCGATCTTACCGGCGAATGACATTTAGAGGTCTGGAAAGATAACCTTGATCGATGCAATTATATGAAATATTTCACGACGGATCTTGCCACCGGGCAGCTCTTTTTCTTTCACGCAATCCATCCAAAAGATAAGATATCATCGAAAAGCACAACATCACTGAAAGACCAACTGCTCATCAGAACAAATTTGTATTCCGTCAAAATAAGTATATGAAGAAATTGAAGGAAATGAGAAATATGTAGGTGGATGGAAATAAAATAAGTATAAACACTGACAATTAGAGAACACTATTATTTTGCACAAGAAAAAAAATAACGGACATATCTGTTCACGTTGCTTTACTGTGCACATTACTCATACTATTGTGAAATCTACAATTTTTTTTTATTACATTCACGTGCATAAATTAGTAGCCAGAAAATCCTTCGCAAAAAAAGAAACACCAATCTTGGTGGAAAATTTCTCAGGTTCGCCCATTTCTTTCGAAATATCATTTGAAGACCTTATCGTTTTCCTGCGGAATGGCCTCGTTCGTTACAATCATTTCGAAAGAAATTTCGGTGACTGCAGTTCGCCTGATAATATTGTGTGTGTGTGTGTGTGTGTGAGAGAGAGAGAGAGAGAGAGAGAGAGAGAGAGAGAGAGTGGAGTGGGGTGGGGGGGTAAGTGGGGGCTGGGCGCCGCCGTGAAAAATGACAGACGTAGTTAGTGAGTCTGATCTTTCACTTATAAAAATCTATTTGTTTGTGCTTCTTAGGATACATTTGCTGTTGTCTGTTAGGATTTTGCTATTCCAGTCTTCTTATGTTTTTAAATAACAACCTTCAAAAATATTTATACCTACTCAAACAAGCTCAAAACAACAATCAGTTACCCTATGGTATTACCGGATCGCCCTACCTAGGCGTTCTTCAAATTTCCTACACTTGGCAATCGCCCGGGACACTATGTCCTCTGCAGTTTCAGCTCCAGTTTCCAAAATGTATATTAGTTTTCTTTTAAATAAAAAGTATGAAATAGCTTGCTGAACGCTGTCTTTTCACGCGCTTACTAATTTGTTATATTGGATGATAAGATGATAAGTCATTTTCATAAATTCAAAAAAGTTTATCCGAATTGCTTGACTGACATTTAGTATTGAAATGCACACAAATCTTATTCTCTTTCAATAATTATTGATACTGACCAAAACCGAAAACTCGTTATCTTATACTAAAACAAAGTATAGAAGTTCGGTAAAGGGCCTAATAAAGCAACTGGGTGTTAGACCTATTTTGTCCGGAGTTCCGCAGGGTAGTGTTTCTGGTCCGCTGTTAATTTTCAGTGTATACATGTGATATGGTTGTTGGCCTGGAAAACAAGTTAAAAGTTAAGTATATCTTAGTTTTACCAGACCACTGAGCTGATTAATAGGTCTCCTAAGACTGGCCCGAAGGATTAGATATTTTTACGTGGCTAAGAACCAATTGGTCACTTAGCAACGGGACCTGCACCTTATTATGGGATCCGAACCATATTATATCGAGAAATATATTTTTATCACCAGAAATAAATTCCTCTGATTCTACGTTGGCAGAGCCGAGAATCGAACTTCGGACCACCATCGCGAAAACCACTCGTCCAACGAGGAACTTGGAAAACAAGTGTGTTCAGTATGCCGATGATACAACACTGGTGGTTGTCGTAAAGTCTCCACTTAAGAGAAATGAAGCTGCCCTCATCCTCAATCGGGACAGGGACCGGATCAATCAGCGAATGGTGTAGTGGGTGGGGCAGGAGGCCAAACTCCACCCCATCGGGATTTTGCTGAATGAGTTCGAAGCTTTAACTATTCCAGGTGTGACTTTTGACTCACATCTTACTTTTGAGAAACATCTAATGAAAGTTTTAGCAAATGCTGCACGAAAGTTAGGTATTGTTCGTATATTTATAAGTGATAAAATCAATGAAACCTGTTTTAGGTCATTTGTTCTTCCTTGACTAAAATACTGTTCTCCAGTGTAGATGTCTGCTTCTGCCAGACATTTATTTAGATAGAGTGGTTCGTGGTGGAAGGTTTCCGTTTTCTAATATTAGCAGTTATGACTTGGACCATCGACGGATGGTCTCTTGTGTGTTACTTTTTCACAAGTCGTATTTTAATGCAGTAAATGTGCCTTGCTGTCGAACATCTTAGTTCTAGAGGCTTTCTATTCCTCACACCGTCGGACTGTGGAACAGCCTCCCAGAGGATGTCGAGCAATTGGAACTTCAGAAGTTCAATCCGATGTTTTGCAACGTATTACTACCCTAATACAATTTAACTTGTATTTCAATATTTTATTTACATCTTTATCTATTTATCAATTTATCAGTTTTTCTATTATCTTATCACCTCTTTCTGTACTTCCCATTACCTTCTGTTACTGCTTTTGAATGAACAGCATAGTCTTTAGAAGCTTGACTTTCAAGTCAATGACCCCTGTGGGCTTGTTCCGTATGAGTAGGGTTCATCTTCTGAATAATAATAATTGAGTGGAATACACTTTCATGTCTGGAGACCAATGCATGAATGAGTTTTGGAAGGGTCTATTTATGCAAGCGTCACTGAAATTCGGGGACTGATCAGGAGAGGGGAAGATATAACTTTTAAAACGGACGACCTTTCTTTTGGAAGAGGAACTTGAAAGAAAAAATTTAGGTCCACTTCTGCCTCCATCCTTACTTTCTGTAATTACATATTCTGCCGTTTAGGATTCTCATAACAATACGTGTCTCAAACACTTATTATGTGACTGTTTAAGAAATGAACACTAACTATTAACTTGCTTAACCGGGAGTTATCATTATTTCTTGGCTTCTGCATCTCGTCGGTATTCGCCCCTTCGATGGCCTAATATTTTTTCGAGTATTTTGAAAGGCTGTTTATCACTACCTCATCTTTGCATGTGACTTAACTCTCAGGACTACTTTTGCTCTCTTTGCATTTGAAGAGCGGACCAGGGAATCCCAATACTGATGGGGTTTCGATACTGCTAAATATATTCCTCACAATGAAATCAGTTTTACTTTAAGCACTCATTGACTAACGACGACATTTGTTAGCGACCGAAAATAGAATTTGACTTATTTCAACCATTTTGTTTTCCGAAATCAAGGACATCTCAATGGAAACAGAGGTTCTCGAACACTGACGGTTTTCAGTGAAACTAAAGGATCAAGTAAAGGAAGCATTTGCATGCATAGTATTCAAAGTAGTACTAATGGTCACATTGATTTTCAGAAAACTTGAAATGAATATCCTATGGTCTTGGCTGTATTTCCACTTTTTAACTTACACGGGTCTCTTGACCAGTCATTTTGGAATATGAAGATCTCTAAAGATATGACATGAAAAATGTGACTGAAGAAACTAAACCTCAAACAACAAGAACCTTCAGTTTGAAACATACAAACTAAAGGAAAAACAAGCTTGCAGAAATAGGAGAAATTAAATATAACATAAGTCAGTGGCTGAAAAAAAACCATAAATATAAAAACAAGGGTGGTTAGATTACGCTTGGCAAGTTTGAGCGGCCTGTAAAGGCGTTTTTCTCGCTGCAATATTTCATGCAACATCACCGCACCACCAGGAATATTAATGTAAGACAATTTAATTTATTGCGTTCAAAGAGCCGCGGCGCTGAAAGGCAAAGGGAACAAGTAGTGGCGAAACAGATTGCGAGATAATTCACACTCCTTTGCATCCCGCCTTACGTAATTACTCTCGATCTTTGAGTGTTAATATTCGTCTTAAAATAAAAAAAAAAAATTAGGAAATGAATAACAGCAATACCAATGTTGACTGTTCATCACGTATGTAAACAAACGCATACCCAGGTACTTGGTTCCTTGATACAACCGACGTCAGGATATTTCATCTAAACTATGCATATTCTTCACGTAACGATATAGTACTACGATTCACCAATATTCCATAACTGCCTGTTGTGCAAATTAAATTGAGAGTTCGAGAGAAAAGGATACTAATTTGTATAAGATTCATATACCCTGATTTCTCCTCTGTGCGCTGGTTCGAATCCACGAGAGGACGAAATTATTATCAACTATAAAATTCGCCTTCGGTTAACACATATGAAAGTATATTAATTCCTTGGTAGAGCGAATTGGATATTAAAGGACACTTGTAGATTAATGCATGCATATGAATCACGGTGACGTGATAAAAATCATATATATATATATAAATGTATAAATATATATATATATATATATATAGTATATATATATATATTTTTTATCACTATATATATACATATATATATATATACATACATACATACACACACATATATATATATATATAATAATATAATAGATATATATATATATATATATTATATAGTCTATATTTATAACTATGAATTTTTGTCACTATTATATAAGATATATATATTATATATCATATATATATATATGAATTTTTTATCACTATATATATATATATATATCTATATATATATATATAATATATTATATATATATATTAATATATATATTATATATTTTATAAATATGAATTTTTTGTCAAATATATATTATATATATATATATATATATATATATAGATATATTAGTATATATTTATAAATATGAAATTTTTGTCACTATATATATTATATATATACTGATATATATATATAAGTATATATATATAGTAATATAGCTATATATAGATATATATATCTAATAGTGTGTGTGTGCATGAGAGAGAGAGAGAGAGAGAGAGAGAGGAGAGAGAGAGAGAGAGATAAAGTGAAAAAATATGGGACAGCTGTTGACCCTATCATTTTACAACGGGTATTAAAGATTTTCCTGATAATCTTTGATAATCCGGGAATCACGAGCGAGAAAACTCGGGAGCGCCCTGCTTTCGTGCTGACCGGTTCATGATCCGATTTGATTCATGTAATATTTCTCGTCGCTCTAATAACATGGCGCCGATAGTAGACTTCATTCATTCATTAACCACATTTCATCAGAATCACTTCGATTTATATTCGCTTTACAAAGATTAACCAAAACACACAGCGTCATAATGGTGAACATTTCAGTAGTATTTCGTTTGTCCACATGACTCGATATGTAAATTCTGCATTTTTTAGAAATAGGTACTTCTGCGTGAGATGTTCATAATAGTTTCTTCATGTAAATATTGGTGTGTTGCATATCTACACCATAAAGGAAGATTTAGGATTTCCTATTTATTCACCAACATTTAATTTTTCTATTCTATTAGATTATTAGGATTACTAAATCTCTATCAAGAATAATTTCCTTTTTAGAATTGCACAGAGCATGACAATTTAGCCTTCAATCTTGAAAAAGGAACAATACTTATTTTGGTGATAAATCTAGGTACAAAAACACTTATTCTGAATTTGCTCATAAAATCCTAGCCTTATAATATGTTTTGGTAGGGATAGGAGACATACCGAATTAAATATTTCAAGAACATATCTCCAACTAAAATCACAGGCTACGACACACCAACTTAAACAGTGTAGATCTCTAACAGTGATTGTTTTTCATTGTGAATAAACGCAGCGATTGTGTGCACAACAGAACTAGCCAAACGTAATTATGAAAATACACAGACATATTTACTAAAAGTAGGGTGTAAAGAGATTCATGAACGAAATCAGTTGCCTGCAACACGATCAATTATCTAAGGTTTAAATCAGCAATTCAGTCTTCTGGGTCTGCCTAGTCTTCAATACATCTGTTTTAAACTAAGCAACAGCCTCTGTCTTCAGTGTTCTTTCTTCACAAAAGAAATAACTCCAGTCTTACAAAATTCATCTTTCCGATGACAAAGTACTACTAATTTCAAGCGGTCATTTCTTTCGATGTGTGACATCTTCAGCCCTACAGAGTTCCATCCTCATCTTTGTTTATGTCAGAACGCTTCTCACCTTCCATGAGCAAGAACTCAGGCCTTACAGAACTAATTACTGTCTTACGCGTAGCAATAAATTCACTTGCATGTGCTGCTGCCGTCTTCGGGTGAAGACTAATGGGAATTCCACAAGGTTCAGTCTCTGGTTAATCGGTAACCGCAGGCTTTCCGAATCCTGCAGTCAGTTAACCAATAACTTCAATCCTACTAAAGTTAGTTTACTCTCAAAATCACTTCGGTACAACTAGACCCGGTATTAAGGTGAGCACGAAAAGAAGTCTCAAATAAAGCGTTTAGTTCTCAGACGAAAACTGACAAATCATGAAAATGATTGATGATATTTAGTGGTATATTTCTTTACTAACTTAGGCCTACAAACCTAAACCAAACCGAAGCATTTGTCATTCCCTCATACACTCGTTTACTTGTATATTTGTTCCGGGGACTGTCAGGAAATTAACGACTTTAATTAAGACGAAAAGCAGACAAACATGGCCTGCGGGTTGGGTTCTTAGTTATTTTTTTGTTTATTTAACCTAAAATAATTTGCGCTCAATAACAAAACTTTTTTTATCGGCTCTAATAGAGACATCCTATTCCTTGTAGCAGTGACATTTCATCAACTAGAAAAACCTATCTTCTTATGTTACCGAGGCCATTCACCATTCCATTACAAATTCTGGTGTGAAAGGCAACTTACGACCGAAACCTTTTAACCTCACGGCATACGCTCTAATTAACCGTCGTCTTCATTTCGCAGTCATTTTACACTCTGCACTTTATGTTAAAACTGCAGAGCTCATCAATACATCGGTAGCCCGTCCCCCACCCACCCGACAAAACATTGGCTTTTTTTTTTTTTTTTTATTCCTGGCGGAAACTTGCTATCTCCATTTTCGCACGAACTGAAGTAAACAAATTAATCTCCATTATCCAAGGTGTAATTTACATACATAACTACGCACTTACACGTATCCAACCCTGTTACAAATGCCAGAGAGAGAGAGAGAGAGAGAGAGAGAGAGAGAGAGAGAGAGAGAGAGAGAGAGAGAGAGAGAGAGAGACATTTAGTTATGAAACAAAAATGAACACACTTCCTGCTGTCAACCGCCAAAACACACGCGCGCGCACACACACACACACACACACACACATATATATATATATATATATATAATATATATATATATATATATATATATATGTGTGTGTGTGTGTGTGTGTGTGTTTGTTGTATGTGTGTGTGTGTATGTATGTGTGCGTGTATATATATATATATATATATATATATATATATATATATATATATATATATATAAAAGCTCCAGCAAATCTATAAAAACGCAAGCTTCACGCGAAACAAAACCGGTTGTACTGGAAAATAATCCTTAGGTAAATGGGCTGTGTAAAAATAGTGCTGATAAGACTGAACTAACTGAGGATTTCGAGGAGGAACAGAAGTCTAACAGCAAAGTAACTCTTAAAACCCTAATAGAAATTCACTGGGAACGAAAGCTGAGGAAAGCATATTTCCGCTTATTGAAAAAAAACAATGGACCGGTGTAACGAGCAGTCTGGAACAGAATACTGCGACTTCACCAATCGAACACCGTATAATTTGTATAAATTGCGTTGTATTATTAGTTTCACTATTGTTAGCGAACCATATCATCGCAAAATAACGACTGTAAAAAGAAGATCGATCAAGACGACAATTTCCGAACTGGTTAAGTAACACATCACCCCGAAGCTCGGACACCGAATAACGAAATTCTGCTTGCTTATAAGGGCCAGCGTCCAAGGAGTGAAAGAGGCTAGCCCGGGTTGAACGACGCATAATCTTGAGGTGGAGTTTATAACCCGTCGACTTTCCCTGCTAAACACAAAATTTATGAGTACACACTGCGTTCTATTTGCAGCAGGATTATTGTAATCGGAGAAGTAACAACCCTTTACTAAGTGCGGAATTGTTGACATTGATTTCCATAGATAGATATAAATTCACAAGCTAGCAATTTCTTTATATATATATATATATATATATATATATATATATATATATATATATATAATGTGTGTATGAAGAGACTGCTAGCTTGTAAATATAATATATATATATATATATATATATATATATATATATATATATATATATATAAATGTCAACAATTCCTCACTTAGTAACGGGCTGTTACCTCTCCGATTACAATAATCCTGCTGTATAGGCAAATAGAACGCAGTGTGTATTCGTAAGTTTTTGTTTTACTAGTGATTGCATATGTATGTATGTATATATATATATATATATATATATATATATATATATATATATATATATATATATATATATATATGCAATCAAGGATGAGACCAAAAATCCCCCAGGGCTCACCAGCCTCATGAGGGTAACTTTGAAGGGAAGGATCTAATCTAGAGGCTACTTCCTCGGAGGAAGGCAGGTATCCTTCCAGGCTGGGGAAGTGGGCCTGGGGAGGGCCCAAGAACTTCAAGGATGAGACCAAAAATCCGCAAGCGCTCCCCAACCTCGTGAGGGTAACCTTGAAGGGAAGGGTTCAATCCAGAGACTGCTTCCTGGGAGGAAAGCAGATATTTTGCCAGGCTGGGGAAGCGGGACTTGGGAGGCCCAAGAACTTCAAGTATGAGACCAAAAACCCCCAGGCCTTACCAACCTCGTGAGGGTAGCCTTGAAGGGAAAGGTCCAATCCACAGGCTGCTTCCTCGGAGGAAGGCAGGTATCCTGCCAGGCAGAGGATGGCCCAAAAACTGCAAGGATGAGGCCAAAATTCCCTCAGGGCTCACCAGCCTCGTGAGGGCAGCCTTGAAGGGAAGGTTTCAATCCAACCTTACAGACCTTACATCTTGTTCGGGTTGCCCCAGGTCCCTCAGTGTGAAGCACCTCTAATGTCTACCAGAGAGTTGCTAGCACATCTTCCAGTATATTTTGCATCTTCCAATCTTGGATGGTCTGGGATGCAGCTTATTCTTAAACACATCTACGCTCACTCCTGATATATTCCTCAGATGAGCTGGCAACGCATTGAATAGACGCTGCATTATCGATGCTGGTGTGTAGTGGATTAATGTTCTGTGTGCTTTCCTTATTTTTCCTGGTATAGTTTTGGGCACTATTAATCTACCTCTGCTTGCTCTTTCTGATAATTTTAGCTCCATGATGTTTTCGGCTATTCCTTCTATCTGTTTCCATGCCTGAATTATCATGGAGAGGGCCCGAGAATTTCAAGGATGAGACCAAAAATCCCCCAAGGCTCCCCAGCCTCATGAGGGCAGCCTTGAAGCGAAGGGTTCAATCCAGAGTCTGCTCACTCGGAAGAAGGCAGGTATCCTGCCAGGCTGGGGAAGCTAGCCTAGGCAGGACCCAAGAACTTCAAGGATGAGGCCAAAAATCCCCCAGGGCTCAACAGCCTCGGAGGAAGGCAGGTATCTTGCCAGGCTGGTGAAGCAGGACTGGAGAATGCCTAAGAACTTCAAGGATGACGCCAAAAATCCCCTATGGCTCACCAGCCTCGTGAGGAAAGCCTTGAAGAGAAGGGTCCAATCCAGAGGCTGCTTCCTTGGAGGAAGGCAGGTATCCTGCAAGGCTGGGGAAGCGGGCCTGGAGAGGACCCAAACACCTCCAAGAGTCTGACTAGAGGCCGCTCCCTTGCAGGAAAGCAGGTATCCTGCCAGGCCGGGGAAGTGGGCCTAGAGAGGGCCCAAGAACTTCAAGGATGAGGCCATAAATCCCAAATGGCTTACCAGTTTGAGGGCAGCCTTGAAGGGAAGGGTTCGATCCAGATGCTGCTTCCTCGCAGAAAGGCAGGTATCTTGCAAGAATGGTGATGCGGGCCTGGAGAGGGCATAATAACTTCAAGGATGAGGCCCAAAAGCCCCCAAGGCTCGCTAGTCTCTTGAGGGCAGCCTTAAGGGAAGGGTCTGACCCAGAGGCAGGCAGGTATCCTGCTAGGCGGCTAGGAAAGCTTGCCCCGAGAGGGCCCGAAGAGCTTCAAAGATGAGGCCCAAAATACCCTAAGGCTCACCAATCTCTTGAAGCCAGCCTTGAAGGGAAGGGTCCGACCCAGAAGCTGCTTCCTTGGAGGAAGGCAGGCATCTTGTCAGGCTGGGGAAGCAGGCCTGGAGAGCCTAAAACTTCAAAGATGATGGCTCAAGAGCTTCCAAGGCTTGCCAGTCTCTTGAGGGCAGCCTTGAGAGGAAGGGTTCTTGGAGGAAGGCAGGTATCCTACCAGGTTGGGGAAGTGGGACTGGGGAGGGCCCAAGCACCTCAACGATGGTGACCAAAAGTCCCCATGGCTCACCAGTCTCTTGAGGGGAGTCTTGAAGGGTAGGGTTTTACCCAAAGGCTGCTCCCTCAGAGGAAGGCAGGTATCCTGCCAGGATGGGGAAGTGGGCCTAGAGAGGGCCCAAAAACTTCAAGAAGGCCCAAAAGCCCCCAAGTCTCACCAAATTCTTGAGGGCAGCCTTGGATGGAAGGGTCCGACCCTTAGGCAGCTTAATTACAGGAAGGCAGACATCTTGCCAGACTGGGGAAACTGGCCTTGGAGAGCACCAAATAACTTCAAGGGTGAGGCCCAAAAGCCCCAAGGCATGCCAGTCTCTTGAGGGCAGCCCAGAAGGGAAGGGTCTGACCCACATGCTGCTTCCTCGGAGGAAGGCAGATATCCTGACAGGCTGGGGAAATGGGCCTGGTGAGGCCCCAAACGCTTCAAGGATGAGGCTCAAAAGCTGCCAAGGTGTGCTAGTCTCTTGCGGGCAACCTTGAAGGGAATGTTCCGATCCAGATTCTCCTTCTTTGGAGGATGGCAGTTATCCTTCCTGGATGGGAAGCAGGCCTGAAGAGGTTAAAAATCTTCAAGGATGAGTGTCCAAATCACCCAAGGCTTGATGGCAGCCTTGTAGAGAAGGATCTGACCAAGATGCTGCTTCCTCGGAAGAAGGCAGGTGTCCTCCCAGGATGGGGAAGTGGCCCTGGAGAGGGCCCAAGAACTTCAAGGATGAGGGCAAAATCCCCCATGCTTGCCAGTCTCTTGAAGGCAGCCTTGAAGTGAAGGGTTTGACCCAGGGGTTGCTTCCTTGGAAGAAGGCAGGTATCCTGCCAGGCTGGGGAAGTTGGCCTGGGGAGGCCCAAGAACTTCAAGGATGAGACCAAAAATCCCCCAAGGCTCCCCAGCCTCATGAGGGCAGCCTTGAAGTGAAGGGTTCAATCCAGAGGCTGCTTACTCAGAGGAAGGCAGGTATCCTGCCAGTCTGGGGAAGCTGGCCTGGGCAGGACCCAAGAACTTCAAGAATGAGGCCAAAAATCTCCCAGGGCTCAACAGCCTCGTGAGGGCAGCCTTAAAGGGAAGGGTCCGATCCAGAGGCTGCTTCCTTGGTGGAAGGCAGGTATCCTTCCATGCTGGGGAAGCGGGACTGGAGAATGCCTAAGAACTTCAAGGATGAGGCCATAAATCCCAAATGGCTTACCAGTTTGAGGGCAGCCTTGAAGGGAAGGGTTCGATCCAGATGCTGCTTCCTCGCAGAAAGGTAGGTATCTGCCAGAATGGGGATGCGGGCCTGGAGGGGGCCCAATAACTTCAAGGATGAGGCCCAAAAGACCCCAAGGCTCGCTAGTCTCTTTAGGGCAGCCTTAAGGGAAGGGTCTGGCCTAGAGGCAGGCAGGTATCCTGCTAGGCGGCTAGGAAAGCTTGCCTCGAGAGGGCCCGAAGAGCTTCAAAAATGAGGCCCAAAATAACCTAAGGTTCACCAATCTCTTGAAGCGAGCCTTAAGGGAAGGGTCCAACCCAGAAGCTGCTTCCTTGGAGGAAGGCAGGCATCTTGCCAGGCTGGGGAAGCAGGCCTGGAGAGCCTAAAACTTCAAAGATGATGGCTCAAGAGCTTCCAAGGTTTGCCAGTCTCTTGAGGGCAGCCTTGAGAGGAAGGGTCCTTGGAGTAAGGCAGGTATCCTGCCAGGTTGGGGATGTGGGACTGAGGAGGGCCCAAGCACCTCAAGGATGGGGACCAAAAGTCCCCATGACTCACCAGTCTCTTGAGAGCAGCTATGAAGGGTAGGGTTTGATCCAGAGGCTGCTCCCTCAGAGGAAGGCAGGTATCCTGCCAGGATGGGGTAGTAGGCCTGGAGAGGGCCCAAAAACTTCAAGAAGGCCCAAAAGCCCCCAATTTCTTGAGGGAAACCTAGAAGGGAAGAGTCCAACCCAGAGGCTGCTTAATCACAGGAAGGCAGACATCTTGCCAGACTGGGGGAAGCTGGCCTGGAGAGCACCAAATAACTTCAAGGGTGAGGCCCAAAAGCCTCCAAGGCATGCCAGTCTCTTGAGGGCAGCCCAGAAAGGAAGGGTCTGAGCCAGATACTGATTCTCAGAGGAAGGCAGCTATCCTGACAGGCTGAGGAAAAGGGGCTGGTGAGGCCCCAAGAACTTCAAGGATGATGCTCAAAAGCTGCCAAGGTGTGCTAGTCTCTTGCGGGCAACCTTGAAGGGAATGTTCCGATCCAGAGTCTCCTTCCTTGGAGGAAGGCAGTTATCCTTCCCAGATGGGGAAGCAGGCCTGGAGAGGTCCAAAGAATTTCAAGGATGAGGTTCAAATCACCCAAGGCTCATCAGTCTCTTAAGGGCAGCCTTGAAGAGAAGGGTCTGACCCAGATGCTGCTTCCTCAAAGGAAGGCAGGTATACTGCCAAGGTGGGGAAGTGAGCCTGGAGAGGACCCAAGAACTTCAAGGATGAGGCCAAAATCCCCCAATGCTTGCCAGAGGTTGCTCCCTTGGAGGAAGGCAGGTATCCTGCCAGGCTGGGGTAAGCAGGGGAGGTGAAGGCCCCAAGGTTGAGGAGGCCAGTTCTGTGAACGCACCTTTGAAGGGGAGTGTCCTCTACAGTGAAGGAAGGCAGGATTCCTTGGAAGATCTGACAAGAAAATCATTGCAATTTGATTTCCCAGTGATGAAATGCCCTCTATTACTCTGTTTCTGTTTTCCAGATGATTAAAGCTTTTTATTTATTTTCTGTTCTGTACTCTGCATCACTTAGTTTGTATCAGAATTCTCCCATGCTAATAATTCATTCAGGGGAAAGAGTATTTCATATTACTGCCATCAATGTCAGTGTAGCACTTTACACTGGTCCAGTGCCCCAACCTTGGGAACTTGAGAAATCGTTTCTTCTCAGAGTTCATTAATGAGGAGGGTAACTATCATCTTTCCTTGGATCTTGGAAAGGATATTTTGAAGTTCTTGGAGGAAGCTGGTTTTCTTGAAAATTCATAAAGTATCGTCACTTATTTTTTTATTTTATTATTCCATTTTGGCCATATTATTTATCAATGGCGATAATGAGCACAGGTAAGTATTGCAACGTTGATTTGTATGAGGTCAATGGAACATGTAAAGAGAAGTCCTTAAGACGAAGAACCCAGTTTACAAATGGTAGCTGCATTTAAATAGGTGGTCCTGCAACCGCCCTCCATCCCCGCGCAGCACAGCGCACGCTTCCTTCTCGTATATATAATAATATATATATATTATATATATAATATAATATAAATATAATTTTAAAACACACACACACACACACACACACATAAATAATATAAATATATAATATAATATATATTATATATATATATATATATACATATGAGGGTGCGTGTGACTGGGTGTTTATATATATATATATATATATATATATATATATATATATATATATATATATATATATATACACACACACATATATATAATATATATATATATATATATATATATATATATATATATATATATATATATATATATAAACACCCAGTCACAAGCATCCTCATATGTGTGTATGTGTGTGTGTATATATATATAATATATATTTATAGTATATATATATATATATATATATATATATATATATAAGAGAGAGAGAGATATGAGAGAGACGGAGAAGAGAGAGAGAAGAGAGATAGAGAGAGAGAGAGAGAGAGAGAGAGAGAATAGATATGGTGGTCAGCAGGTGATAGTAAAAGGAGACAAGTGATAAAACAAAAATAACTTGTTCTACACGGAATACGTAGAGAAATGCCAATAAGCAAATGGATCATGGAATAAAGGAGGCAATTATGCATGGGTATGTGTGTGTAATATAAACAATATAATAGGCAAGTGAACATCTAAGTGCTTATTTTATTTAGGATGTTTTAAAATTCTTGGTTGTAATGGATAAAATTTGACAAACTTTGTAGGAATACGAGTTTATAGGCATGACTTAGTTTAGAAAGTTAATAATCTGATCAGAATCTAAAACAATCCGTGAACTATGGAACTCGTTAGAATATATTAGCTTTAGAGTTCTTCGAAAATTTTCAAGAATAATGTTGCTAGCCCCAAGCCTTTTCTTTATTCAAAGTTGATACTGGTACCCATTCAGAGCCCGGTCACCTAGTGGGGAAAAGCCGAGACTAAGCCACAGACCTTGCAAACGAGAGCGAAGGGTGGGGAATCTGGGGGGTGTTTGCACCAGTACGTTGGTGGATGACTGAGAACTGACGACGAGGTAAAGATTTTATATGAGAGGTAATATAGCAAAATTATACAATTTATTTAGAACAGATGGCACGGTCTCAGTTTCGGATTAAATTCATTACCCATGTAACATATGATAAAAACAAGATCTTTTCTTCAGCTAAAAGATATAGTTACCGAATGAAGGTGTTATTTTTACTTCAACAAAATCCTTACTCATCCATCGTTAGCAATAATTACACGACAATGACAAATATTCCCCTATAGAGGTAAATCGCATCTTCGATTCACCTTAAAACAGAATAAGGTTATGCATTGATTACAGATTTGTCAGTAGGTACATAAATTGTCCAGGCTATGAACAATGACAGCATGCTCGATGGGGAAAAAAATGAAAAGACTCCGTCACACAAATGAATAACACAATCTAAGAAATGCTATAAGGAGAGTAAACAGGAATAAAAACAAGAGAGAATTCAGACCTGGACACGAGCATCAATTTTTCCTTGGTAATACATTATACTGCTAATCGATAAACGGCTTAAATTTAAAATGGAAAGTGTAATTAAGTAAAAATCTATTTAAAGTATGTAAAAAATAGAAAAATCTTTGATTTTATAGGTAAATTTTTTTCGTTGTCTTTGTGTGCATATAATATACTATATATATATATATTATATATATATATATATATATATATATATATATATATATATACATACATATACATATATATCACTACATACATACAGAGAGAGAGAGAGAGAGAGAAGAGGAGAAGAGAGAGAGAGAGAGAAAGAGAGAGAGAGAGAGAGAGGTAAAAAAAAGTTTGTTAGAATAGGTATTTGTTCAGAAAAGATGAAACAGCAAGATGGTTGCAGTAATGGTGAGAAGATAAGTGACAGGAAAATATTTCATTATTTGGTTGAAGCAAAAAATGAGACATAAGTAGAAGCTGGTGAAGAAATGGAGAAAGTACAACTGTAAGGGTAATTAGACAAGGGAGTTTGATAAGGAGGAAGGCAGGAGAGCATAAAAAGAGAAAAGGGTTGAAAAATAGGTTTAGGATGAAAGATGGAAGTTGTACTACGAATAAGAGTAAAGTTCTAGCATAACATTATGGATTCAGCAAGAGCCAATTTCGGAAGTTTAGAAGAAGAAATATAGTGAGTGGTTATTTTAGCGTTACTGCAAAACAGAAAGGTAGAATGTGTGAGGAAGTACAGGAGAATAGATATGGTGGTCAGCAGGTGATAGTAAAAGGAGACAAGTGATAAAATAAAAATAACTTGTTCTACACGGAATACGTAGAGAAATGTCAATAAGCAAATGGATCTTAGAATAAAGGAGGCAACTTAAAAGATGGTGTCCAGGATTGAGTATTCTGAGGACTTATTGAGTCTGGACGACAGGAGAGAGGCAGAGATGATGTTGCAAAAGTAGGAGTTGCGTGAAGTCCGAGAGCTTTTATGAAATTACTGTTGAGGCTGTGATGAGGGCAATTAAGAAGCTGAAAATTAAAAGATGCTAAGGGTTAATGGGGTTATGCAGTGTACTGAGGTGAAAGTGTGCCTGAGTGGCTGACCATGATGTGGATGGCGTACGGTATGCCTGGATGAGTGAAAGGTTACAACAGACTGGGAGAAAGAAATAATGCCCCTTGTACAAATTTGAAGACAATACAATACCAATTAAGGATAATGAAATTCCACTGCAGTAAACTGCTGAGATTACCGAATGGCTTTAAAAGTGTTTGCAAAAGGAGAAACTTGAGAGTGTATCTGCGCACGAGTAAGATGGTTATATATAATGGTAAGTGTGAAAACGACAGTTTAAATAGTGAGAGCCTGGAAGCAGTGGATTCTTATAATCACTTGGGATAAAAATTTCAGACGATTGTTTGATGAAAGAAGAGGTGAGTTGTTGAGCAGGTGAAGCAAGAAAGGAAGCATGGTGAGTGCCAAATACTGGGGAAAAAAGGTGGATGGAAGAAGCCAAGGTTGGAATGTATGAAGGGTCGAACCAACTCAATGTGAAAAAGAAATCACATATGGTGGAACCTGTAGACATCAAATGTTTAAATGGTATGTGTGGTAGAAGAAGTGAAAGGGTGATCAATGTGGGGATAAATAGAAGGAATGGTAAAAGGGCTACTATAAGTGAAAGGATGGATCCTAGTTTTTTGAGATAGTTCACTTATGTGGAAAGAATAAAGGATAACAGGAAGGTGAAAGAAGGACGAGAAGAAGGTCGTGAAAGGACTGGGTGGACAGTGGAGAAACTGGGACACTTGGTTTCACAGAATCACACAGCGCACAGTTAAATGGTTTGAAAATCATTGAATTGAAACTTTTCAAAAACAGTGGATTTAAATAGTATGTAATCTGGAATATCACAGATACTATTATTACTGAGATCATGAAAATGGGGCTAAAATGGAATTAGATACCAAAATATCAACGACGGCCGTAGAAATTCATGAAACATAACTTTTAAAGTTTATAAATTCCTACATTTATCATTTCCATAACTGTAATTAATTCAAAAGCTTATGTCGAAATTGTACAAATAAGTAGACATTATATAAAGTAAGAAATGAGACAATCGCGTGTCTATACATCAAACAACGTTGAAAAAAGTTGCAAAAACCAGAAAAAAAGATTGAAAAGAGATACTGTCACTCCATGTGAGGGAAAACTTCTTTTTCCTGCCTTCAGTTAAAAGTTTCCCATTCGGAAGAACTTGACGTAACGAAAAACTGAGCCACGGGAATCAAATACACAGAATGGATAAAGGAGTAAAGGAGATATATGGGTGGATTAATGGAATTTCATTAAGTGGATTCGAAAGGATATTCAGCCTACAGATGAAAAATATTTCAAGAGTTCATTCATACACTGACGTACCAATATTTGCAATTGGAGTGGCAGTAGTACTCGGGCAGCCGACAACTCTTCTATCTCTCGCTATGTATTGAAATCAATACAACACATGTCTATACACACTCTCTCTCTCTCTCTCTCTCTCTCTCTCACACACACACACACACACACACACACACACACACATATATATATATAGATATATATATATATATATATATATATATATGTATATATATATAATATATATATTAATATATATGAATATATATTTTTTTATTATTTTATATATTAATATAATATATCTATATATATATATATATATATATAAACATATTTATATGTAAAATCACACTGACAGCATATGGGTCAATTATTCTTACTACACTGATAAACAAATTGTTCTACTAATACGTTAAATATGCGAGATAAAAATGTAATCATAATCTTTGTTACAGACTTGCTATACTCACAAAAAAAATCATCATATCGTAAAAAATGCGACAATGAAAACGTCCATAACTTGAGAATGCACTGAAGAATATGACAACAACTTTGATAAAAACTACCGGAGGAAAGTTTTATTCACTTATAATTTTTTTTACCTCCTGAGGAAATGAAATAAGGCCCTTTTATCAAATTCTACATTAAAACCTAACACCTATTGACTGAATGCATTTGATGAAAAGATAAGCGTTACCTTAGGAAATGTGACGTAACATTGAATTTGTACTGCAAGTCCTGAAAAAGTGTAACATTAATTTACTGGAATTTGAGCACACAATGAGTCGCATATTTTCCATTTCAGCACAGATGCCTTGATAGTTGTAATTGCTGTTATTCAGTGAAGGAAACTTGACCTGACTATTTTATTGTAGATTCATATAACTGTTCAAATACGAATATAGACACACACAAGTACTTATATGATTATAATACGTAATATAAGAACGCTTATGTACACACAAGTGATTCATATGAAGTGTACGTAAGTCTGCCTGGTATATTACTTTTGCTATTTCCGACCGTAATGAAAATATTGACCACGAAACTGAAGTAGTCTTGGCGCTTGAGGCGGAAACTACTGGGTCCAATATGACATGGGTCTGTCTGTCTGGTGCACACTGCGTTATTTGTTTATTTCACGGAAGATGTTTGGAAAAGTAGATTTCCTGGCTCCTGGCCATACGTCGTTTTTATTGTATTTGTTCTTGAGGCTCCTAGGAGAAAGTCTGAGAAGGGATCAGAGCTTAATGGGTCCATATACTATCAAGATTAAGTTACAAGACTTAGGTTCATTAGGAAAGGAGGCTCGCGATGTGGAAATAACAAAATTCTACTATAAATAAATACTCTTGACACAGGCAGTAACGTACAATCTCAACTCATGACTATATCCGGAACATGAACCCACAACGGGACAAATTAAAATAATTTCGATTGGTGATGCCAAACGTGATATTCAATGTTGATTCCCTCATCTCTGAGAAAAAGGGAAAATTTTCGCCGTTGCAGATCATCTGGGTTCAAATTCTATTATTTGATTGATGAAGGGTAAAAATGTGTTTATATAAACACAACTTGTTCTTATTATGCAAAGTGACGAGCTTGAATACTTACAGTATGCGCCTCTAAGAATGAGAGCATCTTTTATATCGACACCAATAAAAAACCACTATTACTAGGTTTCAAAGAACGAAACAACCCGATTTCCTTAGATCACATCAAAACGAGATGACTACGCTCCGGTGCAGACGTTGACGAGAGAGAGAGAGAGAGAGAGAGAGAGAGAGAGAGAGAGAGAATAATGATCAATTCTACTGTTATGCTGCATTGTCAATATCATCACATAGCGCTAATGTACTATGTAATTTACACCAAGAAAACTGTCAATGCTACGTTGTTACTTCGCCGGTTTCCAGTCCCTCCAGACCCCATAAGTCAGCTTGAGTCTTTCAGTGGCCGTTCGGTCGTCGTCGGCCGCGTCACGAAACTGAAGATGAAGTACCTACCACCACGGAGCAACGTGGAATCAGTCCTTGAAGCTTCTTAATAAGGCAGTTAATTAGAGGCAGAGAGGTGAGGGGTGGGGGTACCACGGCTCATAAAACAGAAGACTCAATCTTTGGCTACTACAGAAAGAACGTACCTGCTGAGGACTACCTTTCTTTGTTTCTTTGGAGAGAATTTTGTGTGACCGTAGATGAACTTTGCTGTGACTAGTTTATTGATAGTGGGAATGATAGATGGCTGTTCAGAGGGCAAAAGGTATAAGTGGTTGCTGTAGTTGCCCATGACCGGGGTCAGATTTGTACTTCTGTTTATGACCTTTCAAGAATGTTCTGGCGAGTCTCTGCCAAAGTGGATGATCTACTGTACCAAGAGATAAGAGGCAAAAATGCTGTCGTCGGTGTCTTGAGTGGTAACACGCTGCCAGTAACCAATGTTACTTATCAGCACTGGTCAACTACTTCCTACCCGTTCTTCTTGGCTTCCTGGTCTATGGGGAAGGATGCTCTAGCTGAGGAAGACAACCCACGCCTTCTGATTGTGGTGAGGTGCGTGACCATTCACTGCACATACCAGTGCAAGTATAAATAGTCAAATTTAAACAGTCAAGTTTAAGCGTGACGGTGCCCAGGCACCCACCACCACTGTCCCTGCCTGGCTCGTGATCCTGGAAGGCGCAGAAGACGCTGTGCACATCTCTAGGCTTGCCTGAAAATTTCTCTTTTGTTGCTTTCGTTAAGTGCAACAAGTATCAAAATTTGACAAGTTCGCTTCTTGGGTCCTTCACACTCTCCTCTATGACTACTACATTTGTCTCACTCGTACCTTATTCCTCCACGCTCCTTGCATGTGCTACAAATTTGTATATCATCGCCTTACTCTGTGGTTTCCCATATTAATAAGAGATGTATTTTCTGATCTTGCTTTTTACCGACAGAAAAACTGCTAAGAATTCTGAACTCTGTCCAGTTCTTATATCTCTTGGCTTTCTAATTAAAAGCGTGGCCATCCTTCAAGCCCCTCTCCAATCTCATGCCATATACACAAGTAGTCTCTGCTCATGGGATTTTTAGCACTTTTGAAACCTACATTGCCCCAGGCCGAGAGTGAGGTTCTTTTTCGTGCATTTTTTACTCCATTTCTAAACGTTTCAACGGAAAAGCACTTCCTCGGCAAATCCCTACAAAAGGTACCAAATCAAGTTTATCAAACAACTCTTCTACTTCTAAAATCTCTATTGCCTCTGTATCTGACCTTTGCCAACTTCCTCAAACTTCTTAATTCAATACTATTTTCTTTCAATTCATCATCACGGGTTACACAATTTAAGAGTAATTCTGGTTCGATTATCTTTTCTAATATTCCCTTTACAGTATTTACTAGTTATTTGGTAAATACAATGGATATTCTTAAGCTATTTACGTATTTTTTTATAAGCTACTCAGCAGACTTCCTGTTGAAGAGTTCACTCTCTTTCTCTAGAAACTCATTTCTATCTTTTCAACCTAAGCACTTCATATCCTTTTACGACGGGGTTAAATCAATCATTATTCATTTGGGTGACGGTTCTACTTATGCCTCGTTATCAAACTATTTATTTCCAGCATACCGTGTTGTAGATTTTCTGTGTATGAATTTCATTTTGGCCGGTGTCCTGTTAAACCTATGGTAGTATTTCTTTTTATTTTCAGGCGGTCTCGAAACTCCTTAGTAAGTCGCCATTTCAAACGTGTTTACAATCGAATTCTGTCCGCGCTTAGGTTTCCCAGATTTATATTACCAATAATCCATCATTATTATTTTTGCTTTTATCAGGCCTAAGTTTGATAAGAGAATCGCGTCATATCGGGGCGTGAAATAAAAAATAAGTTAAAGTTTTACGGTAAATTGATTATGAAAATATGGTAAGAATTGCTGGGCTCTTTCGTTTACCATTGAAATACTCATAAAAACACTTGCAATCATTCGTCACATGAAATCATTTTATTTTACATTTGAATCATTCCCTACATGAGATAGTTCTATTATGCTGAATTTATTTTCTAATAAATCAAATTTTCATTAGAATAATAATAATAATAAAAAAATGTGGGGACTGGGTAGTCCAAATGTAGGTACATGTACTCGTACGTGCTTGTAGAGTACGTCGCTGGCAGGACGCCCAAGAGATGAAAAAACTCGAATAAATGAGACGTTTCGCCATAGTGGCACTACAATGCGAACCTCGAGGATTACGGTAATGTGTATCCCAGTCGTTTTTCTCTTCTCTCGTATATTTATTTATAACGGCTACCTCAGAGGAACGACCAGACGCATCAACCTCATAGGCGATTCCATTCTTACAACGGGCAATCGTTCGGATAATCCACTCAGTGGACGACAATATCATATACCGAAAAACTTTTCCACCATCATTTCGAATGACAAGACTATTCTTTGCGAGGTCCATAATGCCAGTAACTATATCATCTAAAGAACCGAAAATTACATCCAGGACAACTAAAAATTTTGGGAAATATTTTCGGAGGACAACTCTGAAAAAGAACGGGCAACCTTTTAGGACAAACGCTCCCTCCCTCCCTCCCTCCCTCCCTTCCCTCCCCCACTCCCTCCTGGCGGTCCCCTACCCTCTATAAAGCGCAGAGAAATCGGAGGTTTTTCCGCCTGGATGGTCACTGGAAATCTAGACGGGAAGAGTTTTCCAGGCAGACGCTCTAAGAAGTTTTGGAAGTTGGGGAAAATATTTGCTTGGGAGGAGAACCCGTAGTTTTCTTTCTCTCTGAGTCTTCGAGTACGGATATAAAATGTATATATATCTGCCTTCAGCCATCCGAGCAGAGAAAATTTGTGTGGTGTGTCTTACATAGTTTACTGAATACGACGAAGAGCCTCACTTAGTTTATAGAAAACGGGTTTAAATCGCATGGACCAGACACCAATGGGAGGACTGAAGATGAAATATAAGGAAGTAATGGGGTGTTTTATGCCGTTCCATTGGAAAGGGAAGCGGGAGAGGGAGCCACCGGGAATGGTAAATACTGAACTGAAATTGGAAGCAGGAACCAAGGCGACAGAATGAGGGAAAGAAAAATACTCCCAAATGTTGTTGGGTTTCGGGAGGATATGTGATGGGCGCTTCACAGGAAGCAGTTCATAAAAAATGCAAATGAGGGGAAATTTCTGTTTTCATCTCGTATCCATATCCTAGCGTACCCCCAATGTCTACGAAACAAAGGGCAAAAAGGGATAAGGGTACGTTTTGATGCTCCGTTTAACAAAATATATTATTGCACAAATGGATACACTTGGGTTTCGACAAACGCTTCTCGTAAGAAAGCAGACTTGATGGGCTCTCGATTGGTAAAAGCTCTACACGGTTTATGTACCCTGAAACGGTCTACACTCTCGTCCTCCCTCCAAGCTCTACCTGGAAAAAGTCTTGGCTCTCACTTTCCCTTCCTTTCAGGTCCAAAATTACCTGTATACAATTTTACTCTCCTTCCCGTCTCCTTAATTTGCCTCTGCTTATCTTAATGACATAAAATAGTCTCGTGGAAAAATAAGATATGCAAAATTTCGCAGGAAAGTGTTTCTATTTCTCCCCTCCTTCATCCGCGCCTAACCCCCTCTCTATGTAGACCTTTATGATGTAAAATACTTAGGCTATCTAATCAATTTAACCTCAATAGCCCCCTTGAAGAGCTACGCACATAGCAGGTAATAAAAGCGCGCACCTTCGCCAGCCAGCCAACCGGGCAGTGACTTGATAAAAGTTCCCAAAAGGCAACGTTGGCCCAACGCATAAATTTCCTTCACATCATGGTCGGCCTTTATTGCCTCGGTTAGCTTCATAACCCCGTGAGCGTTTAAAAGATAAAACCCTATAAATCACATAAAGCACATGAATTATGTGAGGGAGTGAATCTGAAATTGGCTACACAGAGGCCAACGTTGTATCTTAATTATGATCGTGTTACTGGAACGGCCCGTAAGTGAATGTGTTAATGGTATGGCACGAAGCCGCACAGAGCAGTAGTTGCCTGAAGCAGTCATCGTCTTCTCCTTGCATCGGTCTTCATTTCTCTAGAAAAACAACGAATCACTCTCAGGCTGGCAGGCTGAACCCATCAAGTTCTACCATTAGCACTAATGGGTGGAGGATAACAGAGTCGATCGACGCAATCCGCTCTGGCTTTTATTTAGCCATTTCGTTAGGTTGATGGTGACAGGGCAACACAAGCAAGGCAACAATGTTAAAGGAAAAATGTTGACGGTAAACTTACTTTGCGCTGTAGGGAATTCTTTAAGCAATGATAGATGATCCCGTATTAGGTACTTACGTACTTAATCAATGAAATTCCAGGTTAACGCTTTAGACCACTTTAGGAAAAAAATAAGCATGGATTTATTTTTAGCGGATGCTAAAATTTAATTCCCTTACAAGGGGGGAGTTCAATTAACTCACTGAAGTATCTCTGTCGTTGTCTGTGGCAGCTGTGTCAGGTTGATGCCAAACTCGAACGTTATCAGATGTTAGGCCTTCCAAATGTTTTACATTTATTTATTAATTTTAGCATTTGGTCCACTCATAACGCTTGCTGGACAAAAGTTATGACTGTTTGGTTGGATTCATAGGAGTTTGTGAAACATGACACTAATAATTGATAACAATTCTTTTGTTCATGGTGTCCCGATGCTACATTATCATCATCCTGTCCACATAACTGCCACGTGGCTTTTTTTTTCTTTTTTGCCAGATTCTATGTAGCTTGTCATCCCATTTCAATCTACGAAATGTAGTTTTGCATTACCAGTCAATAACCCAAGTAGTTGCTAAATGAATGAATCAATTATTATTCATTAGATAATTGTCGAGGTGCTCATGGGTAATATCGACCATAGCAATACGTACTGCATTCGGTAGCTGTGAGTTTCTGGTGCAACAGATCAAGTAGTTTGTTTTAGTCTCTATTATTCTATGAATATCGTGTGGTGTGATAGAACAACATATGTACAATATGACTGGATTTCTTGTTTAAATTTATTCATTAAACCGGGACATTATTTTCACTTCACAATACCATAAAACCATTTTTTTTTCTAAATACCACAAACTCAACACTACGACGATTTTCCCTTATTATGGTTGGTAACTGGAATAAGTTAATATTTTTTTTTTTACTTTCGTTATGGGCAGGGTATCCGATCCTAAAGACCTCGCAATCAGAATGTTTTTGTGGTCGTGAATTTGACCTCTGAATTAAACATTATCGACAAGCCTGCCTCTTCCATTAAACATTAAGAACATAATCCAAAGATTAAAAACATAAATTCATTGATGCTGTTAGCATGGAATAATCATTGTCCTAAAAACTAAACAATGCCATATAAATAAAAATTATATATGAACACAAGACCACATTCAATGGAAATAAGTTGCACTATATGTAAATGGGAAGGAAATTACCGCTACCCAATCAAGGAGCTTTGCCAACTAAAATAAATAAACTATTACCATTATCCTTATCACAAATCTCCAAATATTTAAAAAAATCCACAACATGCAAACTCATACGAAAAATCTTATACCGATAAAAAGAGATAACAAAAGCCAAAAAATTGGGTAAAACTGAAGAAACTAACATGTTTATTTACAAAAAAATAGCCATGCGGCTAAAACATAAAAATTTGATATAAGTAACGCGAAAAGTAATACTAACCCTTGTCACCATTCAGTAGGGCAGTTTCAATGCTGTTAACACATCAGGTCTTGGTTGGATAACCGATAGAGCGCAATGAATTTCATAATTATGTACCATCGAGAAGATTCCTACTCTTAGCCTTTATAGAAACTGTGGTAGAAGAAGCCACATTCACTTTCGTGTTCCTTTGTTCATGCCATTCTTGTCTTATTCGGTGGCTTTTGAGGAAATAGAAAACCTTAAAACTGCGCAATCTACAATTTGTCCTCCCCAAAGTTTCTCTACAACCGAATACAAAAGCGGCACATATTAATATAATAAAGTGTAATAATGCACTTAACTTGAAGTAAAAAATCTCTCCGAAACCTCTGGAGAGGGTAATTACCCTCCTCATCTCGTTATTTCGAAGATAAATGAACTTATTTATGCAGCTAAAACTTTGTCTTGGATTAAAAAAAGCTTATCAAACTAGGGCACTTTACCCAGGTTAGGAACTGATGGTCTAAATATCAACGACTCAAGTAAGATTTTATAAAAAGTAAAAATATCAGGATATGAGGGAAATTCGTTGATCCAAAGTGGTACAGGAGAACTACGATATGTGGCAACAAATAAAAAGTAATATATAATAGTATCTATTACCTGTAAAACTTAAGAAAGCGCGAGCCATGAAACACGCCAATTGACTTCCACGTTTTCTTCTGTGGTTCCTTGAAACACCAAAATGTTTTAACAAAAACACGAAAGAATAATCATAGTGCAATAAGCCTATGCAGTCCTCCCATTTAAGAGTCAAATTGCTTAGTTGAAAGTGTAGGCAAGAAGTGGGGAGGAATCGAGTAGTTCTGGTGAATGTGACCTGTGGATTGTCTATAGTTCAGCTCACGAAAAAAAATGAAAAAAAGATAACAATCTTATATGGTAACGAGAATGGGTTTACTTCGTGTTTTAAGAAATTTATTTCCTCAATTCGAGAGAGATGCATACATATTGCATATTTGTCACTAATAATTCACATATTTTCATGCTTCGTAATTCCAACCCGTAGATTGAAATGAGCAGCGTAGGCTGATTAGCGATGTGTTGTGGGAGGCCACAAAAAAACCATGATTATCGAATCCTCGATAATTTGGGAGAAACTTACACACACATACACACAGATTGATATAGAAATATATCTACCATCACCATAATCCAAACCCAAGACTTTAAGGCTGGTAGACATAATGCACCGGGCTATCAAAACGTTAAAAATTTACTTCCACTCTGTTGTGTGTACTCCTCTGTTAGGTTCGGGTTCTGTACTTTTAATTAAAACCATTCTATCTCCATCATGGTAGCTCAGTAGTAAATAAACGTATGTAAAGCTTCGTTATGTATGCACGTATGACAGTTTGTCACTCATACTTTTAAGTATTAAGCCACAGATAATCCGTTAATCTCGAATTTGAGCATAACTTACACCCAAATGGAACTGACGCGCCTACACCAACCCGGATTTACGTTCAATCCTTTAGGGATGATGCATGAGTAATGGAGGACATGATGTACTCAAGCACTTCTCATCGTATATCGAATATTTTATATTTATGACTGTCAGCTGGAAACAAAAAAAGATTCTTAAGCATTTTGGTAAACTGGTGTGTGAGCAGTAATCTTAAATTCACTTCGGGTTAAAGGATTTATAATGTGTGGGTAAATCGAGAAACAATAATCATTGTCCTTATATAAGGAATATGATTCTGGTGGATGTGACTACAAGATTCTAGAATCTAGACCATTGCTCTACCATGGTAAGAAGGGTTTACATCAGTTATAACAACAGTCTGTCTGAATTCTACAGATATCAGTACTTATGAACTGAAATAAACTCCTATCCTCTCTTTAGTAGACATGTGGGTTCGAACCCTACTGAGGGAGGCAAGCGTTCTTCAATTGTTTCCCACTTTGGTTTCAAGGATTCATGAGGACTCAGGATTTGGAGCTCTAGCTTGCTAGCCGAGAATTCTAATGAGAACTCACGCTCAATACATATATATACATGCTCACACACACACATTATATATATATATATATATATATATATATATATATATATATATATATATATGTATGTATAGTATGTATATATATATATATATATATATATATATATATATATATATATATATATATATATATATATATATACTTTGTTACTTTCCCTGCTTCAATTTTATTTCCAATGGCATGAGTAAAATTTTAACAAAATAAAAGCAGTCATATAATTTTCACATGTAACTGAAAATGACGCTCTGTTCTTCTATGTTTTTACCGCATAAAATTACAAAATCGAAGCCATACAACTCTTTTGTTACCTTATTAACAAGTGCCATAGCTAAATGTTCCCCTTGTTTAATGTCAGTCACGCCTGCCAGGCAGAAAAGAACCTGTCAGTCTGACTAATTCGCTTACCGAAGAATAGTTATAGTAAACGTAATGGTTTGCTAATTTTTTGGATGGTTGCCCACAAATAAAAAAGCCAGAAGCCGTCTTCACAGAAGCACCGTGCACACCCCTGAGGCCAGCAACTTCATCCTATGAATGCTTCATGAAAATCAGAAAGGTAAAGCCCTCTCTAATGAGGAAAGCGTATGATGAATATGTGTGTGTATACATCTATATATATATATATATATATATATATGTGTGTGTGTGTGTGTGTGTGTGTACTTATACATATATATATATATATATATATATATATATATATATATATATATATATATATATATATAACGCAAGTCTGTATTCTTGTCGTCAATTTTTTAACAGTGAGGTTTCATTTGAATAAAATATTTTATGGAGAGCCGCATGCATTCATGTAATTGTTCGTGTGATTAATTACTTAAATACTATTCTATTCAAATAAAAATGCTTTCGTATATTGCAGTTACAAAGAAATTTGTCATGAATGTTGAAGCGTTGTTTGGAAGGTCATCCCGAATACATGAGCGATGTTTAATTTCACAACTGAAAGCCACTCACATAACAACGCCGGGAAGCTTTTACACTTTCATGGAAATGCTTTATGCATTGCGCGAATTAATGGCACATATCTAATTTAATGGCATTCTCTTTTCGCCACAGTTGATATATTTTCGTATGCTGTTTTAATAGTAGCCACAACGCGATATGGTTTTAGCTGGGTTAATGAAACGCAAAGCGTGGCTATATATCGGGTTGTCTCCATTATTTAAAATGCTCTTTGATCATTTCATCAACTGACAATTTACTGCTTTTCGTTCACATATATTTTTTTCTTAATTCGTTTGCTTCAATACTATTTTCACCAATTAACTTGGTTTTCGACAATGTAACGCACGAATACTTAGCAAATATATTACAGATACGCTATAAATTGTTTGTAAAAAAAATTTTTTTTAAACAAAGTTACAAATACGTGAAAGAAAATATCAAAGATATCTTCTTGTTACAGAACCTAGAAACAGGTACCTCTTAATTCACTGTCTAGTGTCAACACTCCATTTACTTTTAATCTGTATTAGTAGAAACATTTTGCAAGGTTATTTACGAAAGATCGGGGAAGACTTTTTTAGCTTGTAAGTAGGCCGATAGAAACAGGAAAGAGAATAATGAAAACTCTGCAAATCCGTTCTATTAACCATCGGCCCTTTCCAGAACTGTTTGTTTCAAAAGGTGCATTCTAAATAATATGCAACAAAATGCTAATACCAAAACACACATAGCGGAGAGAAATCCCAGTGTAACCTCTGAGTAGTGCGGGCCAATGTCCACTGTGTTTTGTGTGGTCCTAGAAGCAGTTTGAGCCTGGTTGAGAACCACTGAGCTACATCAAACAAGCCCCAGAGTTGTTCCATTCGTGAGTGACGCGCTCCGTTTGCTTACTTTTTACATTAAATCAAATGGTACATCTGGGGCAAACTATGTATAATTTAAATAGTATTCATTATGTACTCATGTCGAACTGCAGAGTAAGCTTGAATCTTTTCCATTACCGTAAATGAATAATTTTTAACCTGAAACACCCCTAAAACCTCAAGTCCTGCGAAGATGTCTCGCAAGGTATACCAATATTTATAAATTCAAATTTGTTTATTTCGCCTAGGTTGCAGGTCTGCATGTAATGTCCCTAGGTGAAACGTAGCATTTATTGTAGGGTATTCATCAATTCAGTTTAGGAATTCCTACTTACTCACTTGATTATTACATTCTGTTTATCAAAGGGCTTCACTCAGGGGAAAGAAAAGACAATGCGAATAAAACGAAATTAAGAAATGTCTCGGTTCAAAACAATTAACTTAAAGACTGATATGCCAAGCTATATACTGAAATGGGAATGAGTGCATGATATGTATATAGATATACATAATACTCAAGGATGCGAAGAAGCGCAAATATTTTATAAAACATTAAGCGAATATCTGTTTTATGTATGTACAAGGGAGGAGTGTCTCTCTCTCTCTCTCTCTCTCTCTCTCTCTCTCTCTCTCTCTCTCTCTCTCTCTCAAGTTCCGGGTGACAGAGTTTCCTGAAAAGAAATGGAAAAAAAGAAAAAAGAAAAAACTTCATCACCCTGATGAAAAGGGGGAGAAAGAGGAAAAGCGAAGACTTGGAGAGTGGGAGGGTCCGAAAAAGGTGTTGTGGCGCCTTGTTCTTCCTTTAAAGTCCTCCTTGCCGTACTAGAATCATCCTAAGAGAGTTACAAGCGGCAGAAGAAAGGCGCACAATGCCTTGCCCTCAAGAGCAACCTCATAAATGTCTATTCATGCCCACCTTCGTCAGATTTTTAATCGGTCTGGACATTAACTCTTGCCTTTAGGACGCTCGTACGACATAACTCTGGAATGTTTAGTGGCTGAGGGGTGGGGAGGGCGCTGGGAGGGTCTTCCATCCGTTTCAGGTCAAATAGGTCACCTTACCATCATCTCTTCATATTTTTTCATACATGCATTTTTTGAAGCTGTGTACCAGATTCTATTGATAACTTCAATTTCCTCTGAAACGGGTTATGGAAGTAGGGTTTTAAAGTTATGTCTGGATCCCATCACTTTTTGTGTTCTTATCTGGCCTCATTTAACCTTAAATGACTCTTAGGCACTTTAAATCTTTAAAACAAGAATTAAGTTTATCACATATCAATACAATCAATAAAATAGAAACAAAAATTATAAAATAAAAGTAAAAGTAAGAAAAATTCAAACATAAAAGTATAATTTAAAGAACGCCATATTGAAATAGCAAGTCCTTAAATTGTTAATCCTTACTCGTGTTGGTTATAAGAAAAAGTGGTAATAAAAATGTCCCGTCCATTCCGTGAGGCCCTTTAATTTACGGGTGAATTGGTTGATAGATGTTCTGATCTACAAGTTATATCTACGTAGGTATTTTAATCAAGTTTAAAGGTCAGATGAAGACTTCCTGGGGACGTGGAGCGAAATAACTATATTTGTTAATTACTTGAATATTCGTTTCACCGAAATATTCAAATATTTTCTTCATCAAGTCTGACATGAATATACAATGAACCTTTTAAATTATTCTCGGCTTTGACCAGTAACAATTTAATAATTATACATTTGTGGCATAACTACATACTACGACCATTTACCTTTCTATACACGAAAACCCAATTGTTTGCATTGACTGATCCGCAGTGGGTTCTTTTATAAGACACTAGGTGCAGTTAAATCATAAAAATCGACGAAAAAGACTTCAGTACCATGTGGCGATGAAGCAATAAAAATAAGGGTATAATCTAAAGGAAAATCTTACGAGATCTTGAAGATCATAGGAAATCCCTACCAAATTCCACCAATAGGAGTGGAAACTTGTAGGACACTTTTGACTAATTTGTAGGCTGATCCAAGAAGCATCTTCTGCAGGAGATTAGTAACCCTGGATGACACATAAGTTCGTTGCTTTCAACCTAATTTCAAAGCAATAAAAATACTATAGTTCTCCACCGCTCCTATACCATAAAAGACTATTTGGATGAGGGTCAAACCATTTATGGAGAATACTATGCAGATGAGCTGCCAAAGAAAAAAAAACGAACAAGATGAAATAGAGATGAAAGCTAAGAGCGCCCATACTGTTACGAGTGACAGTGGCTAAAGCGACCAAGAGCTGCAAGTAATTCGTGATGTATTTCCTTTACTTTATCAAAGTGAAATCATCTGACTTCTACCCGTTTCATAAACTCTTAGTACTACCTGTATTGTCACATTTTGGGTACAATAAAGAAGGGTATCTGAAAGCCACGAGAGTAACCACCTTTAACATGAACGTCAGACTATATACATTTTGAATCGGGAGAGACTACATGAAGAATGAATGCAAAACTGCCTTGCTTGTGACGCTTCCAGGGCAAGGATGAGTTTTTGAATGCTCCTCGGCGACATGGATACGTACTCTTACAAAATGGATTGGCTAGTCACAAAAATAGAAATTGTCTCTTCCACACAACTCTCTGTTATTGTATTGCATTTTTTTCCAAAGTATCCTCCACTCTACTAAGTCTTAGCTTATTAACTATCAGTATAAGGTTACGGCGAAAGTGCTTTTCCTTACATATCTCAAAGCATTGTTTTGCTTGTAAAATTTCTTTCGTAGCGGTGCTCGTTGTTGACCTTAATTTGCTGCTCTTCGGGATGAATGACTGGGTGGGTCAGGCTCTTGGACCAAAATAGGCCATTAAGAGCCATAATTAAATTTCGGATCTAACATTAATAATGATACTAATAAGTAATAAATCATTATTTTCCCCGTCACAAATGCCATTATAACAGACTTTTTCAGTAGAGTCATCTTGCAAATCTCAGACATACGGATACGTGAACAATCTTTAATGCTCCAGTTATCTAAATGGAAACACAGAGGCTAAATAACTTAGAACACTGTATCACATTAGGCCATCAACAACTTCTAACATCTTCTTCATCAGATTTTACATAAATTCAACTATACAGACATATATACTACATGCATATTTTTCTTACCAAAACGCCAGCTTACCTAGAGATGTCGTCGCCTTATCATCCTCCTTTTCATTTTCAAAGGTAATGGGACTCTCTCAAACGTATTTTACAAATAATTTTCGTACAATATCAGTTTATCAGAGTCACATTACGCATTTATACCTTTGATAGAATCACACAAAATGAATTAATCTCGTCTTTGCTAAATTCCCATCCAAGCTACTAGTCCATCTTTCACCATCAACAGCCTCCACCTCCCGGACAACCATTACAATGATGCCTTGAGTTATTTATGCTACCAAATATCATACCGACAGAGCGCTATGTTGATCTTTACCTATTCCATTTATATATAAAATTACATACATACTTCGTTATTGCTATTTCTGTCTTTTTCTCATTCACTGTAGATTACGGATGTTTGAAAGTAAGTGTTATTTATTTGGTAAGGTACACGAAAATCAGCAAAGAATTTTGTATAATATGTATTTTGGAATATTCAAAATCTACGCCAAAGGCCAAGCGCTGGGACGTATGAGGTTACTCAGCGGTGAAAAGGAAATTCAGAGTATGGGAGATTATAAAGGTGTAACAGGAGGAAAACCTCCCACTCAGTTGCACAATGAAACAATTGTTAGGAGAAGATGGATAACAAGATAGAAGAAAGAGAATACGAACGAAGGTACAGCAAAAGGAATGAAAGGGATTGCAGCTAGAGGTCGAAGGGACGTCGCATAAAACCTTGAGTAATGCCTACATCGCACCGCGTGAGGTGCACTGACGACACTACCTCTCCTAAGGGGTATACCAAGTGTTCTGTGCTGCGTCCAAAGCATATGGCGAGCAACTTGAACTTAGGTCGTTTGGGCAATGTTATGGAAGGCCTTTCCTCCTTGTTCCTTTCTTTCTTTTCCTTCTATCACACAGATTATAATGTCTGACTCTTTAATTTTACGCTTGTTGAGAATCCTTTCAATATGAATGCAAATAAAGTTAAACATACATTACTGGATGACTGCTTGTAAATGGTAGTTCACGTGTAGCACATTCTACTCTCGATACACAACTAGTTTGATGTTAAATACTTATCCACAGTTATTAGAACTTCAATACTCTTCTGAACCGTAGGTCTATTCGCGAAACTATGCACGCCAACAAAGCAGAGACCAGTATTTTTAATCCGAAAGCTGTCCTTCTCTCTCCGTCTCTTTTCTTTTTGGTCAATCTGGCGTTACTGACTGCTGTGCATTTACCATCATTATGTCGTCGGCATCTGGGATATTTTTTTATTCTGTTATAACGCATGTCATCGCCATGTTTTACTTTTTTTTTTTCTTTACTTTAGGTGTTCTTGAATTTGACAATAAAAGGTAATCCAGTATTATAGTAAATTTCATTAATATTCCGTCACCAGTCAGCAGTGGTCTTCGGGGTCTTACTAGGGATGGGGATAGAATTTGAGACAGATCTGAATTTATAAATCAATAAATTTAGAAATCTGTGCCTTCAAATCTCTATTTTTATACGAATATACACTGTATACTGACTGATAACTGCCTTGAAGAAAAAACAAAAATAAGTCACCATACCAAAGAAAACAACTATCCAGGTTAGTTATCCAACTAACGATACTCAGGCATATATCCAGAAATCGGAAAATCACATATAATTCAACTTACGCCAGAAACAGCCACCTATTCTCTCACCAAATATTGTATGAACAAACAAAACGACAATCATCCCTGACAAAGCAGGCACATATAAGCAAATCATGATGTCTTGCTCCCCACGAATCCAAGCGGTGGTGACATTTGGCAGTCCAGGCATTGCGTGACGTCACAAATGTGACAGCGAGGCAATCTTAAATCGAGCAAGAGGGCGACCTCGGGATACCAAGACCACTCCCCGTTTCAGTTTTTTCTCTCGAGTTCTCTGAACTTTCCTTTTCACAAACACCCGTGTCTACGTTCTTCGCAACTGCGCCCCCACTTTTCCCGTCAAACTTTTCGATTTATTTCCTTGAAATCAAAATGGCAACTGCCAATCCGCGCATTAAAAGGCAAATTTAACGTCTTCATCTCAAGCGACCGGGCTTCATCTTTGCTGTAACGCTGTCGACTTATGTATTGCATTTGAGCAATCCAAATAATTTCTTTCATTTTGCATATCTACATATACATGCATATGAGTGCAATGAACACACTCACTCACTCATACACACACATACACACACACACACACACACACACACACACACACATATATATATATATATATATATATATATATATATATATATATATATATATATATATATCTATAAACCATTCAGGAGTTCCAGGAAGACAGCACTCTAAGAATCATGCTTTATTTATGTGAGAAATGTTTCATGTTGCTTCAACACATCACCAGCCCGCAATAATTAATTTTTTTAACATAATAAATTACAAGTTAAAAGCACAAATTACTACCAAAAAAAAAAAAGCCCAGCTAAAAATCAACTCTACCGTTTCTTCGTCTCCTCTCTCTCTGGCCTAAGTGTTGTCAGGGCATGCAAGAACTGTTGTGGTCACTTGGCTCTTTTCCTTTCCTTGAATAGGTAGCCTTCCTCACTTACGCATGTTTTGTTTTTATTTCAAAGTTTTGAATTATTTTTAGCTGATTTTTTGGGTAATAATTTGTGATTTTAACTTGTAATTTATTATGTAAAAAAATTAAAATTTAATTATTGCAAACTGATGATGTGTTGAAGCAACATGAAACGCTTCTCACATACATAAAGCAAGCTTCTTAGACTGCTGCCTTCCTAGGACTACTGATGTTTTATCATTGATCTTCCTGATGTATTATAATATATCTATATATATATATATATATATATATATATATATATATATATAAAGATAGACAGATAAATATATAATCGGCAACCTTTAGAAAAAAAAAACTCGGCTATAAAAGGCCGCCTACGCCGAAGCTAAGGTTGTGCTGATGCTTGGAAAAGAGTGGCAGGATGATTGTGGACGGGGGCTGGGTGGTCAGGTCACTCTATTTATAAGGCGAGGGCAGAGGTCGTAGAAGAGTTTATGTCATGGGTTTATGCCACCATAAGACACACAAGTTGCCGAGATGACGGACGTCTTCGCCCACTATTCCGACTCGAGATATGGAAATAAAAATTAATTAGATTGAGTTGTTAAGGTGGCACAGGCAAAAGTTATGGCCAGTGGCATCAGGAGGGGACTGCTGTCTGGCGGACTGACTGACTGACTGACTGACTGACTGACTACTCGACGGAGTCAGAGTTTTGCTTCTGGCCTTAAGACATAGAACAGGAATTTCCAGACAGGAAATTTAGGCCTGTGTGAAGTAAGTTTACGTCCAGTCAGACTTTGACGTCATTTTGATATGCGACTATTATCAGTGAATATATTAATTTTTCAATAAATAAATAACTAATATGAAGGATACACAGGTATTTAACATGAGAGAAATTTAATTTTAAATGACTACTACTGTGTATAATTACAGAGGTTAGAACATCTCTGGTATGTGTGGTATGTGTAAAATAACATCAGCTACAATTTACGAAATTAATGAGAGCTGCAACGAATTTGTGAAAAATTTGTGAAAAATACAGAATCGAAGTAATATTAAATGAGATAACCGATCGCTAATGGCTGAAACTGTGACCACTAAGAAAAGAAGTATCATAAAGAATACTGCTTTCAGATCTGCAAGAGAGAGAGAGAGAGAGAGAGAGAGAGAGAGAGAGAGAGAGATTCACAGCTGTAGAAATGAAGGAAAGGAAAAATATTACTGCGAATTAGTCCAGGAGAAAGAGAAGAAAAGAAGAATAAACACGGGAGGGGGGCGGGTTGGGGGCGGTGGGGGGGGGAGGTGAGGGGAGAGCAAGGATTGGTAGGCTGCGCTCCTGTAAGCTAAGAGCCACTTGGACACAATGATGGTTCCTGATAATGGGATTGGAAGGTTTAGTATCGACATTAAATCTATAATAACGGCGCCGCATTCACGTTTACAAGCTGCTTTAGGTCGCCTCGGGGTCGCCGCTCCTGAGGACGTTTCGCTTGATTTGGCCTTTTCCCAGGAGAGGGATGGAGAGGGAAGGACCCCATAAGAAACGACCAATAACAAAGCTACGACATTTTATAATGCAACATCTATAAACAGATTTTTATGTAGTTCTAACTCGTCATATTCCTATCTTTACGTTCACAATCCACGCAAACTTTAACCATGTAAAACTATACTTCAGATTCCATGAAAAAGTCTTGTAATTTGCGACCATACAAAAAACACATCCATACAAATGATTTTGTTCTCATTCTTTTTCAGACTTTCATACTTTCTGCCGTTTGAAAACTTCTGCTGAACCAGCTGATTCAGATCTACGTATACAGAACCTTTACAAACGACATATGAAACGTGGCTAAGCTGAATTTTGGAAAGATGTACAGATATTTTTCACTGTATACTAGTAAATACTTACCAATAAATATGACATTCATATATATACAGACATATTTCGAAATTATATCAAGAGTCTTGTCAACCCATATTCAGTCCATACGTTTTGTTTTCGTCAGTAAAAATTATTCCCTTTCAAATTTATAAATTTATAAAAGTTACAAAAGAAATAAATAGCGTAATATACGCCCTTTTTTTAAAATAAATTTAGGCTGTCAAGCCAAGCAGGAACGGGAGAAAAACCCCACAGTTGCACTAAGAAGCAATAGTTAGGAAGGCTGAATTGCTGCAAGGAAACAGGCTAAAAGGTGGGTGCAGTTAGGGGCCGCAACTCAGGGACGATGGAAACACCCTTGTTTCTTTTTAGTAATGCCTACAGTGCACCACGTCAGGTAGGTACACTAGCGGCACTCACCCCTAAGGGAAAATATGCGACCTTGTAGGTATGATAATACAAAATGTTAATACACTACAACACTGTATCGTGTACTGCCGTTTATGAAGGGTGCTGAGAAATTTTGTAATAAAAGAAAAAAAAGTGGGCAACGACTCTCATATAAATTTTTACACCAAAATATATCATTATCGTTACTCATACCAAAAATTATGTTTTGAATATTTACCAATGTTTATAGACTTTGAAACAAAAGTTACTTTTTAGGTAATAACCTAACCCTAACAAAACTGAATATCTTCCATCTATTTTAGAATCAGTTATGAAATTCCTGATTTCAGGCCCCCAGCGGTACTCTAGGGTATTGGTTTTGATCGGCAACAAAGGTTAATCAAATTAAAATTTTATCATGAAATACGTGTGAAAATTCACATCCAAAGACAGTCAAGACTCACGAAAATCAAAATGGAAACGGAAATTAATAATAATAATAATAATAATAATAATAATAATAATAATAATAATAATAATAATAATAATGGAATCTTAACCATGCAATGAAAGAAAATAGAAATAATAAAAATATTCCTGAGGAAAAGGAAGAGGGGAGAAAAAAAATCCTGCTATCCCCATCTCAATAAATAAACAAGAACTACTTTCCCGAGCAGCAATAAATATCCTTTCCAAGACTCGCACTATTATTTTTTCGAGGACAGCCCGACGCCGCTTGTGAAAAATGTGTAGCCCTTCTATGAGATACTTGGGAACCTAGATTTCCTCCCATAGAAATATCACGGAAACTAATGTGAACTTCTACATAAGATTTCTCATACGTTGTTGAGGAGTGGGATCCTTAAATATTTTGTTATAACATAGTGTTATATACTGAAATGGTATAAAACATATTTAAGTATATATTAAGCTAACGTGTATTATCATGTACAGATGACAATACACGAGACGACTGGGAAAGGTAACATTAAATTACAAGAATAGAAAAGATCCTTGCAAGTATGTATGTCGTAGCATTTAATGGAAAATTGGAAAATATTGGAAAAGCAATGACACTCCAATGCACAGCATTCTCACAATATCCATTCAACTCTGATTATTTCAGGAACCTTCCATGATTTTACACAAATCTCTCGTGCAATGAAAACATCTGGGGAAAGGGTGTTGGCGAACTGGAAGGCTGTTCTTGAAATTATTTCTCAATTGCAAAACCCTGCAAAGTGATGGATATGCTGAAACAGCACAAGCAGGCTTAAGATCAAATTGCTGCTTTCATGGGGAACTAGAGTATGACTGAATTTCTTATTTTCTTTCAAGTTGGTAATTTGATTACAAACCAGTCTGACAGACGCCAACGTCAATGTACAGTATATGAGAACCTACGTTTTCCTTCCAAATATCTCATCTCTATTTCTTTACCGGGAAAATTGGCAGCATGACAAATGACTCTGCGTCTATCCGAGCATTGAACATTGCATCACTGTTGCTTAATTCACGATTCCCTAATACCTCATGAACTTTGTAACGACGCTAGTCGCGTCTTCACCAAAAGCTCCCCAGAGAGTTCGATGAAAGCCAAAGGCAAATGATCCCTCCATTGCATAAAGTGGGTGATTGCGACTTGCCAATGATATGCAATGGCTCACTTAAAGAGAGCCAGCATGCAACATGATAATCGCCATAAATTCCTAATGACCCGAGCAAGATTGCCACAATGGCTTTGCTTCGAGAACCTAATGGATGTATTTAGTTCCCGTCGGTGCTGCTCTTCCGAAAGGGAGAGAGAGCCTCCTTCCCTTTCTCCCTTCGCTCACTTTGGTACTACATTTTTCACAGCTCAACTCGTCGCCCTCAGCGCCGCCTTCGCCGTTTCTTCATGATCTCCTCTTCTTGTAATACCCCCTTCATCATTGGTTTTCACAAGCTACGCTAAAACTCCTGCTGGCACAATTAAATTTTTTCAGGGTTAATTTCAGGTCGAAGTTTCTTATGAGTAAGGGCACGTAGCAGTATATCATCCCCTGGTATTCGGTTCCTCATTGAAATGAGTGTTTTTTTTTTTCTTTTTTGCCGAAGAAAGACTAAATTAAGACCTGAGACTTAGTATATAAATCTTTTGGTGAAATAGTAACAACAATAACAATATAACAATAATGAATGGATGACATATAAAAGGAAACAAAAGAGAAAAACTGGATATCAGATAGCGGACGAGACATCACAGAACCGAATTCATGCAACCAAACACAAAGCCTTGACATCAGAAGGGAACCATTCAACTGCTCCGTTCATTTTAGAATAGGCAAAAATAAGAGTTAACTGGAAAACACATTTGCCGGCAAAGCAATTCTAAATACTACAAAACCCAAAATATTTCTGACTTGCGATGAAAATAGCAATTAACTGAAATTCCGTGACAATGAGTACTTGGATATATTTTTATTGAGCAATATAAAATAAATAAGGTCAGGTCCCTTCATATCAAAACTGCACCTCTAGTCAGACTGAAAATAAAGACACTAAGTGAAGACGAAAACAGCAATGGGTGTGGCCCCTCTATCACTTCACCTACAGTATTTTGTTGTCACTCTCATCCATATTTGGTAAGAAATATCATCCTTTCTCTGGACACTTGTTGTTGGTGATGAGAGATTTACAGCGCGAGCTCTGGCTATTTTGAGCAGAGCGGGAGGGATGGAGCAACTGGCTCTATTCTTCCAAACGACCCATGCAACCAAACACAGACATTTGCCCGGTCCTTTATTTGGAGAAGGCGTCCAAAGGTTACGAAATGATCAGGAGGCACTGATGCTCCGCTGAGGTTAGATGAGGTCTAAGTGAGCTCTGAACACGCCACAGCTGGAGGAATTTTCCCTACATTACCGGCCGAGGCGTCACGAAGTTCCTTTTGCAGAGAGACAAACTTACACAAAGGAAAAAGGTCGGTAACCCAATCAATCGTCGTACTTCTTCAAATGAAGTAACAATGCATTACAAAGATTATAGACTAGTTCATATTCTGTCAAAATAAGTTACACCTTTCACTCGTTACATGATCACTTTTCAAACATAAAATACTGATTAACTGCTACTGATAGCGTTTCTTTACCAAAAGTGTACAATAACGACTGATTAAAGTAATGTTGTCCAGAGCACAAAATATAAATTCCGAAACGCTAAGATCATCCTTGAACAAATACAAAAACCAATATTAGGAGTGAAGACAAAAGCCGACGGTGCATCATCCAAAATGCACACTGTTATGAAAAAGTATCCAGGAAAACCAAAAATATGCCAGCAACAATAAAATAAACGTGAAATACACCAGCTAAATACTAAAACGACATCATCTTCAAGTGACCAAACTATAAAAGTTCATACAGACAACTGCTAGAAATAGACTAAAAGCCAAAAGGAAGCTAAAGGAGGAAGGGTAAAATAAGAGTAAAGGGAAAATGAAACAAAGGAAAAAATGTGATTCTACGAGACACTGATGTTAATGACCTGATATTTCCTTAGGTCGTTCGAACAATGAGCTCGACCCATTTATGCCAAAGAGCCAGTTTTTTCTCCTCCTGGCAATTTGTTTTTGGCTTTTTCTGCTCTCGTTTTTATCAACAGGAAATATGGAGCCCTGATATAATGCCTTCTTCCTCACACCCATCCCTCTGAGGAGAATACCAACTCTCTCTCTCTCTCTCTCTCTCTCTCTCTCTCTCTCTTCTTATATATATATATATATAATATATAATATATATATATATATATATACATATATTTATTTATATTATATTATATATATATAATATATATAATTTCTATATATATATATATATATATATTATATATGTATATATATATATTTTATAATATATATATATAGATAGATAGATAGATATATGTGTGTGTGTGTGTGCGTGTGTGTATGTGTGTGTATATGTGCGTACATGCGTTTATATATGTATGTATGTATTTGTATTTGTATATATGATAATTGCCACTTACATCGTGATGTTTTTATATTCACAAATATTAAGCAAGAAATTTCGTTTAATTTACTATTCATTGAATCTCTGGAATGACTTACACCAACGGGGGCTTAAATTTGATAAATGTTTCGTCAACAGTGGGCTTAATATTGGTGAATATACTTTATGTTTATGTATATATATATATATATATATATATATATATATATATATATATATATATATATATATATATATATATATATATATATATACGGGGTGTCCCTAAAGCAATGGGACAATTTAAAATACTTGTAATTTCGTAGCTATACATGATAGAATTAGTCATTAAAAAGGATAAGAAAACTTGATGTGTCTAGTTTTTCTGTTCTTCTGAAGTTTTATCTATAATTTGTTTTATCAAATATTTTTCGCAAAACTTTAAAATTACTTCTTTTTAAAGACCTGCTTTTGCCCCTTGGCTTCACTAGAAGAGAAAGTAAACTGCGTTCTTTGGTTGGCTGAGCTGAAATTTACTGTTTCTGTCCAAAGAAGGTTTACAATCCAGTCCAATAAAGAAGCACCACACAGGAATTGCGCGGCCAAGTGGATGAAGAAATTTAAGGAAACAGGTTTTGTTATTGATAAACTACGGTCTGGTAAACCAAGTACTGATGATAAAAAAGTAGTATCTGGAGACATGATGCATTTGGATACTGTACGTTTTTAATTTTTTTGTCGCAGAATCTTATGCACAGCAGATTTTGAAAGCCTCATCTCCGAAGATGTTCGTCTTTGACTCTTTCTCGGACTTCTTTCAAGGATTCTTCTACAGATGCTGCACTTCCTTCATCAACACATCGTCTACCAGTTTCTTTAAATATCTTCATCCACCTGGCTATGTAGTTCCTGTGTGGTGCTTTTTTGCTGTACTGTGTTGCAAACCTTCTTTGGACAGCGACGGCACATTTTAGCTCAGCTAACCAAAGCACACAGTTTACTTTCCCTTCTAGTGAAGCCATGGGTTATTAACAGCAGTTCTGAAACGGAAGTCATTTTTAAATTTAAGAAACTGTGGAAAATAAAACAAATAATAAATAAAACTTCAGCAGAACAGAAAAACTAGAAACATCAAGCTTTCCTATCCTTATTACAAATTAATTCTATCATGTAGTTATGAAGGTACATTGATTTTATGGACACCCTGTTCGTGTATCTTTATAATTAATTTAGGATTATGGTAAAATATCACTTTTTGTATATAGAAGGTACAAAAGTTCAGATCAACAAAAAGACAGATATTGGCTACGTAAAATTTATCTACGTATTATGTTGATCTTTAAGCTTAATTGTATTGAGATCATTCTTCATATACGCTGCACTTTTATTTATTAGTATCGAAGTTCTTTATTTTTAAGGTGAAGCGTTTTTGTTTTATATAATTTCGTCTTTAAACAAAAAGGATAAATTTTTTAGAGAGAAAAGTGCTAATGATCTATTATTATTATTTTTTTTTTTTCCCTCTATCACAGTCCTCCAATTTGACTGGGTAGTATTTATAGTGTGGGGTTCCGGGTTGCATACTACCTCCTTAGGAGTCCATCACTTTTCTTATACTATGTGCGCCGTTTATAGGATCACACTCTTCTGCACGAGTCCTGGAGCTACTTCAGCGTCTAGTTTTTCTAGATTCCTTTTCAGGGATCTTGGGATCGTGCCTAGTGCTCCTATGATTATGGGTACGATTTCCACTGGCATATCCCATACTTCTTACTTCTATTTTCAGATCTTGATACTTATAATTATTATTATTATTATTTTTTTTTTTTTGCTCTATCACAGTCCTCCAATTCGACTGGGTGGTATTTATAGTGTGGGGTTCCGGGTTGCATCCTGCCTCCTTAGGAATCCATCACTTTTCTTACTATGTGTGCCGTTTCTAGGATCACACTCTTCTGCATGAGTCCTGGAGCTACTTCAGCCTCTAGTTTTTCTAGATTCCTTTTCAGGGATCTTGGGATCGTGCCTAGTGCTCCTATGATTATGGGTATGATTTCCACTGGCATATCCCATATCCTTCTTATTTCTATTTTCAGATCTTGATACTTATCCATTTTTTCCCTCTCTTTCTCTTCAACTCTGGTGTCCCATGGTATTGCGATATCAATGAGTGATACTTTCTTCTTGACTTTGTCAATCAACGTCACGTCTGGTCTGTTTGCACGTATCACCCTATCCGTTCTGATACCATAGTCCCAGAGGATCTTTGCCTGATCGTTTTCTATCACTCCCTCAGGTTGGTGCTCGTACCACTTACTATTACTGCAAGGTAGCTGATGTTTCTTGCATAGGCTCCAGTGGAGGGCTTTTGCCACTGAATCATGCCTCTTTTTGTACTGGTTCTGTGCAAGTGCCGGGCATTCCCTTGCTATGTGGTTTATGGTTTCATTTTTCGTATTGCACTTCCTACATATGGGAGAGATGTTATTTCCATCTATCGTTCTTTGAATATATTTGGTTCTTAGGGCCTGATCTTGTGCCGCTGTTATCATTCCTTCAGTTTCCTTCTTTAGCTCTCCCCTCTGTAGCCATTGCCATGTGTCATCGCTGCCTAGTTCTTTAGTCTGTCTCATGTATTGTCCGTGCATTGGTTTGTTGTGCCAGTCCTCTGTTCTGTTTGTCATTCTCCTGCCTCTGTATATTTCTGGGTCTTCGTCTACTTTTATTAGTCCTTCTTCCCATGCACTCTTTAGCCACTCGTCTTCACTGGTTTTCAGATATTGCCCAAGTGCTCTGTTTTCGATGTTGACGCAGTCCTCTATACTTAGTAGTCCTCTCCCTCCTTCTTTTCGTGTTATGTATTGTCTGTCCGTATTTGCTCTTGGGTGTAGTGCTTTGTGTATTGTCATATGTTTCCTGGTTTTCTGATCTATGCTGCGGAGTTCTGGCTTCGTCCATTCCACTATTCTGCGCTGTATCTGATTACTGGCACTGCCCATGTGTTTATGGCTTTTTATCATATTTCCGCCGTTGAGTTTTGACTTGAGTATCGCCTTGAGTCTCTGTATATATTCTTTCCTGATCGTGTCCTTCATCTCTTGGTGTTTTATATCCCCTCCTTCCATTATTTCCAGGTATTTGTATCCTGTCTCATCTATGTGTTTAATGTTCCTCCCATCTGGTAGCTTTATCCCTTCAGTTCTCGTTACTTTGCCTTTTTGTATGTTGACTAAGGCGCATTTTTCTATTCCAAACTCCATCCTGATGTCCCCAGATACAATCCTTACAGTCTGGATTAGGGTATCTATTTCCTTGATGCTCTTACCATACAGCTTGATGTCGTCCATGAACATCAGATTGTTGATTCTGTTGCCTCTTTTCTTGAGTTGGTACCCGGCATCCATCTTCTGTAGTACTTTTGTCATGGGAATCATGGCTACTACGAAGAGTAGTGGGGACAGTGAGTCGCCCTGGAAGATCCCTCTCCTGATATTACCCTCTGCTAGTCTTATTCCAGAGCTTGTAAGTATTGTATTCCAGTTGCGCATGGTATTTTTGAGGAAGCTGATTATCATTATTATTATTATTATTATTATTATTATTATTATTATTATTATTATTATTATTATTATTATTATTATTTTCAGAATTTGGCAAACATTTGATGCGAATACGAATAAGTAAAGAGTTTGGAACTTTGAGTCGTGTTGAATTATAGATGAGCTTTCATTGACACTAATCATAACAGCCATTTCCCTTACATTTCATCATTTGTTGCTTTCTGAATTTACGCTTTTCGATGCTGAATATGCACAGCTGACAGACTGGTTTGTAGTTATATATATTATTATATATATATATATATATATATATATATATATATATATATTATATATATATATATAGATATATATATATGTATATATAATATATATATCTATATATATTATATAGATATAATATATATAATATATATATATATATATGTATCTATAGTATATATATATATGTATATAATATATATTTATATATATATATAGAATATATAATATATATTATATATATATATCGGCAATCAGCAGGGTCCATCAAACACATAAAAAAGTCCATGGTTTATTACAAAAACGTTTCGCACATAACTCAGTGCATCTTCAGTCTGTAAAATTAAAATATACTCATTAAAATATTTATAAAAATAACATTAAAAAGTAAATAAAAAATATCAAAAAAATTGAAAAAACTTAAGAAATTAACTTTACTTTAAAAAACCATCACAAGAATGTGTCAAAAGTAAAAGAGAGACCCAGTGCCTAACAACCTGTTAGAGTGGAGAAGGAAGAACGAATGACCAAGACTGCAGACCTACCCAAGACTTCAGTTATGCTAGATATAGAGGAGCAGCAGATACGTTGGAGTTTAAAGACGGAACCAGCCGTTTAATGTATAAAGACTCAAGGGTGGTGAGGTAGTTACTGTGGCTTGTACCACCAATAATAGAAAAATGTTTCTTATCAACTTGAATCCTGCATATGGACGCATGGTTCCTAATATTAGAGAATTCAGGTTTGCTAATTCTCTGTCCCGTTCTGAAACTATATCCCAGGTGACTGCAATATCTCATCTGCAACAACCTTCGGCAAGAACCAACATAAATACCGGGACATCATCTTAAGTGAATTGAAACGCATTATTGAACTAGAGTTTGGCTGCCTTAATATGCATCTTATCCCTATCAATCCTCTTAAGACTTGCACATTTTTCAACCACAAAGATAAACTGCCGACCTTCATGAGATCCAATATTATTTACAAATTTAAGTGCCCGGGATGTCCCGGTATTTATGTTGGTTCTTGCCGAAGGTTGTTGCAGATGAGATATTGCAGTCACCTGGGATATAGTTTCAGAACGGGACAGAGAATTAGCAAACCTGAATTCTCTAATATTAGGAACCATGCGTCCATATGCAGGATTCAAGTTGATAAGAAACATTTTTCTATTATTGGTGGTACAAGCCACAGTAACTACCTCACCACCCTTGAGTCTTTATACATTAAACGGCTGGTTCCGTCTTTAAACTCCAACGTATCTGCTGCTCCTCTATATCTAGCATAACTGAAGTCTTGGGTAGGTCTGCAGTCTTGGTCATTCGTTCTTCCTTCTCCACTCTAACAGGTTGTTAGGCACTGGGTCTCTCTTTTACTTTTGACACATTCTTGTGATGGTTTTTTTAAAGTAAAGTTAATTCCTAAGTTTTTTTCAATTTTTTTATATTTTTATTTACTTTTTAATGTTTTTTTATAATAATATTTTTAATGAGTATGTTTTAATTTTACAGACTGAAGATGCACTGAGTTATGTGCGAAACGTTTTTGTAATAAACCATGGACTTTTTTATGTGTTTGATGGACCCTGCTGATTGCCGATACAATATCTCGTCTGGAACTTTTTATATATATATATATATATTATATATATATATATATATATATATATATATATGCTATAAACATGTATATTTTATTTATATATATATATATATATATATATATATATATATACACATATATATATATGTGTGTGTGTGTGTGTGTGTGTATAACTGCAAACCACTCTGTATGCTGTGCATATTCAGTATCAGAAAACGTTAATTCATGAATAGAAAAAAAAAAAATATGACCAAATGAAAGGGAAATGGCTACTACGATTAGTGTCACGGAAGCTTATCTATAATTTAACACGACTTCAAGGTTCTGTCCTCGAGCAAGTACGTAGCATATCCTTTTGAAGAGCTCCAAAGACTCTAATTATTCGTATTCGCTCTGAGTGTTTCTAAATTCTGAAAATAATAATATTAATGATAACAATTCAGAGGCTGATAACACATTAATAACGCCTTTCTCTATGAAAGAAAGAAAAAACAGGATTTTGTTTAACATGAAATTAAATTAAAAACAAGAAGCTTCAGCACAAAAGCGAAGAACTTAAATACTAATGTAAAAAAAAAAGCCATCCTCAGTGAAGAATGATCCTAATACAGTTAAAACTTTAGATCAATATCACAATTGGATCAATTTATTCATATTAAAAAAAAGCTCGGGACCCGAAATTCAGTTAATTAAAGGCCTCCATTTTTTTCGTTATTCCTCATCTTCATATAGACAGACTATTAGCAACCACTTACTACCAAAAATATAAAAAAAGATTGTATAAAAATACGTGTATTTGTATGCAAGCATAATTATACATTTATAAATTAATTTACATATTTGTTTCACATATACACATCTCTCTACCTATCTATCATATATATATATATATATATATATATATATATATATATAGTTTTTTTATAACAACAATTAATAATTAAACCTTTGTTTTACATTACCCAGTATCTGTCTCTCTGATGATCTATCTTTATCGCCTCCTGTATACAAACACTGATATCTCACCGTCATCCTCTACTGATTATATTACTAAAATTATGAATATTTCCTAATGACTATAATTTTCTAGCCTTCATATCACAATACATCTTTCCAAGCTATTATGTTTTCTTTTATATAATCGAAAGGCGACTGTAATTCCGTCAGCTGTCCGTACCACATCCTCTCAGATAACAGCACCTGAACATGTGCTTATTACTTGGAATTGAGATGTTCATGAAGTTAACAGCTACATCACGAACGCGTCAAGGAAGTTATCAATTATAAAATGAAAGAAAAACGAATTAAGCTTTAATTACTTTATATCACAATAAATCATTGGAATTTTGGTCAATATTATTAACTGGCGATCAAAGTCTAAAGATATATTGCAGGAAAGAGATAAATAGCAGGAGATGTGTGTGTGTGAGAGAGAGAGAGAGAGAGAGAGAGAGAGAGAGAGAGAGAGAGAGAGAGAAAATATTTAAAGGTTGAGGCAAGAAAAAGTACTTAGCTAAAACTGGGGCCACAAAGTAAAATTCAACATCCCCCCTGATTCTAATTCTAGAGATAAGAAGGCTGCATACTCTGGCCAAGCATCTACAGCGGACGAATCATTGGGATCATAAGTGGAAACAGAAATTCGGTTTGTGGGTGAGAATAAAAATTTTACATGTTCAAACGCTAAGTAACTAAACAGAGTAATGGTGGCAGACATAAAATTATATTAATCATAATACTCGTCTTCATAACACGACTTTCTGGATAGTGGCAAGGACTCCAGCGAAATGACCGGGCTAAGATTAACCTCAGAACTCAGTTTTGCACGAGGGATATCTTCAAGCAAGGTCCCATCCAAGAGAAAAGGTTAGCGTTATCTTAAATGATCATTAAAAGTTTATAGCCTTGGTTTACATCTTGCGGTCTGATATAACCAGTTTCAGTTTGCCTAAACGTCATTTCAGCTTTTGCGTATAAAAATTTTCTGTAAGAAATTTTTTTAAAAGGAAGAAATGCAAATATGATTAATATTTCCTATATGAACAGTTGAATGACCAAGAGAACTGCAATGACACGACTGAAGAACAATAAGTTTACCAGCCGAGTGAAGAAATGTTAAGAAAGACACTATGAGTGACTATTAAATATTTCAGTGCGAGATCTCTTAAAGACGAGCGAGCGAAGATGGCCGAATCTTTATTCGATGAACTTTCGTATACAACAAAAATGAAGAAATGAATACTGTATGTTGGAACATCACTGATTTACCCATTATATAAACTCTTCTTGGTTCTTGTGTTCTTTTTCGTTTTACTTTCACTCACACCTTCCACTGGCCATCATCTTGAACTGAAAAGCTGACATTAATATTGATCTGCATTAGAATATTAGCAGAACCTTACGAAACGAATCTATACTGAATAAAGAGTTAATAATTTGTTAGCAAAGGACTGACCACCGGCATCTTGGTTGTGACCTTAATTCCAGTAGATGTAATTTAAATCTGATACGCATCTAGGCTTCGTCATGCATCATTTCAATTCATTTTACTAATGAACCAGATCAAGTAGCTGGAGCCCAGTGTGATTTGCATTTATATAACATTTATATTACAAAAGCGGATTCACTTAAAAGAAAAATCTTTGGAGAGGTATATTATGATGAAAGCACCGATCTGTCTGATTTTAGTTGTTGGAATATGGCTCTGGATTCATTTGATCCAGCTCTATATAAGATTCTTGAAGAATTTTCTCATGATCTACAACATGGGTCAAGAGAATTTGACTTTCTGAGACGATAATAGGTAACATTCTGGAAGTGTGCGCACTATCAAGGGCTCTCTGTACTTAAAGAAATAAATCTGACCCCATTCAAATATAGTACTTACACATTCAATAATGTTCTTACTGTAAAAAGGTCCGATGGAAGGGACTGACGTAAAGATAACTACAGCTCACGCAGGTTCCCATTACACTGATTTAAACATAAGTTACAATGTACAATAATTTAGGACTATGAAAGATCTATATCAGAGATGAATTTCATCATTAGACCTGTTGAGTGCATTGATCAATAAGCATCGGGTAACAAAGCGACAGTGTCTCGTAAACGGAATTATTACATACTTTAGCTAACCTTAACACTGAAAACTCGTTCTCCTCTTAATCATTTGCATACTCTTTTGAAACATTAATTGCTTGTAACCCCCAACAGAGCTGTCGATAGCAACAACTGATACATGGTCCTCAGAGCAAAAAATGAATCTTAGCTTGGAAATATGAAATTATTTTACTAGTACCTTAGAAGCAAGGAACCAAAAATTTCTGATGAAAGTATCGAGTTTGTTTTCTGGTCTTGATGCTCAATGCCCAAAGCACGTAGAACGCACCATTCTTGTCGTAAGTTCTTCTTGGGCAAGCACAAGAAGGCCCATGGAGGACAATCTACCATTAATTTAAGCGAATTTATAATTACAAAAAAAAAAAACTTCTTACAAATTTAAAAATGTATGATGGGCTACATTTATGAAGTAAAAAACAGGGAAAAGCTAGAGCTAACGTGTACGATTTGAAAATGAATCTTCAATATATGAGATTTAAACAGGAAAAACTTGCTCTAACATACAATGACAAAGCAAGTTCTATCGGACAAAATTTAGAGAGGCAAAACAAGATTTAGACCAACAAAAGGAGCCTTAACTTACAAGGTCTACCTAGACAGGACAAGCAAGATCCAACGTACTATAAGAAGAAGAACCAGAGCAGCGTATACGTAAGCACGGGGGAAAGCTGAAGTTAGGCCAGCGAGGAACTTCACCATACCTTGGGACCTCTCAAATCCAGGCATCGTCTCGCCCTCGGTATCTACATAATGCTCCTCTCCTTTAGGCTTCTTACATTACGAAGAGGTCTGGAATACGCGCTCCAGTTCTAGGAATCCATGAAATATAAATGCCAGTTGGAAATGATATGCCATTTTAATGATCATCGTCATTATAGTTGGGAAGTCTTATGCATGAATAGCCAGTCCCACTTCAGCCCAGCAATGTTCTCTAAATGGATAAAACTCACAACGGTTCCCATGTTTCTTTATTCTTCATTTTTTCTTATTCATGAATTAATGGATTTCAAGAACAGAAACTTTTAATTGTGTGGGAGTATATATCTTCTTTTTTTTAATAAAAATCAATAAACAATCTCATAGAATCTGACTTGTTTGGGACGGTACGAAGAAATCCCACTGGATTTTTAAGATGAAAAACTGAGCTGATATATAGCATATACATTCAATAAGAGCACGAGAAAAATGAAATAAGTATTTAGGATTACCTAACGCCATCTCTGCTCCTTGAGGCCAAACAAAATTTCCGATGCAAATTAGGAACAAAATTACATAACCAATCCTCACTCAGAAAAAAACTTTTGTAATTAAATATACAAATGTTATTGGGACGGAATAAAATTTCTTAATTATGGAAAAGGTTTTACTCCTAATAAACAATCAAAAAGTTGAATGTAACATTCATAAAAATAAAGTGGAGACTTTCAACGAAATTGGCCGAATCGAACGGTAAAGTTTCATCTGTAGGCGCAAAAATGATTAATAACTCACTTTAAAAAGTAGTAAACTATCAGTAAATGGTAGATAAAAAACATCAATAAGATTTATCTTTGCTCGACGACATAAGTCTTGGTGGAACTTTCAATAGAGGGTAGCTAGTGGAGCTACGTATTATTATTATTATTATTATTATTATTATTATTATTATTATTATTATTATTATTATTATTTGCAGGAAGTTGACCCTCCTTCAAGCAAATTCTGTTAAAAAGGATGGCTGTATTCAAGGAATTAATCTTATATAGGATTTTTTCTGTTTTTCTAATTATTCGCTTTTTGGGCTCAGCGATGCCGAAGTTCATATTGGAAAAAGGACAGCTGGGATAGAGGAATAATTTTATTCAGGAATAAAATATTCAGCGGGGAAATCCGTGATTCAGGCAGGGGTCCGTCTTCTATTGTTTGGTTTGATATGAATCCGTGGTCGGGTTCAGGCGGGGTTTGACGTCTGGAATGTCGTCTGGAATTTCGTCTGGAATGTTGTTATTACTGGTATTGGTAACAGATCCACAATAATATAGCTGTGTGAGAGTTGATGGCTCTTTAATAAATAACAATAGCTTTTGCGAAAACTATTGTTATTTACTATTAAAAAACCATCAACTCTTACACAGCTATGTTTTTTGGAACCGCTACCAATATCATCATTTTCGACATGGAAAACTTTGCCCATTACAGGTATTACTACTAGTTGGCACCATCTACATGTTTTGACCACCTCACTGGTCATCTTCAGGACGAGTTCATGGAGGAACTGGAGAAACGGGTCGAGTGTGGCTGTATTTATAGTAGTCCTACACCAGGGGCTGAGTTCTCACTGGCTGAGCTGGTCTTGGGTGGAGCCTACTGTCCCACTGCAATGGCTGCTAGTTGTCCCCTGTACCTGGGAAAATCCTTGTATCCTGCAGATGGTAGGTCTCCCGTGTAATATTCATCCTGGTCTTTTACTTCCCTAAGTGTAATGCTTCCATAAGGCACAGGCGGCAGTGGTCTGTGGTCTGATCGATGATTTCCATATTTGGTCTGTCCTTATGATCCTCTGGTTGTGAGCAATCCTGGCTTAGTTGTAGATGGCTCCTTCATGAGCATGGCAGGAAATCCTCTTGCAGAAGCACATGGCGGTCATCCCAGTGTATGAGCTGAGGCATCCTCGGACAGGGCATGAGTAACTTCAGACGACATTAGTCTTCTTCAAGGGATCTTGCAGGGGGGCAGCTGGATTATTGCTCATGACCAGGCTGTTAATCTTCTTACTTTTGTAGAAGATAACCAGATGAATCTTCTTATTCTGGTCGTGAGGCTGACAATCTCCTGGATGATGTTTTAGAGGTTCCGTTTATCTTTATATTTCCTATGAAGATTTCCTTTATAGAAACGCTTGATCAACTTGGGGGCTTCAAGGCTGGGTTCCTGCTGGCACTGTTTGTCAACGCTCCTTCTGATCATCTCTTCAATGTTTCTATTTGAATGTCCATTGCTGACAATGTCTACAAAAAACTGATGAACCTGGGCATGTGCATGAACAGCAAGAGCGAGCGCCCCGAGAGGTATAACCGTTTCATTATGAGCACCTCGTCATGAGAGTACTCTCACACTGCTCCTCATGGAATGACACGTACAGGGAGCTGGAACATGCTACTCAGGTCCTTGTCAACAATGGACATTCAAACCATGTAATGAAGAGATGATCAGCTAGATCGTCGACGGTGCCAGCAGGAACTCCACATTGACACCCCCGAATTCATCAAGTTTTTCTATAATGGAAATTTTCCTAGCAAATATAAAGATCAACAGCCCCTCAAAATCATCATCAAGGAGAATGTCATCCAAACTGACTAGAATAAGAAGACTCATCTGGTTATCTTCTACACAAGTAAGAAGATTAGCAGCCTGGTCATGCACAATTATCCAGCCACCCACTGCAGGATCTCTTGAAGAAGACTAATTGTGTCCCGTCCGAGGATGCCACAGCTCATACATCGGGATAACTACTACGTGCTTCTCCAAGAGGATTCCCTGCCATGCTCAAGGAGCCATCTACAACCCTGCCAGGACTGCTAACAACCAGAGGGTCCAAAACACAGACATAAAACGTAATATAGAAATCACTGATCAGACCACTGACCACTGCCGCCTGCCCCTCCTGAATGTATATTACAAAGATCTTTCCCCTCCCTACTGCCACCTAGAGGGCAGCAGTGAGTGGCCCTCAGAATGAGCCAGCCAAACAGGAACATCTGCAGGATGGAAGGATTTCCACAGAACATACCCAGATGTACAGTGCCGCTTGCTTGAGAGAAAACCCGCTATCACTGCAGTAGGACAGTAGGCTCCACCCAAGACCAGCTCAGCCAATGAGAATACAGTCCCCAGTATAGGACCGTTATAAATACTGCCACACTCAGCTCATTTCTCCAGTTCTTTCAGGAACTCATCCTGCAGATAACCAGAGAGGTGGTTGAAACGGGTAGATGGTACCAAGAAGTAGTTATACCAGCATTCCAGATGAAACTCCAGACAACGAACCCAGCCTGGACCCAACCACGGATTTATAACAGATTGAACAGCAAACGACAAACCACTGCCTGAATCATGGATTTCCCCACTGAATATTTCCCAGCTGTCCTTTTTCCAATATGAACATCAGCCAGTTATTGTCTGACGTTGCCGAGCCTGAAAAGCGAATAATTAGAAAAATAGAAAAAATTCTATACAAGATTAATTGGTTGGATATCATTATTATTATTATTATTATTATTACTGAGACCATACACTCTTACAGAACATCTATCACAGGAAGCAAACCGTAATATAAATTCAAGAGTGAGAAAAGTTGAAACAATGTTTGCAAGATCTTTCGTCACTATATATATATATATATATATATATATATATATATATATATATATATATTATATATATATATATATATATATATATATATCGGGTGGGTGTTTTGAAATTAGAACCTTCCTCCACAGAACAAATGGAAAGTTATGAAGTTTTCTGCTATAGCCTATCTCCAAGTACATTATCTTAAGTTTCTATTAAGCTATTTATCATCTTACATTTCTTGTATTTTCAGACTGAGTGATGGAGTTAGATACAGCCATGGCTAACAACTAGGAGGAAATCAGATGGACTGACCGAATCCTGGCCATAACCTTCCGAGAGGCCAGGGATGCTGGCGCATCCTTCATTTCACGTTCCTGGATAGCTAAATACATTAAAGGAGATGAATCCTTTGTTAAATAAAACTGGAACAAATTCCATATGACTGTCATTGCAAAAAGAGTGAGAATCTTGGAAGGCCTGAAGTCCTTTCTCAGGAGTCAAAAGACATCATAGCTGGGGCAGTGGGTAGACCAAGAAAGTCTTTACGTAAATTGGTGCTTGAACCAGAAACAAAAAGGGGAAAGAAGAGAAGTTATAGTGCTGCATATTATGAGTTGAAAAAATCTGGTATCAAGCCATTTCATGTTATCAGCAAGCCCAACATCACTCAGCAACAGAAAGAAGACCGTGCATGTTTTGTGGTTCATTTCTTAAAGATTGGGATGAACCTGACTTTCTCCATGTTGCCGCATCTGATGAATTCTTCATTTACACTGTCAGGGAGCCAAATCATAAAAATGGCATCATTTGGGCTGCAAAGTTGGATGATATCAGTAATGACATGTGCTATCGCCAAGTTGTGAAATTTCCTGAATGTTTGGGATTTTTTTTCAGTTTCACAGCCAAATGGTTAATGTGGATCATCAAAGAAGAAGGACAGTCATGGAATGGTGCATACTTCAGAGAAACTGTGCTTGCTGGTGAAGTATTTCCTTTCCTCAAGAAGAAGTCACATTTTTGCATGATAAGGCACCATGTTTGAAGGCTCTTCAGACAATGGAGCTGCTTTGAAACAGTGGTATCGATTTCTTCTCGTCAAGTGAATTTCCAGGTAGCTCCCCTGACCTTTATGTGTGTGAAAGCACTGGTAGTATCTTAAAGGATCGTGCTGAAGCACGCACAGTGAACTATGATGGTATACCAAGCCTCGACGACCTGTGAAAAGAGGTGACCGAAGTGCTCAGGGAAATGGAGTTTGAGTCTCAGCTTTTTTGCGATTTGCTGAAATCATACCCCTCAAGAATGCAGGCTCTGGTACAGGCAGATGGAGGCCACACAAAATATTAAATACTCAGAGAGAAACTTAAATAAATACCTGTTCTGAATTAATTTTGTTTTTGTCCATATCAATTTTAGTTTATGCTGTAGAGGGGGCCTCTAATTTCAAAACATCCTGGTAGAATATATTTTAATTTTTTATTGATATATACTCTATATATCTAGCTGATAATTATATAAGATCGTATATATATTATATAGTTTATATATCTATATATTCTATATATATATATATATATCTATCTATATATGTATATATAGATATATATAGAATATATAGATATAATTATATATATATATTATATATATATATATACGTATATATATATATATAATATATATATATATATATATATATATATATAGATATGTATATATATATATATATAATATATATATATAGATATATATATATATATATATATATCTATATATATATATATATATAGATATTAATATTATTATATATATATATATATATATATATATATATATATATATATCTTATGCCAGAATCTCTATACCATGACCTTCAGCAATCATGGTTCGTTTTTCATTGTATAAGGGTATTTTCAAGTACATTTACATTTGTTTATTTTCTTTGCTCTCACATTTAAGTATTTATTAATTTGCATATAACAATACACACACACACGTATATATATATATATATATAATATATATATATATATATATATATATATATTGTTGAAGAATTATTTTATATTCTAATTCTGTAGAAAATTTATAAAATTGTGTGTATATATATATCTAGGTTCATATTTGTTTTATCCTTGAAACCCCCCTTTTTCCATACAAAGCAAAATCAAAAAGAAATACTGGGAGTTTCAAGGATATGTTCAGTCCATAGATGGCTCTGCTGGCTGTATTTTAATATTTGCAGTTCCTGATTCCATCATCCTTGGGAATATATTTTTTACCTACTGGTAATGAGAGAAGAGTGAGGAGGCAGATCAGCCATATTGGATAATGTTTTCTTCTAGTGAAGAAGTGCTATGAAGATGGAGTAGCACTTTAATTTAAGGCCACCTCTCCTGCAATTGCCTACCACGAGTGCTACCATGAAGAGTGCAATATCAAGATTTCAGAATACATACTTCTCAACAATGGGATATTGCTGCTGCTCTTTCGATTTGCTTTGGGGATTTTAATATATGGCCTACCCAACCCACAGGTAAGTTTCCTATGATTTTGGGTGGCATATGGTTCAACTTTCCCTTGGTTAGGGGTTTGTTAAATATTTGAAATGAATTAATTATCCAATCCAAGTCTTCAGTCCTAATTATAAATTTTCTATGGATTGTATGCTAACTTATAAAATTACTAGGGCTATTTCTAGCTTAATTCCAAATCTTTGTTTTGTGCATAGGATAGCCTAGTGGGTGTTCAGATTTGCTTAAATCGATATATCGTATAAGATTTTATTTTCCTGAGTGTTTTTTCATATTTAATTTAACATTGCATAACTTAGAATATTAGTGAGCCTAATTTTTTTAATTTGTTACTAGGCTAGGTTACTTGTGCTTGCTGGAAGGTAGCCTAGTATCATCGGCTTCAGTCATCTTCCTGGTCTTGGCAAATTTATTTAGGTACCTAATTCAGTTATAAGGTAGTGTGATATTGGCATATTTGCATTTGATATTTATATATTGTATACCATTCATTATTGCTTATTAGGGACTTTAGATAAATGTTAAGTTAGGTTTTAATGGAAATTTTTTCGTGGTTTGCAGAATCCATAGTTTTCAAAAACAGGCAAGAGTTGAGTGGGTTCTACCACAGGCAGTCACTAGTGATTGAGGATTCCACTTCAGCCATCAGAGTTCCATTGCTTTGCCATATTTAATACTTATTCAATATAAATAAAGAATCTAAAATTTTTATTTAAAGTTTCTTTATCCAATATTGACATTAAAATTATTGTTACTCTGCTCTCGCTGCTCTTGTTATATTGAACATTTTGTTTTCGTTTTTGAAATGGCGCCCAACGTGGGGCCCTGAGGCTGTCTCAAATACTGGTGGCACTTGGGTAGCATTGTAGGAGTGGTGGTTTTATTTGGACTATTGTTATTATTGATCAGTGTACTGACTGCTATAATTATTTCAAAATTTTTCTTTGATTTTTTAGGCTGCATTGACATTTAGAATTAACTTCGATTTTCTATAATCATGACAGACCTTAAGCTTCTTGTTATGAGTCGGAGTACATCCGCTCTCAAGTCACTAGACAATTGAATAAAGGCACAAATTTTCTCAGTATACTAGCTCACAGAAGTTAATCTTGTTGAGACACTTAAGAATTTTAAGGAAGAACTTAAAGGGCTTGATAGTAAGGTCATATCTTTGAAGTGGTCAGAGAGCGAAGATGAAGATGAAATAGAAATTGAATTTAGCTCTTGTCAGGAATATAAAGATAAAATTTCTGAAATGTTGCTGCTCTTAGAGGTTAATGTTAATAGAAGCACAAGCGAAAATCGGAATGAAACTCCTCTTAGTCTTCTTAAAAGTCCAGTAGCACCTTTGCCTAAATTTAAAAGTTCTGATGATGAAAGTTTGGAATTATTCTTACAGCAGTTTGAGGAAACTACTGGGCAAAGTTTTCTTACCACAGATTATGATAGGTTGTTGTTTACTTAAACAGCAGGTTTCTGGCAATGGCTTTACTTTTGATAGACTCTTTAGAAGCAGACAAACAAGGTTATTCCCATGCAAAGGAACTATTAAAAACCGCGTTTGCCTCAGTTCCAACTCAAAAGTTTAATGTGATGAAACAACTTCAAGAGCTGAAGTTAGGATATGATTCAGAACCCTTTCAGTATATTAGTAATATTAGAAAATTACAAGAAGCTGTTAAGACTTTGAAAATGGATATTGATGATGTTTTGCAGTACTTTTTCCTAAGAGGAATGAATGAAACTTTCAGAAATCAACTGATACAAATTACTAACAATTCAAAGCCCACTACAAATGAAATTGTTGATAACTTTTTTGAAGCTAATGAACGGTATCAGAATGCAAATAAACTTGGTAAATTAAGTAAAAGTAAACAGCCTTCTGCTGAAACGCATCAAGATAAACAAGTAATGAGTAAAAGTTCAAACTTAGCAGCAGAGGTTAATGTTAAAAGCTCCAATCCTTTTACTTCTTGCACACTTTGTAGTGATAAGGTTAATGGCGATCATCCAATCCATAATTGCCCTAATTTTGTTTTACAACTGCTAAGGAAAAGATTGCTAGGTTAAGTATATTGAATGGTTGCACTAAATGTGCAAGAATCGAGCATTTGGATAGCTCATGCCATTTTAGATTTGCCAGAAAGTGTAAACATTGTCAAGGATGGCATTTCTCCTTTCTTTGCTTGTCAGATAATCATAAAAGTTCTGAGGTCAGGGATTCGGTGCGTAATACTAAAGCAGTTCCTAACCCTAAGCAAAACGAGAAAGGTAAATCAAAAGATGCGCAAAATAGTACACAGAATGGGGTAGTTTGTCCAGGTAGTTCCTTTCAGAGTAATGGGGGCATAGATTCAATTTTACCCACATTTTCTTGTACTTTGGGCCCTAGTAAAATAAGAGGATTAAAGGATTCAGGTAGCCAAGCTAATTTCATTTCTGAGTGCGCTTTAGAAGGTCAGTGTTTCAAAGTTGTTAAAGATAATTTTGACCTAGTTGTCAATGGGTTTAATGGAGCAAAATGCTATCGTACAAAGATAGTTCAAATTTCTGTTAAGATTGGGGAGACAGTGCATAATCTAGAAGCTATTTGTGTCCCAGGTATTGATATAAATTTGAATTTACCCAGCCTTGGTAAAGTTGTTAAAAGTTTTAGAAATTATGGTTATAAGCTTTTAGATGAGTTTCTTGATGAATCCAGAGAAGACATATCAAACATTCAGTTTGTCCTGGGTGCAAATTCAGCTCATTGTCTCATGGAAAAGATGGTTAGTTTTGGTCATAGTGGTCAGTCTGCGTACTATGAAACAAAATTTGGCATTATGTTAATAGGAAACAAAATTGAGAAATTATTGTAGATTTGAAATTTCTCCCTAGCCTGCATAATGATAACTCATTTACTTTTTGGCTTGGAAGAGAATTTAGATGAGCAGGGTAAATCACTGAAAATATTAAATTTCCTATGACTTCATGTTTCAAGTCTAGTGTTAGATGTATTGGAAGTGCAGAGGATCCTACAATCTGTAATTTAGATCAGGATGGCAGGATCAGTGAGCCTAATTGCAAAAAGCTACTGATCATATTTTAGAGCGAGAATGCTCATATTATTTGCACAAAGACAGCACTGACTTAGAACGGGGAGAGCACTGAACATAATAAGAAATTAGTTAGGTATTTAATTAATAACACACACAGAGATGAAGAAAGGTAGGTTAGTAATTCCACTTTTATGGAATGGTCGTGTTTCTCATTTGCTAGGAAAGAAAACAAAACAAATTTAGCAAAGCAAATTTTGAAATCTAACCTAAAGAAATTAATTAATCAAAGAATGATGAACTTTTTGATATTTAAATGATGAAAACATAAAGACTCAGGCAGCTCAAAACTTAATTGAAAGAATTGATAATTTGGATAAGTTTTGTGAAGAACACCCAGAGTACAGTTTTTTGCCGCACATGGGAATATTCAAGTTAGACCGCAGTACTACCAAATGCCGAATAGTTTTTCTCTCTAATTGTGTGAAAAACAAAGTAATGGCTCCCCCTCTATTAGCCACAATCAGGCAATGTGGGCTGGTCCTTGTATTCAATCAGAAATTGTCCACTGCTTTGCTACTTTTAAGGTTTGATTTCATTTATTGTGCTTTGATTTAAAGAAAGCTTTCCAGCAGATGCATTAAATGAAACTGATCAAAGTAAATTATTATTCTTTTGGTTTAAAAATGTAAGTAAAGGAGATTTTACCATTATAGCATACAAGAATCTTCGTCTAAGTTTTGGACTAAGTGTAGCCCAACAGTATTGATGATTGGTTGTACAAATATTGATGCTAGACACAGAAGGTGATTTGGACAACTTAAAGGAATTGAAGAAACTCATTTACTCTTTGATTTACATGGATTAATGGTGCGTTCACTGCAAATGATTCTGAAAGCTTACACTGGGTTTTGATAACTTGAATAACATTTTTAATCCATATAAAATTTGAATTACAAACAATTCGTTACCAATGATGTTAGCTCCAAGAAAAATTAGATAAGAATTTGGATGAGTCACTCCTGATGTAGTAAAATTATTTGGTTTGAGGTGGAACAGAATAACGATTGTATTTCTTCTCCTAAACTTGAGCTAGACTCTAAAGCAAACACTAAGAGACTGATATTGAAAAGCATTGCTTCAAATTTCGATCCATATAATTTCAATGGACCTATGTTAAACAGAGCTCGTTTATTTATGCATGAACTGCAATTAAACACTTCTCTAGGATGGGATACAGAATTGTCCATTGAGCAACAACGAAATGGCGTAACATAGCCAAACAAGTTAACATGACTCCTCCATTGAGGTACCTAAGAATTTGTCGGGGAGAGAAATGGGTCATATCGTTTAATTGCATTTACTGACAGCAGTAAAATAATCTATGGGACAACAATTTTTATTCAGTGCATAGAAACTAAGCAAGTCAGTTTTGTTCTAGCAAAGAATCGCTTGGTTAACAAGCAGTTAGAAAGCAAAAGTATTCCATCTCTAGAATTCCAAGGGATAGTTTTGGGAACAGAAAACATTAGTGGATTTGAGTAAGGATTTGGCAGGTCCTCAGTGCCCTAAACCTATTAGAATTGTAGAATCAGTACTGTATACAGATAGCATTGTTTCACTGAGCTGGATTAATTCTTATGTGAACAAATTAGATAAAATGAATAAAAGGAGTGTCTTTATCATGAATCGTTTGGATCACATTCAAAGGACTTGTGAAAATAACCCCGTTAGATTTTGTTTTGTCAGTGGTATCTTGACCCTGCAGATTGCATAACTAGGCCTATGTCGTACAAACAGCTTTTAAAAACTAATTATTTCACTGGCCCAGAATTTTAAGATCTGATAGGGATGAACTGAGCAGTAAAGCTGACATTTATTTGATATAGTTGTACCTAATCCAAAATTTAATCCATTGAATGGAAATTCCTTCTCAATTTCTGCATCTAAATTAAGTGAATCACAAGTCTTAGCAGAATCAAACCCTGAACATTTAGTCCTCCTGGACAAGTGTTCCAGTTTCTCTAAGCTTATTAGAATTCACAAGTATGTTCTTAAATTAATTCATTGCTTTGCTCAAAAGAAGAGCAAACTCAGTTTCTTTTAACTTTGGTGATGCATCCTCCTTTCATTTGGAAGCTACTAGGCATATCATAAGGAATGATCAGAGAATCTGGTATGGTGAAGTTTTCCAGTATTAGAAAGCAGAAATAAGAGAGTAAAGGATATTCCTAATATTATTGCTCAACTTAACGTATACATGGATGACCATGGAATCCTGAGAATTAGAAGTAAAATGCCTAAATGGAAGAAAAGATACTTTTGTCAACTTTCTATTTTACTTCACAAACACAGTAAGTTAACTCGGTTAGTATAAAAGATTTTCATGAGAATTTCTCACATGCTGGTGTTTATTCTCTTTTGTCAGAGATGAGAAAAAATTGTTTTGGATTCCACATTACTTTTCAGTAGTAAAAAAAGGTCCTTAAAGAATGTGTCATTTGTAAGAGATTCAAAGAGAGAACGGTTAAGGTCAATCAAAGTGCCTATCGCGATTTAGGATTGACCCTCCCTCTATACCATTCAGTATATTTTATTGATCATTTTGGACCGTATAACGTTAAGCTTAATGGTAAAAAGAGCAAAGTTTGGATTCTATGTTTGACTTTGTCTGGTTCTAGGTCTGGGCAATTGAATTTAAAAATTTGTTTAGATCTCACTACAAAAGAATTTTAAGAGCTTTTCAACTGCATTCATATCAGTATGGAATCCCTCAACTAGTATTGTCAGATCTTGGATCTCAGTTGATAGCTGGAGCTAATGTGGTCACTAATTTCCTGGGTGATCCTGAGAGTCAGGCATATTTTTGAAGAGAATGGTGTAAAGTCAATTAAGTTTCAGCAGTATCCAAAGGGATGTAATAAATTAGGAGGACTTGTTGAGACTTGTGTTAAAATGAGTAAGCGTTTAATCCATGGAGCATAAGAAATAATGTGTTAGACTTCCGTGATTTTGAGTTTTTTGTAGAGCAAACCGTACACTTGGTTAACAGGCGCCCTATTGCCTTCAAAAGAAGGGTTGAGAGACAGTATCACAGAGGAAGTGCCTGATGCAATTACACCAGAGAAATATTAATTCATGGACATGAATTGCTGTCTATTAACATTATTTCCTGACTTGCAGGGCAATCCAGATGAAGATCTGAACGGACAGCAGATGATCATGTTAGCAAAGTTTTAGACAAGTATCAAAAACTTAGAAATGTGAGGTCTCGACTTATTAACATTTATAATTCAGAATCATAGCACCATTAGTGTCACAAGCTACAGACGAAAGGAGTAGATATAAACCATGACACATAAAAGAATTCAAGTAGGTGATATTGTTCTGTTAAAAAGAAACGCACATGAAACCTTCAAATTACCCAATGGGTATTGTTAAAAAAGTAAAATTAAATGACTTGGATGAAGTAACTGACATAGCTGTGTTTAAGGGAGCTTCTCGTGAAACTGTAAGACGGCATGTTACTTCAGTAATACCTCTCTTAAGCCCGGTGGACTAATGACACTGATGAAAAGGCAGATATTAAAGAGGACAGTAGTACACATCAAAGAAAAGGAGAAAGGCTGCTGTCATTAGTGAGGCACGAACTAGAGATATGTTGAGAAATTAGTAATGCAGTATATGTTTAGGTGTTGTAATTTTGATTTTTTTTCCGTTAGAATGTTACTCCAATTTTGTAAGGCATTAGCTTTACCATTCGAATTTTGACTAAATTCGAATCCCCCCCCCCTTTGGAGTGTTGAAGAATTATTTTATATTCTAATTCTGTAGAAAATTTTATAAAATTGTGTGTATATATATATCTAGGTTCATATTTGTTTTATCCTTGAAACCCCCCCTTTTGCCATACAAAGCAAAATCAAAAAGAAATAATACTGGGAGTTTCAAGGATATATGTTCAGTCCATAGATGGCTCTGCTGGCTGTATTTTAATATTTGCAGTTCCTGATTCCATCATCCTTGGGAATATATTTTTACCTACTGGTAATGAGAGAAGAGTGAGGAGGCAGATCAGCCATATTGGATAATGTTTTCTTCTAGTGAAGAAGTGCTATGAAGATGGAGTAGCACTTTAATTTAAGGCCACCTCTCCTGCAATTGCCTACACGAGTGCTACCATGAAGAGTGCAATATCAAGATTTCAGAATACATACTTCTCAACAATGGGATATTCTGCTGCTCTTCGATTTGCTTTGGGATTTTAAGGATATGGCCTACCAACCCAGTAAGTTTCCTATGATTTTGTGGCATATAGTTCAACTTGGTTATTTGTTAGGGGGTTATAATATTTGAAATGAATATTAATTATCCAAGCTTCAGCACTAATTATAAATTTTCTATGGATTGTATGCTAATTATAAAATTACTAGGGCTATTTCTAGCTTAATTCCAAATCTTTGTTTTGTGCATAGGATAGCCTAGTGGGTGTTCAGATTTGCTTAAATCGATATATCGTATTAAGATTTTTATTTTCCTGAGTGTTTTTTCATATTTAATTTAACATTGCATAACTTAGAATATTAGTGAGCCTAATTTTTTTTTTTTTTTTTAATTTGTTACTAGGCTAGGTTACTTGTGCTTGCTGGAAGGTAGCCTAGTATCATCGGCTTCAGTCATCTTCCTGGTCTTGGCAAATTTATTTAGGTACCTAATTCAGTTATATGTAAGTGATATTGGCATATTTGCATTTGATATTTATATATTGTATACCATTCATTATTGCTTATTAAGGGACTTTAGATAAATGTTAAGTTAGGTTTTTAATGGAAATTTTTTCGTGGTTTGCAGAATCCATAGTTTTCAAAAACAGGCAAGAGTTGAGTGGGTTCTACCACAGGCAGTCACTAGTGATTGAGGATTCCACTTCAGCCATCAGAGTTCCATTGCTTTGCCATATTTAATATTTATTAATTCAATATAAATAAAAGAATCTAATAATTTTTTAATTTTTAAAGTTTCTTTATCCAATATTGACATTGAAAATTATTGTTACTCTGCTCTCGCTGCTCTTGTTATATTGAACATTTTGTTTTCGTTTTTGAAATATATATATATATATATATATATATTATATTATATATATATATATATTATACACGTGTGTGTGTGTGTATTGTTATATGCAAATTAATAAATACTTAAATGTGAGAGCAAAAGAAAAATAAACAAATGTAAATGTACTTGAAAATACCCTCAAACAATGAAAAACGAACCTGATTGCTGAAGGTCATGGTATAGAGATTCTGGCATAAAACAAGGTTTGAGAGCATTGGATTGGATCGGAGGTCAAAGGGTGCCAAAGGAAAAGATGGTTATCGAAAAGGACGGAAATGACCAAATCAGCTGAGGCAATGGGAGAGTGCCTTTGTCATTATGAAGAATAGCCATACATTTGGCTCAAAAGATTTTTAATACCTAAGCGATAGACCTATTTCGGGTGATTGCTTGACTCGCATGACCGTAGGAGGCAGGGTATGTACCTGAGTGTACCATTTTCAGGAGCCTCAAAGTTTGTGTCCGCGAGGATGCTGTGTATAAATCACACCAACCGTGCATTTGATGTCTAGGCCAGTCCCTTATCACACTCCTGATTGGCTGTTGATAAGCCAGTCACAGGGCTGGAAACTCTCAGTCTCTCTCGAGAGTTCACATATGCAGGATCTATGTTCCACCTCTCCTGAGGATACTTTGAAAGACGTATCCCTCAGGAGAAGTGGAACATAGATCATACCCATGTGAACTCTCGAGAGACTGAGTTTCCGGCCCTGTGATTGGCTTATCAACAGCCAATCAGGAGCGTCGTTAGGGACTGGCTTAGCCAACTAATGTACGGTTGATGTGAATCTACTATAGTTGCAGGTTTGTTGACGAAACCGACTTTCTTCGTGTTAGGTTTAGTGTCAGTCTCTAGTGAATTCTTAATCTGCAGTTATACCATAATGGATGTAAGCCGATGATGTGTTATTATTTTTGTAGAGTATACACGGATTAAAGTCGACCAAGAATACAAGGATTGCATGGAAGTTTCGTGAAAATCTTTATATCAGGATTTTCCGTATTATTTTTTTGCAACATCGATGGCCATACCTGTTGTCATGCCAGTTTACTAAAGTCAATCCATCATTAAATTAACGATAATTATATCCAATAAAACAATCTGAAGTTTCATTTACGTCAATATAATAATAACGTCAAAACAAAAGAAAAATTCTGCATCAGTAGCAGCAAGAGCATTATCAAAAGTAATTAAAATTGCAACACAGAGTACGAGGAACCAAAGAATATTAAGAAAAACTAAATATAAAAAGCTCAGACAAATGGACTGCATTCTGCGCACTTTATTTTACTACGAGCTACATACTCAATTAAAAACTACAACGCAATACTGTGAAAAACCCTCAGCACACGAACATAATCACAGATGAAAACTAACATCAAGCTAATATTGGAAAATAATTTTCACATAAGGAATCGAGAAAACACAAAAAGGGGGATTGTCAAGGAATTACAAGTGCAGGTTAATTAAATTATTGGTATTTCTCATCATTGAATAAATGAAAAAAGTTGTTGTTCAAAAAATGTGAAAAATGAAACCGATGGCATTTCATATAACGTAAAAATTATTTTACAAGACAAACTAACGCCACTAAATTTACAGTTAGAGCAGCATTTACATTCAAATTTTAAACTGAACTTTCACTAAATATAAACTCATTTGCATTCAAATTTTAAATTGAACTTTAACTAAATTTAAACTCATTTGCATTCAAATTTTAAATTGAACTTTAACTAAATATAAACTCATTTGCATTCAAATTTTAAATTGAACTTTAACTAAATATAAACTCATTTGCATTCAAATTTTAAACTGAACTTTAATTAAACATAAATTTATTCGCATTCAAATTTTAAATTGAACTTTACCCAAACATAAACTCATTTGCTTTCAAATTTTAAATTGAACTTTAACTAAATATAAACTCATTTGCTTTCAAATTTTAAATATAAACTACGGTCATTTTAACACAGAGGAAGATCACATTAACGTTTTTATCAGGCGTTCGAGTTCCCTTTAGCACGCCAGGGACAAATGAAGCAATCAGTATGACAGACTTCAACCGCCGGCCTATTCATTTATTAAGGGAAT
>NC_087210.1:50301263-50303763 GCF_015104395.2 Macrobrachium nipponense | reverse complement strand
ACTTCAGACATTGCAATTACACTTAAGAACCCATGCTAATATTTTCGGGTATTTGCCTGACTTTAAGATATATATATATATATATATATATATATATATAATATATATATATATATATATATATAAATATATATATATATAAAGAGAGAGAGAGAAAGAGAGAGATAGAGAGAGAGAGAGCATTATATTTTGAGACCCACATCTTATACTGAAACTACTGCCTATAGGTGCTGTTAATTCAACCAGTATTGATCACATATACCTCCAGCCTCTCCTCTCCTCAACACCGCATCCATCAACTTGCTGCTTTCGTCTACATTGTGCTGTCACATAGTATTCACAACATAAACTCTTTCTGTCCTCGCTATTATCTTCTCTAAGTAAATTTATGACTATTCGTTGGAAAATGCCTTTCTTAATACAAATTTACACAAGGGTCCTATGTTTCTTATTTTCCCCGTTCACCTCCTACCTAGCAACTAAACCATCTCATTCTCTATCGCTTACAACTGCTGTTAAACCCTTCAGCACAACCATTGTTCGTTCTCCAAACTTCCGGAAACGGTTTCCTCTACACTTATTCTCCTCCATTTCTGGGACATGAACACTTGCTATCACAACTTTTCACCCGCTCTCTCTCTCTCTCTTTTTCTCTCTCTCTCCATGTATGTGTGCGCGTGTATGAGAGAGAGAGAGAGAGAGAGAGAGAGAGATCTCCCCCTCACTCTCTCTCTATATCTCTCATACAAGCGCACACTCATATATGGAGAGAGAGAGAGAGAGATGCGGCGGATAATATTATCTTATTCTGGAGTTACGCACTTCACAAAAACCTAATGGAGGAGAGTAATGCTTATAGAAAAGGATGTACCTAAGTGCCTAGGTGTAATGGGATGCGTAAACAGACACGGGATGCCATTCTAGTTTACGTCTAAAGTTCCCTCGCAGAAAACTCTCCGTTATTATAGTCTAGAATGGATGTAAATTGCACTTGAGGTCATTTGTGCCGGGAGCTCTTACAAGTTTCCTCAACCATTAAGAAACTAAATTACAACCGGTTTAGGCTTAATGAGTTAATAGACATTAAGGCAATGGTTGAGAGGCCTACCAGTCGGGGACGAAGACCGGAAAAGATCGCCCTTCGGCTCCAGTCGTCGACCGGTGCTTCGCTGGGAATAATTGCTCCCCAACCAGCCAATCGTCATGCTGCTCTGGAAATTCAACGAATCACGCTGACGTTAGTGAAAAACGAGCCAATCGTAACTCTGTACGGAAAATGCAACAAATCAAGTGGTCATTTTCGAAGAGAGACGTCCGTTGTATTATGCATGGGCTGCTTCTGCTAATCATAACGTTGGGCGTGTAATTTTCGACGCAGTTAGGCGTAAGGCTTTCATTCCGGTCAGCATTTAAAGATCACGTTTGGGAGGAGAGATATGGCTAAGCCGAACGCGTGCCCAAATAACAGTGTTTATCTCTCTCTCCGTCTCTCTGGGAAGCACTTCTGGAGATAATGAAGGAGGGCGATGGTACTACACCTCAAGCGAGAACTAGTTTTTAATGGTTATTATTGTTAAAATAAATCTCTGTTCCACGTCATTTAGCCCGTTCCCCACTGAAAACGGGCTATTCTTTAAGACGTTCAGAGTAAAAAATGGGAACATGACTAGGCACTTCGTCATCGGCTCAGCCGGGCTCAATCGCAACTCTAGGGAATACGATCCAGCTGCTTAATGAAGATTTTCGAACGCCAAACAGCTCTGCAGTGATTTTCTCAGAAATGAGCTTTAAACCGTTTACCTTTTCATGCTGCCTGGATGATCAAGATAGAAGCGTTCTCGTGGAAACAAACCTTACGGCAATTCCTTTCACCTGCTGTAATAAACTGACTTAAAACTCAGAGGTTCGATTTAATTGTCGGTGCACAGGGTGTTAGTATAGATACACATGTAAACGGAATATATATATATATATATATATATATATATATATATATATATATATATATATATATATATATATATATATATATAATATTGCCACGAGCATCTTTCAGACACGTTAATTTTATTTTTCTACTCACAGACTGAAGGAAGTTACTGAGGGAAGTTTCACAAATTGGGGTAAATTTTGAGGAGGGAGAATTAAAATGTAAGGGAAATCGAAGGAACTAAATTAACTGCTATATGTAAAGAATAAAGTAAAGCGAATCTATGTTGTTTTGATATCTTGGAATGCTGTGAGACATTTTTGACCTATTCTGTCCCATTTTTTTCCCAACAACGGTTTTCAGATGGAAAACATATCAAATGTCAGTTTAACAACGTGTCAAAAGTGATTTGTCACTTGTCATACTCAGCTATTGGCCTTAAGCCGATAATAACCCCGATCTCGAGAACGAACAATGACACTTAAGGAACTGCTGCCCCTTCCTACCATTGTATTTTGGTCCCAAATGTAACTTTACAAAAGTTGGTTAACAGAGATTAACCCCTTAGGT
>NC_087210.1:50278763-50296263 GCF_015104395.2 Macrobrachium nipponense | reverse complement strand
GGCACACTACTATACATGTTAACCTCAAGTGTCAAAGATTTTAAAGATTAAATGCTCAATATGACTTTTAAATACATGATAAAAAGAGCAACAGCTGAGAGTAACTCATGTAAGGTCACCTCAGGGAAGAGGAAACATAACGCAATCCCTTTAGAACACTTCATTGCTGGGAATGAGGACGAGCTCACAAATCATTTTGAAGTTAACCTCTTCCAAAGTTTAAACTTACTTTAGAGACTAGTTCCTCGTTGGACGAGTGGGTTGCGTGCTCGCCTACCGATTCAGTAGTCACTAGTTCGATTCCCCACTCTGCCAACATAGAATCAGAGGAATCTAATTCTGGTGATAAGAAATTAATTTCTCGATATAATGTGGTTCGGATCCCCCAATAAGCTGTAGATCCCGTTGTCAGGTAACCAACTGGTTCCTAGCCAAGTAAAAATATATAATCCTAGGAGAGCTAGCTGTTAATCAACGAGAGTAAATGATTCGACCATCTAACAACTGACAATATTCTTTGCTGAAGTATAACTGTACGTAATTTTATATAAAAAAGTATATCTTAGCTTTAACAGACCACTGAGCTCTCCTTGGGCTGGCCCGAAGAATTAGATATTTTTACGTGGCTAGGAACCAATTGGTCACCTAGCAACGGGACCTATAGCTTATTGTGGGATCCGAACCACACTATATCGAGAAATGGATTTCTATCACCAGAAATAAATTTCTCTGATTCCGCGTTGGCCGAGCCGAGATTCGAACCTCGGACCAACGAATTGGCAGCCGAGCGCGAAAACCACTTGTCCAGCGAGGAACTACGTAATTGTATAAATTCGATTATCCCCAAGTTCGTGTTAGTTCAGAGAAGTCATGAATAACTCATATTTTTAATCTTAGTCCAAAGAAGAAATCATTTCTAATATAATTTAAATTTTTCACCATCACACTGAGAGAGATGCAGAATGCAATGAAGAAGAGTGTAAATACAAATTGTGTGTGTGTGTGTGTGTGTGAGAGAGAGAGAGAGAGAGAGAGAGAGAGAGCACTCACTGTCAGGTTCAGGAATAAGGTCCAAAGTGCATGCACGACTACACGACAGCATTTCTGGCTTCTCACATCGTTTCTGCCGCTGATAGAATACGCCCGAAATTATCCGATTGCGGCTACTACAAACGGTGGGGGGAGGAAGGTGAGAGACATGAAACTGGCTGAAAATCTTTCCGGTATGTAATTACAAAAGATTAATCAGCAAAGATGAAGTGCCATTTATTATGAAGCATAATTTTAGTTCAGTGTGTGTTTGTGTGTAAAAGTTAATGCACATTATTGTTTGGAAGCTGCATAGAACCTTCCATGAAAAACTAAACTTCAGCAGCGCAATTGTGAAAAACTTTTTCGTGTCAAAATTACGTACTTAATAACGAAGCGATTGTAATCCAAGGATCCCTACGTTAAACGTATTTTGAAATGGATAAAAATAGTAAAAAATTGAAAAATCAACTTTTTCTTGTGTGCGTAACTTATCCAGAAGAGCCACAAGCACAATAAAATAGAAGGGATAAGGAGCACATCGGAAATCGCAGAAAAGAGCTCCCAGAACTTTTAAGGCGAAAAGTGCACCTCAGCAAGAAGAGAAAGTTCAAATGATACATCTCTTACCATCAACATCACGAACGCGAGGCTGAACAAGAACAAGAGGAGGAATGAGAAGAAATGATGACAGGTTATACTTCATAAAATAATTGCTTATTTTCATAACAGAAGGAATAACATCGAACACGGAACAATGTGCACTGTAGTGTTTTCTGCAATTACTAATTGTGAAAAGACTCGGGAGTAAACTGCTCAGCTGACGTGCCCTACAACAGATATTTGATAAAATCTTTCCACGAAAGATTTCATCAACAGAAGAGGCAACGCTCTCTCCCCCTCTTTATCTTTGTATCTGTTTTACCATTATATATCACCCGAGGAGACAGTGGAGAAGAATGTTGAAACAGTACATGACTCAACGTCACGCAAACATTATCGTTGGAGCCAATATTGAGAGCGATATGAAGTTATTTTTAACGACGCTGTTCCACTTTCTCGTAAAACACAAGTAAAATACATAGTTGTCTCCAACTGAAGGCACGACGAACGCAGCCGACGTGGATTTACAGCCATGTAAATAAGGCCAGACAAATGGTATTGATATTTTATGGCCAGGTCTTCGTCTATGCCTCCAGACGCGTTTGCTAACTCGGCTCATAACTTTTCCTTTTATTTTACATTTAGAGCGAAACAAGCATTTAACAGCACTCACGCCCCTCCTCAGCCGGGCACAGTTCCTTCTCAAAGGACGCACATGGCACTCACTTACTGTTCCTTCTGTAATAACAAGATGGGCGATGGTGTAGGGGACCCGCTCATTAAAAAGCGCCTCACAATGAAATGTCCAATACAGGGTAAGAATCAATAGTCCTTTTACTTATATTTTTCCCGTGCATTTCACTAGCCATATTGATAACTTACCTAGTAACAGAGATACCCCATGAGTAGAAAAAAGGAAGGACAGAAAGAAGAAAAACAAAAGAGAATAATTGCGTCTCAGTCAACAGGCGAGATCCCATGAAGCAAATCTCAGAGGACATAAAAAAACGCGTCGTTTCAACTTCTTTTGACGGTCGTATTAAAGGTCCCATAAAAGTGAGATTCTCTCTCAGTTTTATTCGATTTCTACAGCCAGCAAAAAACATTTATAAAACTTGTGTCTCCCAAACGCCCTTTATACTCTACCAACCCTTCGCTGTGATATGAATGCCGTTTCTCTGACACCGAAGAGAAAATGATTAAATGGCTGTCCTGAGCCTCCAACTTGCGTCGTAATCAAGACATTGGCCCCCTGGTTTTTCTCGACCATCAGCGCCAGACCAATTCTTGCCAGCACCCGCTCGCCGATACAACGCTACCGTTCGGTTACATTTTTTTACCCTTTGCTTGTTCAAATATTGATGAAGGCCCTAATAGCATTGCGAACGAAATGTCACGCGTATTAAGCCCTGCTTTCAATTCTGATGGATCTCACCCCCGTACCTTACCACTCTCTCTTTCTCTCTCTCTCCAGGCACACATGCAAACAAGCTCATTTCACTTAAGGATATACATAGCACATCTGAACATTTTTCCATGTGCCTTAGCGAATAAAAGTATAGTATGCAGAACGATTGTTTAACTGAGAAAAATCATGAAAATGAAACACCCCGATGGGAATGAGAAATAAACAAAGCCAAAAATGTATCCACATACTTCATCTTCCCAAAGTCAGGCCATTTGCCAGATTGTTAGCCACTTCGTTAAATTGAAGGAGGGAGGTAATAACGATAATTGTAAACTTTAGACACAACTCGAAACTTTCCCGAGTTGCCGGTGACGAGCAAGTTCTTGTCCACGCACTTCCAAGTTACTTTGGAAGTCCGACTGATGGCTCGAGAGATTGCGCCCCGTGCTATTTTCGCTTTAATTTTTAGCAGCTCTCTTCTCCGAGAGAGAGAGAGAGAGAGAGAGAGAGAGAGAGAGAGAGAGAGAGAGGGTAAAATAGTTTATAAAAAACTTAAATGTCAATGGCTATTGATTTGCTATTCAAATATCTTCAGGACCGTCTTTTGGCAAGATACTTTAGAAGAAATTTCCTGCAACTTTAACTCGATAAAATACGGTAAAAGCATGAATGCACGAGATTTGCCACGCAACTGCGCACATTGGTCGATAAACTATTTCGTGGCTTTAGCAAAGTCATCCTGGAAAAGTTACTTATGACGTTGCTCAAATTGAAGAGCTCGACAATGTTTTATGATAAAACAATAAATAAGTGAAACCAAACTTCAGATATTTAGATACATCCTTGTTCTGATTGTTTACAATAGAAAATACAGTATCTTGGGTAACTGTTCTTTCACTAACTTAAAAATAATTTACGTTGCTGACAACCCACCGTAAAAACCTGTGGGCGAAAAGTCCAGAGCTTTGCATCACCGAAGTTGAAATCTCTTCTCCTCCTTCCTCTGGACTTTAAGAGAAGTACGATGGTCTTCCTTTAGAGCATTGAAATTAAAAGGCAATTTAACTGAAGGCGCACTGTCATGAGTTAATGGTCGCTGAATTTTGTTGGAAGTTCTTCCCTTGGTGTAAAAGGCTAATTAACGAGGGTTGGGAAGGTTGGAAGGCGGCACATTTAAAGAACTGCTCCTAAAAGTTTTGAAATATTTAATTTCCACTACACCTTTGCCTCTGACAACTAACTATAAGAGCTCTTGACAAATAGAGTATATAATGACATCTCCAAAAATAAGGCAATGTTTGCACCTCCTCTACCTGCAATCGTAAAGGCTTATTATATAAACCAGCTTATATCCGAAAACCCTCCGGTTTGAAGCCTTCTCATGCTTCAAGGACATACATAACATGAAGGTGCTACCTTGGGAGCAGCAAATCCCAGTTGATTTCTATTATAAAAGACTGCTATGTGAGCCAAGACAGAAACTCGTCGGCGAACTCTGCAATTACCAACATGAAGAATCATTCATAACTTATCGACATCTTCTGCCATATTTGTTACATAATTGACAGGTCGCCGTTTAAACAATCATAAAAGTAAAGAGAGTTGTTATTACTGTAAACCTAAGCGCGAACAGCTTTCAATTATCGCAGTTCGAGTAAAAAGATAACCACTATTATTCACTTATTCATTCACTCATGAGAACGTGTTCTAAAAATTTACCGATATCTGGAGAAATGAAGTCGCAAAAGGTTGGTCGTTCTTGTGGAAGATATTTTCCTTTTTAAACTACGCTTTGCACATTACATGTGTTTGAAAGACTTCCAATAAAACCTTACAGCAGCAGTAGTGAAATGATTAGACAAAGTGATAATCCACTTTGTTAACAGCAGTTTAATTTGCCGTTGTCTCTAACGGACATGTTACAAATAATCATTACATTTGGTAGACTTTTACTTGTTTACTCAGGCTCTCCTGAGACTGTTGAAGATATGAGTTAATGTCTGTGAGTTTCCAAGCATGATATAAAAACATGGTGGTTGAGAAAGCGCAGATAGAATTAAAAGAGCTTCACTGCGAAGGATTCTGTAATGTTGTGTAAAGAGGGTGATTTGATGAGAAATTAAAACTGTCTGTGATGTAAGTGAAACGTGAGTCAGATATAAAGATAAAAAGTAAGTGGTTTGGTGGAAAAAGGGTCCGAGATCAGTTGATTCATAATATGAAGAAAAATGCAACAGATGATTGTAGGACGAGAGAATATAAGGGTTACAAAATAAGTGAAATAAGGGAGCCGATAGGGTATAAGGTTAAGTGTAGATGACTGAAAGAATATGTGCTGAAACTAGAAAGGAACAAGAAGGAATGAACGGTTGAGAAATTTGGAAATGGAAAGAAGGAGTCGTACCAAAGTTTATGCAAGTCAAAAAGAGCACCCATTTTTTTGAGGAGGGTTGGTTAGGCGAAGATAATCAAGGAGAAGTTGCTGAACACAATGTAAATAATTCAATGAGTTGGGAAAAATGAATAGAGGAAAACTAATAATGTCTTGATAGATGGAATGGAAGAGGTTTTAAACCAGAACGGCCTTCATACCCGGATAACATGACTGTGTGCAAGTGCGTAGCACGCACAGGGAATATTATGATGCAATACCGATCAGCTCTCAGCGTAGGCATATGATGCAACTCATTTTCTTACATTTCTTGTCCAGTTTATCTTTGATTCAGCGGTTAAAAAATAGATGTGGTAGCACCTATTAACTGGATTTTCCTCTGTAAAACTACTCTCTAAGGGGAAACGTCTTATTGTTCTGTTTTATATATATATATATATATATGTATATATATATATATATATATATATATATATATATATATATATATATTTATATATATATATTTCAATAACGAAAATGTGGTGGTGAATATAGTATAAATAAAGTCAAAATCCACGGAGGAAAGTGAAACAATGGAGTACCGCTGCGAGGTCTTTCGACTTCTCGTCCCTTCCTAAGCAAACTGATACGAATATGAAAATAAATTTACAAAGGAAGCTCCTATAAATGACACATAGGGATTGTAAGGGAAAATATATATTTGGAATCCAACACAGCTAGAGGATTAGTGGACTTACCCAAAACAGGGGTACAATTTAAGAGGTTTGCAAAGGATTCAACCCTCGGAAGCAAGGACAAGACAATTTAAAGATTATACAGGGAGGTGATTGACCACCAAAATTTTTTATAACAGTGCTATTCAATAAATTTCATTTTGGTAAACAAAAAAAAATGTTTGTAAAGTGAACATTTAAAAAAAAAATATTAAACATACATATACATAGAAATTAATTAATAAAGTCAGTGATTTTATCTTTAAGGTCATTCTTAAATAATTTACTAATATAAGGGTCCAAATACTACAAGCCAGAGCTAAGGTTAAGATTACAAGTTGAAGTAAGTCGTATAATGGGGAATTGTGAAATATTTCATGAAAAGAAATCTTCCAATCTAGCAATCACTGAACTGCCAGTCCAATTTATCCATTTCAATTAAATGTAAGAATATTGCAATGGATGTTTGACCAGTTTTGACAGAATACTTATGCTTTTAAATTTTACTCCTAAAACTTCCCTAGATTGGCCAATAGAAAAAGAGGGGCAGTGCAAACGTTGAATTTCATATATTATGTTATAGCTTTCCTTAGGGCCATTGTTATTAGCCCTCCGTTTAGTGCTATCATAAGAAAAAACAAGGTCGACATTAAAAGATTTTAACAACGATTTTATGGTTTCAAAAACGCTAAATTAAGGCAACCTAAGAACGCTTTTAGAAGTTTCTATCTCCATATTACTCTCACTATAAAACTTTTTGTGGGCTTTATTATAGTAAATATCTAATATAATTGAAGGATAACATAAGTCTGTCCTTATTTTTCTTATGTATTCGATTTCTTGATCCAAATATTGGGGACTGACAATGCACAATACTCATAAAAACATAGAAGAAAAAACTGATAATTTGATATTAAGATGGTGGCCTGAATAAAAAAGGACATAAGTAAAGTTGTTGGATGGTTTCCTATAAATGCTGAATATGCAGTGAATGGTTTTCTAGGAATAAAAACATCTAAGAAAGGGAGGCAAAAATATTTTTCTATTTTGCCTTAATATATATTGTTCCAGATTTTAAGCTAGAACCAAGGAAAGAAATAGTCCTTACCCAAGTTTAATGTATCTATGTTATACAAGTTGCTCCTTCCACTTGGAAAAGAACCCATTCACTCCATTCTCCCTTTTTCTCTTGAAAAAGCTATCTCTTCTCCCATTGGTGCTTGGAATTACCCCCTGCAGAGCAACCACTTCAAAAGGCCTGGAAAGCAGCAGCCCAGTCTCGGAAGAACACCAGACCTCGGCGAGGTCAGACACCTGGCTCCTTACCAGACGCCGCTGCAACCCCCCGCCTCCCCCCCGCCCCCCCCGGCCTGGCTTTCCCATGCTTTGGGAAGCCAAAGTATATTTTAAAACTCAATAGTGCTGAGACATCATGGAGAAGAATTCCAGCCTCATCCATAAGGTACTGTAAGGGAAATTCCATTTCAACCAGGGAATTGTTTTACCTTTGTCTGTATTTCCTTTCCTTTTCCCAAGTCGACTTCATGCAGTTTTCATCCCCCCCCCCCACCCCAGCCCGCCCCGTGCCAATTGGGCTCAATTCTGTAATTACTCCCCTGTAATACTAGTAACATCCCCTAGTGAATTTAAGCCACGAAATAGTTTCTGCTGTGTAAATTTCCCAGTCATTTCATTCCCTCCTTGAGTGGCCTTTTGATTGAAAGTAGTGAGTAACGTTCACCCTCGTGTGATTCCCTGCCTTATGCCTATGTCCTCTATTTGCAGATAAACGCTGTGCCTGGCTGTGGTAGGAATTGGAAATCCTTCGAAACTTGCAATTTTGATGCGTTGCGCAATTTTCCTAAAATGCCGTGACTGGACTGCTCCCTCCACGTGCTCGGGTGGACTGAAAGGCAGTCCCTGCCCTTAGTGTTCCTGGACCTCTGTAAATTTCTGTAAATATAATGCTTGTAAAACTTGAGTCCAGCTTTTATGTAAATTCCTCCCTCCTCAGTAAAATCGGCCTTATGCCTGAGAAGTTAGTTTTCAGTTTTTTTTTTCTTTGTTCAAACCCCTCGTCCTTCAGACAAGGCCTAAATTTTCAGTGTAATTGTATTTCTGGGAGGAGACGAGGTGGAATTTTGAATAATATATATAATATATATATATATATATATATATATATATATATATATACATACACAACTACTTTTCACGCACCCAAGGATCTAATTCGGTTAACTAGCTGGTGAGCTTCAGCTGGTAATCATTTGGCCAAATTAAATGTGTATATATATATATATATATATATATATATATATATATATATATCTATATATATATATATGTATATGTATGTATATATGCATGTATGTGTGTTTGTTTGCGTACGAGTGTTTGTATAAAATTACGATGGAAGTAAATCTAATTAGGAGAAAACTTTTTCAAATTCGCAGAACAGCACTGAATCAGTAACTCCTATATCATCGCAACGCCAATACTGATAAAGCAGCTTCTCGTCTACCTGAATAATCCCAGAAGAGTGACTTAAAATAAAAATCCTGAGTATTATTTTTACATTATTAAGTTTAATATCTAATTGGGTCAATCAGTATTTTTCGTTCAGTTACGTGTATAGCGAATGAGCAACAAGTTGAAAAATAATTATGAGAAGGTGAGAGGTGAAGGTTACGACCGAAATGAAGTGAGAATCAAGTGGAGGTGGCGGTGTTCCTTAGATTTTTACATGACCGAAGCGAAGAGGAAAAAAAAACTCTTCCTTCAAACTGTTATTAAAAAAAAAGAAGAAGAAAAAAAAAAGGAACAGAAGTCCGAAAAAAGGGGAGTTTGTACTATCGCGGAAAGGTTAAAAGGGCAAGTAAACAAGCTGTTGACAAAACAAGGTGTCGGTACATGAAAACATTGCAAGGTGTAGCAACGTTTTCTTTACCCCTGTTAACTATTTATCGGAAGACCGACGGGATTGGCATTTTGATGACTGTTCGACCCTGGAAGCAAAACAATAAAGAATAAGAAGAGGGAAGGAAGATGGACAGTCGCTGCTGAAAAGAAGGTTACGTGTATCATGAACTATGCAAGCTATAGCCAACCATCACTTCCAAAACGGATGACTGTCCCAAATGAATTCAACCAGCGCTGGAAGCGCGTAACCACTTTTATCATCGGGAAAAAATCCCAAATTAAATAAGACACTGTACGCTTAAAGGAGCACGGCATGCACAGGCATACAGCTCACAGGCACACACTGTGAGATACAAGTGAATGAACAATGAAAGGGGAAAAAAATACTCAAAGCCCGTATCATCTTTGCTTCGTGTACATCAAGGAGTCAGTATTGAGACAAAAATTCGCATATCTGGGAACTTGAATGTAAATGTATTTTTATTAAGGAAATGTGCTACACACTATCTTCCATGTGAGAGAGAGAGAGAGAGAGAGAGAGAGAGAGAGAGAGAGAGAGAGAGAGAGAGACATATCCTTGTCAAAACTTTTTAGAACATACGCTGATTTAGCTGGAAAGATATCCCACCGTAATAATGAACTTGGCAAATAAACACAATTAATGTTTACCTTCAATTTTCTGCTGCTATCAAGAATTGGGCATCCATATATGTGTATATACGTAGTAAATGCATGAGATTTGAAGCTGAGTTTGACAAATAAGCAAGTTATTACGACTGTGTCTTTCTTTCAGAGAAGAAGAAAAAATAAAACCTACATTAACTAAACGAAACTGTCAAAGAATCCCGAGATAGAAAGAGGTCTCCTGGCTACTCGACGACCGAGAGCATTTAACTTTTTTCTTCTTTTTTTCATGTCTTACAAGTCGACTCAGTCAATATCACGCTTCGTTACTTCACTAACGTATGCAAAGTTGTAGATTTTACGATGCTCAGCTGTGTTTGGAGAAGCCAAGGGGGCACCTGCGATCCTAACGCAATCGTGTGTATGTATGTACGTATGTATGTATGTATGTACATGTGAGTGTATATGTCCGTGTGTCTGAAGCTGGGAGCTATTTTAATCTCTCGTAAACATCTTGGACTCTTGAAATTCAAAAGACGATTGTTGACCATGAATAAATGTGAAAAGAAGGCTTCCTTTTAATGCTTATTTCAAAAAAATATTCTGAGACAGCCGTGTACAATATGTTTTACTATTCCTTTTCAATCTAAGCAGAATCTTATTTCACAATCTTTACTTTCAGCAACAAATTTCACCAATAGAGTCTCACAATAATATATCTTTTTCCTGCTGATTACAATGATAACTTACACCAGAAATTTACAATTTTCGCTTACTCTGGTAGGAAGCCTGCAAACTACTTTGTTGTTGGTGTTCTTGTTGGGAGGTAGGAACGCCTAAAAACGTCTGAAAATGTTTTGCGTTGAGTTAAAGATACAAGTATTTTAGGATAGGATAGATATATTTATTAGAATGAAAATTTTAAAAATAAGTAATGTGCATGATAAGCACTACATAAATTTTATTTCTAGTAAAATATAGCATATTTTCTAAATTTTCGTTGGTGAAACAATGGGATATTTGGCCGTAGATTTTAGCACATTTTAATTTATTTGATGCACTGAATTTAGATGCTACATTTCTGTTCAAGCATTTTCTGTTTCCACTTATAACTATAACTGAGAATATATGAACATGGTTAATGTGTGTCCTTTTTATTTGATCCGTGTTGTTAGTATGAGTAGTGCTATTTATGAGTATTAATTACGAAGGCCACCTCACGTTAAGTTAGAAATATAATGTCTGTACCTTATATGTCAGGGGAGTTCGGATCACTCCTTGTTTAAATTTATAAACGGAATTTACATAAAACACTACTAAACTAAGTCAGAGTTGTAAAAGCTTGCAAACAACAAGGCATCTAATTTTTGCAAAGATAGTAGAATACAAGAACTTTACAGCAGCTAAAATTTTCTGGCACTGGCCTCTAAACATCACCAACAAAAGATGTGCAAGAAAAAGCCTCAGTTTTTTTTTTTTAAATGACATCAGGCGATTCTAAACATCACAGAATATATATATAAAAAATATTATGGTCGTTCTTCGTTGACAAGGTAACTTCTTTAATAATATAATAATAATGATAATAATTTCGAACGCCTTGAAGGAAAACATTAGCTGAACACATCGCTAAAAAAATTTCATTCTAGTTCTGGACTTCATTCGAAAAGATTTCTTTGTCCTGTCATTCCCCATTTCCCTCATCCCGTTGCAGATGGGCATCCTTTGGTAGCCTGTCTCTTCCCTAGATGGCCTTCGTCAATGATATTTTTTTCTTTTATTTTCATTTCGTCTTTGATTAAAGTCGGTGATAAAGCGAAACCAACAAATGGACCCTTGTTTACTGGAAGTCCCAAAGTCGCTTCTGGCTCCTAGATGGAAGAAAACGTTATCCATGAGGAATTGAGAGGCGACGAGATATCTCAGTTCAATTTATTTTTTTCACAATGCCTCGACTACTACTCAGGGAAAGAAAACAAAACTTCCTTAGCGTCAGCTTCATTCACAGTAGAAAGTGCGCCAAGTAAGAGAATCGTCTCGACGGTGATGGCATGTGAAGAAAGGAATCGGATATATTTCAAGACAAAAGGTGCCCCATTCTCTCTGGGGAAAATGAAAAGCTAAACAAATCATGTTTCTGTACTACAGAAATCTCTTCTCTTCTCTCTCTCTTTAAAAAAAAAAAAAAAAAAGTGGGGTTGGGGGGAGAGGAGCCACCCACAGCGAATTTTTATTCTTTCATTTTTAAGGGAGATTGTTGTGGAGCGCTCTATAAAATTATTTACTGAACGTGACTTCTCTCTGCATGCTGGAAAACCCCGGGGCTGTAAAGTCAAGGAACATTTAATCTTTCGGATGTACCTAAAGTTGGTGGGGATCTTAACCCCCCTCCCCCCTAGCCCCACCCTAATTCCGCTTCTTGCCCTACCCTGGATAATCTTCTTTGTCAACTACAAGAGGACAAGGCTAGTTTCGGGAGAACACGAGACAGGCAAACAAACTGGCAAACAAAACTGATGACTTACTGGACATCTAAACAAACATTCTCTCTCTCTCTCTCTCTCTCTCTCTCTCACTACAGAAATAAAGCACATATACATTTGTTTTATGTGGTAAATGGCGTTGTGTGTTGTGTGTGTTGTGTATATATATGTATATATATATATATATATATATATATATATATATATATATATACACATATATATATATGCATACACTCACGCATAATATATATATACATCTGATTTTAAATTACGAAGAAATAAAAAAACGTGATAAATATGCGAACAAAGTTACAGCCAATTTTCTTTCGTGGCTAACTTTGTTCATATGTAATATTATTATATAAATATTAATTTTAATTTTAATAATAATTTTATATATTATAATAAATATTATAATTTATAATATTAATTATATGTATATATATGTGTGTGTGTGTGTGTGTGTGTGTGTGTAAATTTGTGTGCGCACAAAAACGTCCTATACATAGTCAAAAGTTCTGAAGATAAATAATCGAGTTCTGTTTTTCTCTGAATAAAAGCAACACATGAAACGACTAGTCTGACGTCCTTCACTGAAAAACCAGTTTGCTTTGAGCTGGAAATTCCATTGTTTTACTTTTACTTCGATTTCAGAAATCTAATGTATGTAGACAAACAGTTCAGTTGTTGCTTTAAAAAGATATGAAGACAGTTCATGGCTGATAGTACCGTTTTAATTCGCGTTTTACAAAGTGAAATAGGAATGAATAGCAAGAGCAACAAGAAGCAAGCATCCTAGAGTAAATTTGATGAAACGACCATCCCCTACCAGCCCCTAACAACCTCTCTGGGAGTATTTAGACTGATGAAACTTTAGAGGAGACTCCATTCTTGTTCTTGCAGAGGCGGACAACCCCCAACAATTTCCTTCCCAAATGCGTCTGTACATAATTCCATCGATGACAGCTACTTTTAGTTGAGGGTCATAGGTCAGGTCATAAAGCACCAACCTTTGGAGTCATCTGAGATAGATAGATAGAATATACAATTTAGGCCGAAGACCATTCGCTAGGGTCTATGAGGTAATCCAGCGGTAAAAGGAAAACAGAGTAAGAGGCTAAAAAGGTATAACAGGAGGAAAACCTCTCATTTGCATTCTGAAATATTGTTAGAAAATGGTGGAAGGTAAGATAGAAGAATATGAATGAAGGCACAGTAAAAGGAATGAAAGGGATTGCAGCTATAGCGGCCAAAAGGGCCATGCAAAAGACCTTAAACTAATGCCTACAGTGCTGCACGCGAGGTGCACTGACGACACTACCAAACTACGGTGAAGTTCTCTGAGGGGCCTCCTCTGGTGGAACAATTATGTCAAAAATGATGCCAAAAATGTTCATCTATCACAGTTATACAGTTACGTTAAAGGTTTAAATCGTAAACCGAATCGACAGAATTCTGACTCTTAATTTCACCTTTAAGCAAACTATTGGAAGGAGAATTATTGTTTTAGACCTTTTCGCCTTCCTGTCCTGTGGTTTAGTAACAAAAGAGGCTTCACATCATTTTGAAAGACAGGGCAACAACTACGAACCTTTGTCTTTCTGAAACCATTTGCTTGGAAAGGGACCTGATTAACCACATCTATAGCATTAACCAAAAAATTCCCCTTCGGTTAACATAAATGGAAATATACTAATTCCGAGGTAGAGCGAATTGGATATTGAAGGACAATTGTAGCTTTATATATATGAATATATATATATATATATATATATATATATATAATATCTATATATATATATGTGTATATATAATATAAATATATGCGAATTGGATATTGAAGGACAATTTTAGCTTAATATATATATATATATATATATATATATATATATATATATATATATATATATATATATATATATACTAGAGATGTACCAGATATCCGCATTCCGATCCGCATCCTATAAATCCGCATCCACATGCCCACTGACAATTTCTTAACGTCTGCATCTACATCCGAATACGCATCCGCAGTTTGAGAATGGGAATATGCGGACATCAACCCCCACTCAGTGCTCAATGTTCATAATCATACATTGTAGGTAAAAGTAGAGCATTTTTTTCTTTCTAAATATGGCTTTTTTCATTTCATACAGAATACATGATACACAATTACATATTTCATATAGTATATACTGTATAAGTAGCTCTATTATAGCATATTTGTTTTAAAGTTTATCTGTTGTAGTAATTTCAAGTCATTTACAGCAGTTGTAATCATAAAGGCAGGGTTTGCATTTTTTATGAAACACACTCACTCTTTCTCTCTCTCTAATGCGAAGAATGGCTTTGAGTTTTGTTACCCTTATCATGCAATGAACATGAAATAACTTTGTGCCATGACAACTACAACGTTCGTGTATCGCTGTTACCGTTTGTATGTCCATATGAAAGTATACACATACGTGCATGAGTGTCACTTATGTTTCTACTTTCAATTAGTACATCAAATATTATGTAATGTGTATCCATTTTGAAATATGCGTCTGACAGTCGACCCTAACAATTAAATAATCTCAATTATTTGATAACAAAATATCAGATCCGCATCTGCATTCGCGAGAGTATGGTCATCAAATATCCATCTCTAATATAATATATATATCTATATATATATATATATATATATATATATTGGTACATACAATATGTAATATGAATTTTTATCACATACACCATGACATTTTTTAAATCAGATATGTCAAGCTGCAAATGATGGTCAACAACGAATTCACTCTCCCTCGGGAATAACATACAGCCAAGGGTGAATTCGAACAGCCGACTGGTTGGGAAACTAAGATGTTAGTGACGTTTTTACCATTGAGCCACATATATCAACACACTCATATCTGTATATTTATGTGTTTATGTGCATACACATTTTATATGAAGGCGAGTGCAGTCTGGCAGACAACAGGCAGAACACACAGATGACCTCCCTGCACATCTGAGTATGATGATTTACTTTTGTGTTGATTCTGAATGAAACAATTGAGTAGGAGTATCCTCATGAGGACGGATGCGTGACACACTCATGGAAAGACAGGCGGACAAAGGAGAGGAAACACTATCGTCGCGAGACTTCGTAGGAAAGGGAATGTTAACAGTAACGAAGATGCTACTGTGGCCCAAAAAGTTTCTAAAAAGTTCTCATGACAGAACCAATAATTATAATTTTATGACAATCCTTAAATCATTTATAACTATGTAATCTTCTCAACTTCTAAAATATCTTGTCATTCGAATGAACAGTACAATAAAGTTTTACTTGTTATTTTATGGTAATTGCACATTTAGCAAACATAGGTATCCCTCCTACCTTGTAGTTTTCAGGATTTCAAATGATATTCAGTGAACACTACAACGGTGTACTACGTTCATAACATTGGACTATCTGCTTCTGTCAGATACATATGCGGCGTGCCTCCTAAATCTACTGAATGGGCCTTGCGATCCAGTAAACGACATGAAAATATATGGCGAGATACTTGAGATCACTGAGGACGAAAGGATTAAACTTACTGACAGATCAGCATAAGAAATGATAATAATACTTCCGGAAATCTTGAGTTTTTATTTCGACAGTAATGAATTCAGTACCAGCTCCTGCAACACTGATCAGTATAATGCCAAGTTTTTTTTATACCTCTGTGGGGCTAGAGGCAGATTTGACGGACTTAAAATGAAAGTGGTTTTCTTTTCAGCAGAAAGTGATTCGCAGGACGTCGTACTGACCAATTAATCTGGTACCCAGTCATAACATTTAAGACACTTCAGGAAGAAGCTCCGATGAAGAAAAGTCAGTCTTCCCAAATATACGTAACAACGACAGACTTCAAGAGCGAATTTATAAGCAGAGTAGTATTTCAGAAACTAGCCCAACCTTCTAGAGGGAAAAGAACAAATAGTGTGAAGTCATGAGGTGCCCGGTAGCCCTCCGTATTTCATGCGATACCGCTTTTTTCAGCGACCATTTTTTGATAACATCATTCCATAAATTCCAAGTCCAAAAATTGGATTTGTGTCCTTTTTTCAGAGGCGGCAAAAGATTCACGAAAACGCTGACATACTATATGGCCCGTCAGCTTTTAGGAGAAGCTTCAACAATTTGGAATAGGCCCTCGTCACATTCAACTTCACATAATGCCTATTTACAGCGGAGATAAGTGACCGTCCATATTCCCCTATCTGCTCTGTCGCTCCCACTCGGCCGTGGAAAAGCGGGTGCGGAAGAGTCGAAAATTTTCACTATCGCTCCAGGAATTTATGGAGGAAAGGGAGAGACCTATTGCTTTACTTGCGTGTCTTTTTTCATTCATTATTTGCTTGACGTTCATGGCATGCCTTCAGCTCAACACTCTTATATTTCTAATACGTTTTAAATATATATTTGTGAACCACATCTTTTCATTATCTTCGTCATATGGCACTGTTACATTTTAAGTAAATTCATTCTAACTTTCGTACCAAATGTAAAATTACATAAACACTGACTAAAATATCGCATTTTGAATCCAATAGTATTTTACGAGTCTCGAATTTTGTAATAACTGGCTTATATACTGAGAACCTAATGAAATCACGTTGACAGGTCCAATTAGCAAGAAAAATGTTGTAGTGTGTCACTCGTTACTGGGAAAACTTTGTCTGATCTAAAAATGAGATTCAGTTTTTACTTTAATCAAAATGCGCATCAGAAGAGTAACTGCATATTTTCCTTTCTTGTGTCGCGAGAATCTTTCGCATCCAGTCTTTTCCATTGATTATTTACTTTTACGGGATTTAGATTCAAAGCCAATACTGCTAGTGCAGGAGGATTATACTGGAACTTTAAGATGCAACGCTATTCACTTCATTGCAGGTGTTAGCATTCTATATGAAGTTCGACTCATTTTTATCTTTGGAGAATAGCTGAGTACCTGCCTCCTCAAATAGCATTCTGATCCATCTCTCATTCCCTAAGGTTTCTGGGTCATTCACTCATTTTCTTAATTCCTCTCACTTTGTTACATTTCTTCATCAAAAGGTACTTACAGCAAATTACTTCACTACAAGGGGTAGGACAATTTGCCACTTAAACTCTTACACAAACAAAAATACATTATCAATAACATATAAAATGCACATATCCACAACAGACGGACTAAATCAAATTGGATTTCCAGTCGACTCAATCTGTTAGAACTGTTACAATTTCTTACACGTAAAAATCGATTTAGGCGCAAGTTTTTTTTTTTTTTTTTTTTTAATCACAACCGAT
>NC_087210.1:50256263-50273763 GCF_015104395.2 Macrobrachium nipponense | reverse complement strand
GTGCTCTTTGGTAAAGAACGACTCCATCAACTTTCAATGACCATTAGTTTATAGCTGGAACCCAGTACTTGACATTTCTCATGAGTGAAAGATGCTTTCCAAAACATAAGAGGGGTAACGTCCAATCAGTTATAGGTCATGGAGGAAAGAAAACGGAGAAAGATATGGCAAGGTCTATGTTATTCAGACTATATGGCAGGGGTGGCCAACCTTTTGTTTCCCATGCACCAATTTTCTTCACTTCTAATTCAGTTGCGCCACACAAACTTTAATCCCCCTTTCAATCCTTTACAAATGTCCCGGTTATTAACTGCGGTAGATTTGAAATATATATTTATTATGCAACATGGAACAATAAAATCAAATAAAAATTATTTCTGTTTTAGATTAGAACAAATCTCAGTAAAACTCACTTCTAGCTATAAGTTACTTGAATTCTTTTTTGTATTTGTTTTCTAGAAATCAGTATTATTATTTTTTCTTTTTTCATGAGCAGGCATGTTTTTTTCTTTTATTATCTCTGGCGTATAGTGCGCCACTTGTAATCGTGCAATGCGCCACTGTTGGCGCATGCGCCATAGGTTGGCCACCCCTGCATATGGTAAGGTTAGGGCAGCAAGTACGACAAATCAAAGGCATGCAGTAAGACCATGCCATTAAAGGTTATGCATCAAGGTCCAAGGCATTAAAAGCCATGGGATGATTTTTTTTACTAGACATGTACTATGGTCATGGGTTCATTACAACTCAATTAGCAAGGTCCAAACCTTTTAAAGATTCTATGGTATGGTCACCACTGATTAGCCATAAGGGAAGGTGAATGGCATTAAATGCTGTCATATGCAGATGTAAGTATATTATCTCAAGTGCTTAAAACACCTTATTACATTATAATTTTCCCACATCTGTCCCTTACTATGAGTTCGACCATACTGTTAGCTTCAGTAATGCTTCCAACCATTGCCACTAAAATCTTTTAAGTGCAAAAAAATGAACTTGCGATGTCAGAAATGTTGTCCTACTGGCACTAGTCTGCTTCAAAAAATACCTGTTTCATGGTAGAGCCTTTCATTATGTTCGCTCTTTGTTTTCCACATACCATTAATGTGTTTACAACATTTTTATTGATCATATTAACTACAAAATCCTTATGTTGTATGTTACTCTCATATATTATACAGGCATATTACATACTGGGTGATATGAGAAATCATAATTCATAAGTACTGCCACCTGCCTATATAACTGGAGTTGTCTCATGTCACCACTTATCTTTTGGCGTTAGATCAACACTAATTTTCCCTTCACTGCTGTATTATAAAATCCAATGAACTCAGATCTGGTCGTTGTGGCCATGGGAACCTAAACAATTTGAAGGAGGTAACACATATTAAAGTTCCTTGTAGGTTAGAGGCAGTACCATTCGAGCTATAAAAAAGGATGTAAGTAACCTTTTAAAATCAATTTCAGAAGTAAGACTTCACTGTAAGTTAATGGTATTTTACCTCCTACATCTCCGAGTCATAACCCCCGCACAATTTTAATCACACAACAAAATAATGATAGGAGCATTGGTAACTATTGATGATGATTCCAAATAAAACAGAAATTAATCAAATCAAGTCCTGCAGATGTCAACAAATCTAATACATTTGAAAGTCCTAATGACTAACTTGTCTGTAAAAACTGATGAAAATGTATACAATAAATGTTGAATTGCTTACAAAATTGATAGGATTAGCAGTATGGGGATGTTAAATTTATATACATATATATATATATATATATATATATATATATATATATATATATATATATATATACACACACACACACACACACACTATATATTATAATATATATAGTAATAATAATATATTATATATACACATAATATATATATTGCAGGATTTAAACCAGAACTAAGGCAAAATAACTGGTTTTAGAAGGAAATTCAGACTTTCTTTTTCAGTTGCCCCTCTTCACCAGCTTCCGTTCTCTTTGAGTACCTTTGTCCCTTCTTATTGGCTGCCTTTGAAATTAATCCCCGCAGGAATGCAGCAGGGTCTTGTGTTTCAGACTTAGGGAGGGACTTATAGTAGAAGGAGAAAGTTGACAGACCTTTGGCAGAGCACATGTTGGAAATAGACAGCTGTAAGCAAGGTTATAAAGCCAGGAGGCAACCAATGATCTTTCTAGGTACTGTAATGGAGTAATTTTTAGTCCAGTGAGTTACTGTTTTTTGCCTCTTGTCCTTTTCACTTTTCCAAGGCGACTTTCCCACTATTGGCTTAGCATCGCAATCCCTAGTTTTGGTTACTGTAAAGCAGTCCCCATTGCTACCATCGATGCTGTAAATAATTCCCCTTGTGATGCTAATAGTGATATATCTAATTGTGATACTCCCATCTAGACTAGTGTCTGATACATCGGGAAGTAACTTTGTTGTATCATGCTAAACATCCCCTTAGTTAATAAAACAGCCCAGTATACTTTTCTGTATAAGCTCACAATCATTCTATCTCCCAGTGAGTGGACTTTGATGTGAAATAATAATTAAGTACGATTGTGTTTAACATTCCCAACATGTCTATCGCCTTAGTACTGATCTTGGAATGCAATCTCTTTGCAGATGCAAACATCTTGTCTAGTTGTGGGAGATATTTAGAATCCCTTGGAAGTGGTGCCAGGACTATTCAGCAACTCCCTTTGCACAAACCTTATTTCTATGCCTGCATCATTTCCCAGCCACCTGTCCCAGTTGACCTGCAATCAAGCACCTTCCATTTAATTTCTGGACCGGTTCGAGTCCCGGTCACCCTTAAGGTGTAAATTGCTTACTCAGGTAATTTAGTGTAAATATACTTCAGTTAAACTAAATCTCTAAGAGTTTTATATAATTTTTTCCCCTCCATTGATACCATCCTTCAGCCGTACACTTTTTCTGATGTTTCTGTTCTCTAGCAAGGCCTTTAAGGAGTACCAGTAAGTCACTTTCACAGTTTACAAAATACCGAGAACGAGAAAACATAATATATATATATATATATATATATATATATATATATATATATATATATATATGTATATATATATATATATATATATATACTATTATATATATATATATATATATATATATATATTATATATATATATTGGCCACTTTAATTCTTAGATCATTACCCCATAATGAGAGTTTATGACTCTTTACTATAAGCAATCCCTTTTGATTACAAATTTCCCAGCATATTTTTTGCACTGAAGTTGCTTATAATCTACCTTTGTAGCAGTGAAAATTCAATATCACATACTAAATACCTTTTAAAATCTTGGGCTTCGAAATTCCTCGTTATGTTTTTAAACTGCAGTATCTAAATTAAATGTAAATAATGTGTCTTATGAAGGAGGAAGAAAAAGTCGGGATATGGGGCGGTAAACCTCTCTCACAAAAAATTAGTCTAGGATAATAGTTATCAGAGAAAGAACTTGAGAGAAATTCTGAACAGATCTAACATAATCATACCTAATGCAATAAAGTCTATTACTCTTCGGGCCGCAAGCTTCTCTTATTTACTGGTATAGGAGTTAAAGGAGTAATATTTTATTGATTTAAATTAAAAAGATGTTGGAACATCCAAGAAAAACGAACACGCGTTTGTAAGCCCAGTCATTATTGCTATTGTTTCAGCGTAGACAAGTTTTTAATTGATTTGGCCTAACAAAAATATTTCTGTAGAATATTTGTAACATTTACAAATATTCTACACTGTATCCTTTGTTAGTGGAGTCCATACATCAGAGTAGGTGGGGCTCTAGTAATCACATGGTGTCTTTATAACAGATGTCCTATCATCTTTTCACAGAGGTATTTTTCCACGATAATTTTGACCGGTTCAAGGTTGAAGGAACGTGTATGGCTTTCTGTCTGACCACAAATTTCAAATTTTCACCGACAACTGGTTAAAATCAGAGATTTGTATTTAATGATATTTCAGTATTAGGTCAGAAGTTTTGATCTTGAGCAACTGCCATTTTATTGCAAGTCATGATACTCACGTTCTATATAACTTTGCACTCAGGTACTGTGTTCAAATTTGAAATCTACCTTCGGTCAGTGAGGATCCAGTTTCCTTTTGACATATGGTTAGTCAAATTCGAGGTCGTACAACATAACTTTGCCTGCTTTGGTATGTTGTCCCAGTATTCAAGCTAATAGGATATAGTTCAAGGTCACAGATTTTGGAAAATATGCCCTCCAGTGAGACCCCTATTAGCTGATCACATCTCCATATAATAGGGCAAACCCACTGATACAGGCACCCCATGGTAATTACTGTATTGCCTTATATACACAAATTTGAAATTCAGCTTAATAGTTTTTACTTGTCTTTGTGTTGGTGTTCATATGGGGTTTGTTGCTGCAGTATTAAATCACAACCATCTTGATCTTTACTCCAGGTGTTCTCAGAAAATTCAAGGTCAATGGGAAGGTCACACTAAGCGTATTTAAAACCTAACTCAATGTCACTAGGTCAAGTTCAAGATCATACACTAATCACTATATTTTTAGTAGATAAATTTTCTGTACTTCATGGTAGCGAGCTTCAATTGTTGTCCAGTTTTAACATCCAGATAGACACACTGACCCTCAATCATTCGGTCAAGTTCAAGGTCACATATGTACGTCAGTGGGGCCATGGCGGGAGGGGCTGCTTTCCGGTCATTAGCTATTTCTGTTACGAGGGCTATGTAGCCCTGTTCGCCTACAACTATATATCATCGCCATTAAAGGAACGTTGTTGCTCGAGTATACCTTTAAATACTTTCCCTCTCGATAGCTTTCCGGAACTACGGGAAACTATACTTTTTGCAATAGCTTACATTCTATGCAAAATATGGAAGAAGATAAAAAAACTGAAAAGGAGTCGGAAACTTCACCCAGAATTGTAAGAAAATTCTTCTCAACGGAAACAATGCCGACTTAATATTTCTACTAAAGAATGAAATAATTTTTGAAGGAATATAATTCAGACTTTTTAAAATAATCTGTTTCAATGAGACTCATTCTAATTACGCGGTCTTTGAAATAACATGCTTTTATGACTCTTTGACATACTGTTTTAGCGAGTCTTCAAATAATGTGTTTTAGGTAAATATTCTAAATAACATGTTACAGTAATTCTTGGAATTTACGTTTAAATATCGCTGAAATATTGTCTAAGCGGGAATCATCCAGTGAGATTCTATGCAATAAACTGTTTCTGAGAATCTTTGAAATGCTAGTGTTCGTTATATGGTTCTCGGCATAATCTGTTTTTCAGTAAAAGGTTTGAAGACATTTTTCAATATATATTTAAAAAGTAACCTACTTCAATGCGAGATTTAAAATAAGGTTCAATAAGTCTTTTAAATCATGTTTCACAGAGCCTTTGAAATAATGTTCCATTTAGTTTTCAAAAATGTCTTGTTTGGTTGCGCAACTGAAATTAACAACTGCCTCTCACTGAACTCAGGCATGAGCAAATTAAAGGCAACTTACGTTACCTTAATCTCAAACATAATTGCCAACCTATACGCAGTCAATGAGATGCCAATTATTATTCTGAAGTGTCAAATATTTTCCCAAGTGCTACTTCATTTATCAGGTTAACCCGACAGCTTCTGAGGGAAGGCGTAAGATGAGTAGTGAAGAAACTATGAGAAAACTTTTGAAATAAACTCACTGCGGAGTAGCGAGGAATACTCAGATATAAATAAAAATGACAAATCAAGAGAAAAGAACATTAATAGCTAGACACGTTTCATGTAGAGGTGGTAACAAATGATGTCTGTGCAAAACCTGAGGAAACAAATCGATCCCCACCGCATGAAAGAAGTGGACGAGATAAAGCCAGAGACATTTTTCAGGAAAACAAGCATCAGTCTCTTGCCTGCCGCCATCTCCTCCTCCTATAGTGCAACAAAAGAAACCCCTCTTTCCATTTTTCAAAGGCTCGACTAATTCCTAATCTTTGCTTTTCGTATTCCCCCGAAAATGCATTGTGTGTTGACACAAATTCCTCCCTCGGTATCTGTCCCTAAGGGAAATTGCCTGCCATGACAGAGATAAGCCGAAGCCTGGTCTGGTCCTAGCATTCCTCCCCCTCCCCCCTCCCCCTAACAAACCCCTCCAACAGACTCCTAGCTCCCAGGGGCTTCCGGTCTGTCGCAAATCTGCAACCAATGACGTTGATACTGTCAGGCTCCAAGACAGGCGTATCTCTTATGCCTTCTCCTGGAAATGCAACTCTTCAAAAGATATCAAAGGGATGGAAAAGGAACCCCCGCCCCACTCCTTTTTTTTTCTCTTAATCCAGTGTATACTCCTTTAAGATATCCTCGAATGAAAAGTGCTATCAATAGAGAAAGATCTCTCTCTCTCTCTCTCTCTCTCTCTCTCTTCGTCTCTTCCCTCGTCTCTCTCCATCTCTTCGTCTCTCTCTTTAAGATTATAAACACAAACATGACAACATTATTTACTTTTCAAAATTATCTCCTATCTTAACGAATCACAATCATCCATATTGACATTCAAAGGCAGCAGTCTTTATATATATATATGTCTACGTGTGTACTTGGACTGTGGTTACCAGCCTCATTTCACCATCACGAGTACCCTAGATCGATCCCAGCTGGAGGTGGAAGAACGACTTGGACCATTGGCTATAATATCCATTGTACTTGGTAGTTAGTCCACTCTAGTGCCTTGTATGTAGGACGGAGAAGGGCTACAGACTAGCAATCCTATTCTAAAAATTTCCCCTGAGAAGTGAAGTCATACTTCCAAAGGGAAAAGGCGTGTGCGTTAGTGAAGTATATGTAAATACCTATACATAATACATACATACACACTCACACACACACGTGTATATATACATATATATATATATATATATATATATATATGTGTGTGTGTGTGTGTGTGTGTGTGTGTTTGTGTGTGTTTGTATGAATGTATTATATGTGCGTGTGCAAACGTTTCAACTCGTCCAAAATAATAAGGGTTCGTAGTTTCTGTGGAAATTTGACATTAAACACTAAATAACATTTAGGACCTTGGGCTTTGAAATTCCTCGTTAAGTTTATAAATTATAGTATTCAAATAATATGTAAATCATAAGTGTTTTAACTTGCATTCATAATTGCAGTTTTCTAAAAATTTACAATCCACAAAATTCCAAAATCCACAAGTCATAGAAAGCAAAGACTAGAATACATTGTTGCAGTGATATAGGCGTGGTTTTGTGATATAGTATCACAGATATTCACATACAAGGCCTTCATCTGGAAGCAAAAGGTGAAAACATCTAAGAGTAGTTATTTTGCTGATACATCACATATTTGTATACCTTAAGAAATATACCTACTGCTTGTTAGAAATTGAAGAGGATTTTATATAAATTGGTTTAATTGTTTAAATATTAATATATATAATAATATATATATTTAATATATATATTAATAAAATAATTAAACATATAATATATATTATATATATATATACATATATATATATATATATATATAATATATTATATAATATATCTATATATATATATAAAAATATATAAATAAATATATATATATATATATCATAATATATATATATATATATATATATATAAACTATATATATATATATATATATATATATATATATAATATAATAATTATAAATATGATATAGGTTTACGTGCAGGGTGGCTAGGATAATGGAATTTGGACCTAAGTGAAGAGCACAATACGATTAACCTCGCCACCTCAGTGAACAAAAAATAAAGTTCATTAGTTAAATGAAATTACTATGGATAAGAGGAAAACTTAGAATGTCCACTGAAATACATATAATTCACTAAAGGGGATCAGAAGATATATACAGGTACTAATAATAGAGCTCCATGGCACTTTCAGTTATGGTACAGGTAACAAACAAAACACTGTGCCACAATACTGCAGTTATGTACACTAACCCAAACTGGTTAAATTCATAAAGTCTAAACTGAAAACGGATCAGGGTGCTTGCAAGGGAATGTTACAAGGGTAACCTGCAGTACACGCTTCACACTGGGTTCCGTGAACACTTGACCAGATATGGCACTGGTAATGTCACTTGAGTGGCACCATTCATCTATTGAAGACACACACCACGGACACTCATAAATGGATCTGCAATGCAGGGATGGTTGCAGCACATGAGCAATAACACATGAAATTTAATGGGATAACGCCAAGTGAAATAATAACACTTCAGAGAAGGGAACTCTACATATGGCACTCACAACTTTATGTGAAGCTGACATACAACTTCAATTCACATTATCTTAGTCCATGGATACAGAGCTAGTCTGCGGTGAGCAGAAACTTCAATGGAAATCGGCATTGCAATCGGTCTCAAGGCAGGGAGAATGTGGTGAGAGAAGATTCGCTTCTGGTTACACGCTCATAGCGCAGAGGATCATCAGCGATAGCATACACACCCACCTTTCCCAAAGGTGCAGAATCAAAGGGGATCGTGGTACAGACTTCTTGTCAAGTCCTCAGGTACCAGCCGGTAAAAGGTGCTTATGCAGACAGACTAACGATCACCAACATTTCTACTGACGTAGGGGAGTGTCATTTATGTGATACACACGTTCAGCAACGGTTCCTCTCTCCTTGACTCACTCCTGCTACTAATCTATAGAGCAGTGGTGCCGCTCTATATACCAGACGAGGGACAATAGTGTCATTGTCTTCTTGTTGTGATAGCATTGGCTGGCTCATTGTTTGGGGTCCTATCGGGATGCTTCAAAGTTGACCGGTATCTGGAACAGAAGTCACATGCCGGGCAGTACCACTAAAGACAGAAACGGAATATGAGGCGTAAATTGCTTGAAAGTTGAGAGCAACAAAAAAGTAAATTAGTGGGGGAGCTACCTGAGGATTACAGGGTCAGGTCAAAAGAAAACCAATTTTAAGGATGCAGGTCCAAGGGGCAAAAAGGTGAGGACAGATAAAGACCACTCCCTAATGACTGACTGCTAATGACCTCGGGTATTCTGAAAGGGGGCAAAAAGGGTTAACCGCTTGGCTTCCGCATTAAGTCGGATGGGAAATCCTAAAATGACCTTCTGGCTGATCCTTCCTATTATTCCTAAAATTACATATGGGGCATGTCACGGACTTTTGGGGACCTCTTTATGATATGGGTTAATTGTATGAGTTGTTCATAAAAACTTTACTTTCTTATTTCCCAAAACTCTAAAATGTCCAAAATTCTGTATTTTCCAACTTCTAACTTATGTAAATATATACATATATAGATATATATATATATATGGTATATTATATTATTATATATATTATAATTATTATAATATTTACATATACATATATATATATATATAATTATATGATATATATATATATGTATATATTTACATATACATATATATATATATATATATATATATATATATATATATCATAATCACAAAATAGCCACACAACTCCACTGTGTATAAGTATTGATGCTACTCGTATTAGTTTCAATTAGACGGGAAGGTTTAGATTCTATAGATTCTTTAATTTACAAAGTACAAGCCCAACACAGAATTGGAGAGATCATGGGAAAATTGGTGGGAATAGCATCCAAAATGCATTTGGATACTATTCAAAATATAGATCTAATTAACAAACTCAATGATACTTATGTAGAAAATGGTAAACAAACCAGCTTTGATGTCATGTCATTAATCACGAACGTACCAGTTAGACAACTGTTGAAATCCTTTAGGAAAAAAGTTGGATGAGGGTAGGTACAATTGTGAAATAGATAAAAATGTAATCCTAAAATTACTCCAGGCAGCTTCAAGCATGAACGTGATCACGTCGGGGATAAATACTTTATTCAGAAGAATGGGGTGGCCATGGGTTCTAGCCGCCCATATCAGCGAACATATCCATAAAATGGCTGGAGACGGAAGTGGTGGGAAAAATCAAGAATCCTGAGCTCGATATAGTTAAATGGGTTACTAAGTAGACGATATCTTAGAAATACAATGTGAGGAGAAAGAGAAGCTGGGTAATTGTTTGGCTGAACTAGTCAGATTAACGAACAGGCTAAACTTACTTTTGAAGAGGACAAAGAAGGAACGCTCCCTTTGCTGGATGCTAAATTCACAAGGGTAGGTGGCATTTTAAAATAGGAGTACAGTATACAAAGAAAAGACACACATGTAAACGCTTACATACACATGCATTCGAGCTGCACGGATCATAATAGATATATAGGGATGATGAAGAATCTTGACCTGAAATCTGTAAATTAATAATTTTTTACAACAACGTTGTAAGTTCAAACCTGTAAACATATAAAAATAGACATTTTTCCCTTAAATACTAAGGTCATGTAATTCCTTGGCCTCTTCTTTCAAGCTTCATAGAAGCCCAGAATATCAAGGTGTGATAAAATTGTTCTGAACAAAATTTAAAATATTAACTTCCTGGCACATGATCAAATTTAGACAGATTATTTTTAAGGAATAAATAGAAATTAGTATCATACATGCAACTCTGGGTTTATAAATAAAATATAGGAGTTTGAACAAACCTTTTTCATAGTCATAAGTGCTTGTACCTTCTCATTAAAATTTCACAGTTCCACTTGAAATTTCAAGTTACAATTTTACTGAATCCTATGTAAGCGGATTTCAGAATTTTAAAGCCCTTAGTGCTAAAAGTTGACTTAGAAGTTGTTTTTTACAAAAGCGCTTTGTACAGAAGCTTAAAAATGAGCTGACAAAGAACTAGAGTAGCAGCATTGATAACTCGTCTATCAGCTCTCTTCACTGCTTTCCTTCGTACAGTTTTATAACGCAATTTCCATCTTATTTAACCGAGTATCCGATTCTAGTGTATACCATCCAACACTCTAGAGAGGAATCACTTCCAATAATTTCGGTTTTAGGTTCCATGACCAGACTGAGTTAGTGGCGCAATTCATGAATGGATTAAGGATAATACCTTCTCATCTAATATGTTCCGAAAAATTTCTACGCTTATATAATATTATCTAGTCCCCTATTTCGCTTTGGTAGTGCCCATAGAAAAAATACAAAGATTTTGACCCGCTAAAACCTATCAACTAACTATTGATCCTATTCCAAATAAGAATGATCACGAGCCCATATAATGGTGACCTTTCCTTGACGCACATCCTTGTAAGATTTCTCTTCAAATTGTACATATGCTTTCTAAGCATATTATTTAAACAAGTAAAAAATTTGCCGAAGCTTCTTCGGCGCACTGGAGTTGTCTGTACAGCGTACAATGCTGTATGAGCCGCGCCCCATGAAACCTTCAGCCACGGCCCGGTGGTGGCCTGCCCAATAACGTTGCCAGACGCACGATCATGTCCAACTTTTACTTTATATAAAATAAAGTTTCATGATTGGAGGGTCGATGATCAACATACCAATCTGCAGTCCTCTAGCCTCAGAAGTTTTTAAGATCTGAGGGCGGGCTTAAGAAGTGCAGACCGACAGACAAATCCATCTCATTAGTTGTCTTTTACAGAAAACTAAAACCAGTCGTTCAACTAAAGAAATTTATTGGAAACTTGTGAAACATTCCTGCACAGAAGACAATTGAACAGTGTATTACATTCTTGAAAAAACTGGCCGTTTGGACCAGTTCAAAAGGATCTTTCCTCTTTCTCAGTTTCTACAACTTTTATTCAAAAGGCCTTAGGCTTCAAATATCTTATATATGTATTTGATAACATGAAACTTGTAAAGACGGCTTATATCTTCACTGTCAACTGCTCCATGAAAAACCCAAGGTTATCAGACTCGTATATAAGTATATAAGATACTCGAGGCATCAGGATTTTTGAATAAAAGTTGAAGAAACTGCAAAAGAGGTAGGATCTGCAGAAGGCAACAGAAAAGAACTGATAATCGTCAATACTGAACAGGTCCAAAAGGCCAGTTTTTTTTTCAAGAATTTGACGTGCTGTTCAACTGTCTATCATGCATGAATGATTAAAAGTTTTCATTAAGAAACTGAGAAGGAAGTAAAATGCGCAGAAGGGAACACAGAGGAACGTTAAAAGTCTATACTGAAAAGGCATAAAAAGCTAGTTTTTATTTTTACTTTTTGAAATTTAACATGCTGTAGCAGTACTTTTCTAGAGTCTATCAGATACAACTTTTCCAACAGAAGTTATGTAAACTACGCCAGTCGCGAGCCAATGCTACTCAGATTTGGCAAAGACACCCTTTCGTATTACACTATTGCATAGAACTTCAACATCTAAAGCTCACGTACATCTGAAGCACTGAAATTCTACTCTCTTGCTCTAGTTTTAAAAGAAGTCCCTTTTTCAAAGTTTTTAGATTGCTTACCAAGTTATATTATCGGTTCTTTAACTATGCAAAGCCTTGTAATAATTGTAATTATAAAAGTAATAATTATTTATATTATCATAAAAACATCTTCGCTGACACGGTTGTCTTTTCCATATATTAACTTTATATCTTTAGACCCCCTTCTGCTAACAAAAGCGCAATTTCCATCATTACTGTAAATGAATACAATACTATATGTATCTGCTTCAACATTTGAGTTACAAGCAGAACATTTTCATGCAGGAAAATATCTAAAGTTAGCCGTTTTTAATTTATAATTTTGACTGGCAATGATATCGGAAAATAGCAATAATGGTTACACGACGACATTTTCTGCTCTTGCAAACGCTTGCTAGCTAAAAAGACCCTATGGTTTCTGGGCTTTATGCACGACAAAAAAAAAAAAAAAAAAAAAAAAATATATATATATATATATATATATATATATATATATATATATATATATATATATATATATATATATATATATATATATATATATATATATATATATATATATATATATATATATATATATACCAGGAAAATATATGCAACAATTTACATACACATCTTTTTCGATATTAAAAATCCTTATGAGTGACGAGCATTCCACACGCTGCGTGATTTTTGAGAAAAAAGAAAAAAATCACTTTTCAATTAAGGAATCGTTCCGCAGTTGCAGCCGAAAGTTGCGGGTTTCATTAGAAAATGACAGGTCGAAATGATATGCTAATAGGATTCGAGAAAGACCAACTCTTACACGACGGGTCCAAACTTGAATTTTTTTAACATTTTTTGTTTTTCAATAGAAAACCGCGAGTTTTGTGAGGGAAGACTAAGACACGTACCCTAAGTGTCCTTCGAAACTACACCAGATACAACTTTTTTTTTTTTTCTTAGTATTATGATATTCTTTTAAAATGTATTTCTTTACTAAAACCAAAGTTTCGTCTGAACAATTAACCAAAGGTGTCAATTGCATCGAAAAATCCACCCCTTCCAATGTTTTTCGTATCAAAAAGTTAATAATTTTGTTGAATTTTCTATTAATTACTTTTAACAAATAAATTTAATTTCCGGAAGCATGATCGTCCCAAGTAACATTTCAAGTGATAGTGAATGAATACCAATGAAACAACTCATATAAATAAATGTTCATTTAGCCACGCATGGTTATTTAACTTATTACGTATCCGGCAGCATTTCGGCTAATGAAAATTCGGTTTTAAGTACTTGGACTATTTCATTCAACAATAAATTGTCATGTTCAACTCGAAGGACTTTTATTTTCAATAAGAATAACCACAGGCTAATTTCAAATACCTAAGCCACCAAATTATATTTCATCGCAACTTTCTGACACAAAAAGAGAACAGAATTCGTCAGAGGAAATATCTTTCATGATAAATTTTATTTGTAAAACTGACTTAGGGATTAAAACTCGAATTTTACGTAGGTTTATATGTAAAAATTCGTCTACTTTCAGACAGGGAAGACATCTGAATGAATATTTTTTCTTGGCATGCACACCACCCCATTACCATTACGGAAAAGTTTACAGTATTGAGAGAGAGAGAGAGAGAGAGAGAGAGAGAGAGAGAGAGAGAGAGAGAGAGAGAGAGAGAGAGAGAGAGAGAGAGCCTCGCTCATTAAAGCGCAACACAGCCGCATTATCAAAATAACCTTCCACTTATCATTTTCATTCCTTTGGATTCTGCTTTTGTCCTGCCAAGAAATGGCATTGTCCGCCTCAAAAATGTAATTCGCATCCAGCGATAAAAATGTATTTAATGAACGCGCCTGACATCGTCCTAAATGAGACAGAAACTTTGTTAAAGATTCTTCCGTCTAGCATCTCGGAGGACACCCACGGATGTGTTTGTTTATCAGCCCTTGATAAGACTCTGAAGCATAAGACGGCTCTGAGGAAAAAAAAAAAAAAGATTCAAACGAGACTCTCGTCTCTGAAAGATTTCGTTTTTTCTGTCCCCATAGAAAAAAGAAACAGAAAAAATAAGAAAAATACAATAATACATATATATATATATATATATATATATATATATATATATATATATATATACTATATATCCTATATATATATATATATAGTATATAAATAAACATTTCCAATCCTGAGAGAATAAAATGAAAATGAAAACTAGCCTTTCTAAATAAAAATAATAATGATAATTTCCCTTATTGTGCCTGAGAAGCAAGTGAAATCGCACGACATCTCAGCGATATATGCAAAAATTATTACACCATTATACATAATGTGCACCCATTCACACGAAACAAGACGAAAAATAAATGATTACATAAGAAGTATTCGAGATAAAAGTTTGAAAAATTCTGGAAACTGGGCTTGGTTCTTTGAAGTAGCAGCAGCAGCAGCATCTCGTCTCCAGATTTCAAAGTTTGCAAAGAAGACTGTTCCACACCGTTACACTAAAGGGAATGCAAGGGCCATGTTGAATATGAGTGGCACGAAAAGCAAAGGCAACGGAGATCATCCCATACTGGAGCAAAGCCGGTGGGTTTTGATTTATATAGATTTTTGGCATTATGCCAAGCACTGGGGCAACTAAGGCCATTCAGCGCTGAAACGTAAATTGACAGTAAAAGGTTTGAAAGGTGTAAAAGGAAGAGAACTTCGCAGTTGCACTATAAAACAATTGTTAGGAGAGGGCTGACAGTAAGATGGAAGAAAGAGAATATGAACGCAGGTACAGTAAAAGGAATGAGTGGTTGCAGCTAGGGGCCGAAGGGACGCTGCAAAGAACCAAGTAATGCCTACATCGCACCGAATGAGGTGCACTGACCTGGTAACATCTATCTAAATCATTATCACAACGTTTACTTTCTTTTACAATATAAAGATTGCAGTAACCTCTTGCCATCCAGATTGGAGAAGGGCGTTCAACGATGATACACTCTTAAAAGGTCAGGACTGTAATATGAGGTATTAATAGTATCATCTTTGTAAATATTGGCACCCACATTTACCTAGCTGCGAAAAAAAATTGAATTCAAAGCTAACATCTAGCATTTACAAATAAATATTCATAATGATTACTGAATAATCATTAAAATGCTACCTACAGATATTTAGTTATTTATTGGGAACAGAACAAAACCAACTTTTCAAAAAAGCTTAATTAGCTGGAGTTCACCCTCATATTTCAGTTTAGACCACTTACTGATCTATATTTATGTCGCATTAGTGAAGGGAATAAACAACCGCTGCAAGTATTGCTTAATCTGTATGCTGCAGTACTCATCTTTGATGGCAGGTACTATCTATAAATTCAATAAAATAAAATGTCTGAGGTGACACTATAAATAAAAAAGGACATAGGAGCGCATAAATAATTCCTACTGCATACCGAAACATTGACCACTGAACAGCCAGCCAAGTGAGCGATGGAAAGGTTGGCGTTTAATGTATTTCGTAATTCTTCTTCTTCTCCTCTATTTTAGTAGGAGATCTGGCTTCTTTTACTGGAGCCAATGTACTCCCCTGCAAAATCACATCAGAAATACGAAGATTAGTCATGCTAACTTTAATTTCTGGAGTAATATTCGTTTGTTAATATCATATGTGTTAGCAGTGAAGGTATGGGATAAATCATGAGTTTATCTAAATCACACGAGGCTCGTTCGTAATTCGGTCTCAGTTTTCCGTCTTCTACTGTCCAATGAAGAAGAGCAGACTCTGTCTCAGGAGGTGTGAATAGATTATTTTATGTGTACTTCGTGCAAGCTCTACAAGTGACACAAATTGACAATAACTTCTTTAATTCACAATATCCACCGAGAAGGAATTTCCACCAACCACTCAACTACTGTTTACTAACGAAGTGTTGTTTGTTTATTTGCACTTGTAGATTATACAGTTATTCAGGTCATTTCATTGGCAAGTTGATGGACGTATTACGAATCATAAAGAAGCATATTCATATAGTGACACTCAATTAAACGGTCAAAAAGGCAACTTTAAATATTTAAAGAAACGAAAACTGATTATAGGAACACTGTTGAAAGCCTGAACATTAATTCTATGTACTATTTATCATGAAAACTGGAGGCGTTCTTAAGCGCTTCTCACAGTTTACATATCCATGTGGCCAGTGGCCATACTGAAAGTAACCCAAACATCTGAAACAAAGGACTACCGAATACATATATATCTTTAAAAAAATATATCCCACAATTTTTGTATTCATTTTGAACCTTTCGTTTTTCATAATAATAATAATATAATAATAATAATCCGAGTCGATCCTTCGTGTGGGACGGGGAAGGTAGGGGATCGGAAGGGTAGGGGAGACGTGGCACTTCCACCCTCCTCCTGAAAACCTGTTTGTTCGCCTCGTCCTCATGCAAACCTGTTTATCTGCCCTGGGTGGGGGCAGGGTAGGTAGGGGATCAGGAGGGTAGGGAAGACATGAAAGGCAGCGCCGGGTTCCAGTGCAGAGTAGCAGGCACCATCAAGCTCGTAATAATAATAAAACTCTCGTGGAACATCTATAAAAGGTATTACAGCGACTATTCTTCTTTTGATGTGATGTAAGGATTATCCACTGATTGTACAAAAAGAATCTCAAAGGTTGTAACTTATAACGATTCAGATTAAATCTCTGGAAAAGAACAAAGGGAAAACTGTCATCTTTTCACAAACATCTTACTGGTGCTAAGCAACTTAAAAGAAGTATCTGAAATTAGGCTGCGTACTATGTAATATATATATATATATATATATATATATATATATATATATATATATATATATATATATTTTACGTATTAGCCGGCCTTGAGAGAGGCTATATACGTAAACGGAAATAATTGAGGGATTTCAAGAGGAAATTGCTTTAACTTACCGTAAAACTGATAGTTAGTGATAATTTCTTTAGAGGGAAAGGTCGCCAGAAAACTCAGCTCGTTACTTTACAGCTATTTATTTACAAAAATGCCCTTGCTGGCCTGGAGAAAAGGTAAATGCAGCGTCCACCACGGTGGGACTTATATATCTCTCACAAATGGATAATAGCTGGCTAAAA
>NC_087210.1:50233763-50253763 GCF_015104395.2 Macrobrachium nipponense | reverse complement strand
GTAAACGTGACTAGTACAGAGATATAACAAACCCTGAAGGACATACAGAGATGACATCCTTTCCTCGATCTTCTTCCATCCATAACTATGCACGATGGTCTATGCCAAGTTTGACTGAAATCCCTTAAATGACGAATTAAGTGTGAGAGGCGCATTGGCAAATATCCAAACGGACAATCTCTCTTCACAAGCATCACCCTTATAACAAGTTGGGCAGAAGTACTTTCAGCTGCATTTGAGACGACGCGGCCAAATGGAGACCGTGACTGCTACATTTACCCCCACCTAAGACTTACCGTTGCCGATAAATAATTAAAAACAGTGAGAACGAAATGATTATAGATATGATGTTTTCATCATTTACGAAATTAAAAAAACACGTATATCAGTTATCTGTAAAATGATTGAGGATGACAATAAATGCATGCTGATACAGATGCGATAAGAATTAAATAAACATTTCTTTGGCATAAGGATTCTTTGCTTAGAAAATATATATGCATTTCCTAAAACGCACCTTCATATACCAACTCTTATACAAGGTACAAAAAGAAAAAGAATTACGCTTTACGAGTAAATTCGAATTTATCCTCAAGTTACATGACGACTTTATTTCGTATCACAACACGAATACGTTCATCATATATTCAGTAGATCGATGTGGATTTTTATTCTTGGCACATACAAATTACAGATTGCATGGCTGTCGTTGGAAATCACGCTGTCTTGGAAATTCAGTCCTCGGTAAATTGGGAGAGTCTCTTGCTCTGTTTATATATTCGTCCTCCTTAAACATTCAGTTGGTATTTTGGAGCTGCCCAAAATACCCCCAAAGAACCATTTCTCCTCCACATTCCAAATGAGATGAAAATGAAGTTGATGGCGCACTTGTGCTTTTAGTTCTCATTCTTCATTTCAAAGGCGCTTATAACAATGTGTGGCTTCACATATGCTAATGTACTATGGGATATGTTCATTATATGGTTACAACCCAAACGTTTATTGCCTCTACTTACATAATATGCAGTTTCGGTATTCAGTATCACCGTATATAAATATTTCATCAATAACAGTGATTTGATGTAAATCCGAAAGTTATTTGCAAACAGCGCGATTTACTACTCTACAAAAGACCCGGCTGGAGCTGGATAAAATAATTCATTATCACACAGAAGCACTCATACATACACATACATGAACAATAACACACACATACACACACACACACACACACACACACACACACACATATATATATATATATATATATATATATATATATATGTGTGTGTGTGTGTGTGTGTGTGTGTATGTGTGTGTGTGTGTGTGTAGGGCGCAAATGGTGTGTCTATCTTGTTATCAGTTGTTTTGATGATTGATGGTTCAGGTAGCTGAGAGTTGATTACTTTTATTAACTCAGCTTGGGAGTTGTATTACTGACAAAAGAATAACATTGAATTTTCGTAACCGTTCAAGTCAGGGGTAGACTGAAGGATTAGATTAAGTTCCACTCAAAGAAAATTTATGTCCATTCCAAAATTTTAGCTTGCGCTGCTTCATCGTGAAAATGATATGACTATTGAATTCACAAGTATGAGACGATTAATGGATACAAGGATAAACACATAATGGGTCAAAGTAAGTTGAGCTTCCTAGTCATTCTGAATATGTTTTAGAACAAGGCGTGATCCTACCTCCAGCTTACTCGGGACACGTGCAAGATTTTCCACTGACGCATTATATTCCTAGCTTAACGCGAAGTCTTCTTCACAATTAGCACTCATACTTAGTACTACTCATACTAACAACAAAGATCAAATAAAAAAGACACAAATACGTTCATATATTCTCAGTTATAAGTGGACACACAAAATAATTGAACATAAATATAGCCTCTACATTCAGTACTATATATAAAAAAAATTAAGACGTGCTAAAATCTAAGGACAGATACCCCATTGTTTTACTAACGAAAAGAAACTATATATTCTATTAGATATAATTTTTTCTGTATTGTTTAATATGAACATTATTCATTTTTTACATTTTTAATCTAATAAATACATCATAAATACCCTATTCGAAAACTCCTCTATCTTTAACTCGACGCGAAACACCTTTTTCAGACCTTTTTAAACCTTTCCTACCCGCCCCTACCCAAAACAACAACAACAACAACAAAGCAGTTTGCAGGCGTACTCTCCGAGTAAGAGAAAATACCCCAATCCTTGCCCGATCTTCCCTTCAAATTTTCCCTTTCCATTTTAGTGCTCCTCTTCCTCTTCCTTTGTATTTTCCCTCTTCTACCCTTATCCCACTCCTTCCATTTCTCCTTTTCCTTACCTCTCCCCTACCTCATAATTATGCTCTTCTTATTTCCTTTCCATCAGCCCTTCCGTCCCTCCCTCCACTCATCCCCTATTCCCTACCCCGACACAAATAGGCGGCGTCATAACTATATTTCTGTGCGGCTGCATTTTCGAATGACCCAACCGCACAACTCATATCAGATTAGCCAATCACGACATGATTACGAATGACGTTACGATTCATGCGACTTATTTTATTTTCATTTCGAACTTGCCTTAAAAGTTGGATTTCTTTGTAGAAAAACTCTCAGTGAATTGATTAGCAGTTACAACAGTCGATATTCTTCGCATACCATTCACCATTTTTTTAAATTCTTATTTATTTATTTATTTATTTATTTATTTATTTATTTATTTATTTATTTATATTTATTTACTTTTTGACAACTAACAGGTTTCGCAAAATGAGCGTAAGATGATGATATATGCATCACAAAGAGTCGTATGAAATCTCAGATTCGAATCTAGTTCAACCACTAGGTTCTCAAAAGTATTTTGACTTCCACGCTGATTATTTCATACAACTTAAATTGAACTGAATATAGAATTTAGGCCAAAGGCCAAGCAATGGGACCTATGAAGTCATTCAGCGCTGGAAAGGAAATCGAGAGTAATTAGGTCGGAAAGATGTAACAGGAGGAAAACCTTGCAGTTGCACAATGACATAATTGTCAGGAGAGAAAGGGTAGCTAGAGGGAAAGGAATGAAAGAAGTTGCACCTAGGGGCCGAAGGGACACTTCAAAGAACCCTTTTTAATGCCTACAGTACACCGCAAGAAGTGCACTAATGGCAGTAACCCCCTACGGAATGATATTACTTGAGATTTGGGAACTCTTATTGTTGAAACAAAATGACCCCATTAGAGAATGATAAGGTCCTGGCTTTATTTTAAAATCAGCCAGTCATATGACTCGTATGTAATCAGTCAATCACGACGTGACGCGTGCATTTCCTAATTTGTAAAGAATGACGTCACGACTATTTTGATAGACTTATTTTTCCGATAACCATCAGGTTTTAGGAAACGGTTATCAGTATCATTCCGATGACATGTGATCTCGATAAGAAAAGTCGTATGAAACTTTGCATATCAAATTTATTCAGTTAGGTTGCCAAAGATACGATGGCTTCCGTTACCTGAGATTTGAAACATGGAAATCCAAGTTTTGTATTCTCTCATTGCTGGAATTTACAGTGCGTGAAGCAAGGACGATTATTTCACTATTTTGAAGTAACGACTCAGTTTCCAGACCATTTTATGTTTGTGGATTTATCTGGTTATGTTAAGTATTTGTTCGAATGTGTGTGTATATATATATATATATATATATATATATATATATATATATATACATATATATAATATATATTTTAACCTTGGCTAGTTTTATTATTTACGATAACAGTGAGATTTTATTGTTGTTATGTCAATAAAGTAGAAGTAACAATGGTCTACTTTCATTTTATTCGGAGAATTTCAAAATTCATTCTAGGTTATGTTGTCAAACGTACGATACAGTTCTTGATCACTATTTAAGAAAACCAGCTGTCAAAAAGGAAAAAGTTAACCCATCGTTTAATGTGGGGACTTTAAGGAACGCCTTTCTTTATTGCTTTCTTTCGCAACTGGGGTGGTGTCAGGCTTCAATGAAAACAATATTTAGTACAGATAAAAATGATATTGTTTTTCAGTCTCAAAAACAACAGATTGGTAATACATTAGGAGAACAATGCTGAAATGTCTATACGGCACTATGAAAGATAATTTTACATTAGTGCACGACACTAATAAGAAACAGTTTCGCTGCGAATTTATCCCATATTGTGTAATCATCAGAACAGGTCAATGGCTCTGGGGTGATTATTGGTTTATTGGCTTCAGCACTTCACTATAAAAACGCTCTTCGCTTTTAAATGATCAAATAAATATCCTTAGGCCATTATCATCTATGGATTTTTTAAATGACATTGTCGTAATTTACTATTGTATTGAGGCATTGATCTAATGATATAATTTTTTGAATGAAAGTAAAAAGTAACACAAAAGTAATAACTTTATTACATGTTCTTTCTTTGGAGAATATAATTGCATTTTCAAGTGAATATTTTTCACTTTTTATATCATTGACAAAAGTTTAGAAAGTCATCCTTAAAACAAAAAGTGAAAAATTATGCCACACAAATTATACCCAATTTTATTTCCTTAACTAAATCTAAAATACTCCTCGCTAAAAAAACCTGTCAACAGTTTTAGAACGTTTCCTTTCCGGTCCAATCTCTCTTTAAGCCCGGTTACGAAAGAAAATAACAATCGAGTCTCTTTTGACACGTCTGTGCGTTCTCGATTTCTTTTTGGAGAAAAATGAAATTTTCCCTGACTGAGATTTAGTGACTTATGCGGGAGTGTGAGATATGATCATCTGAGATGACGCGTTTCTCTCTGAGTGTATGAATGTCGGCATTCCTTTGAGTTCCATTCACAATTAGCAGAGACAGTTACAGCAGGACTGTAGCGTTGGTGACAGATGCCTTGTTTGGCTCCGAAGACATTCTGTTTCAGGGACAAAGTACTTATGATAATGACGAGAGCAGCGACGACAGCAACAATAATAATTACAATAATGGTAAAGAAAAAAAAAGTCTGTATAACTAATAAGCAGAGTGTGTTGATTCCCAATACAATCATAGAAGCCTTATTGGAATTGGATGTCACTTGGGATGAGGAACAATGTCAGAATCCTCCAAGTCGAGACAATAACCTATTGTCTGTATTCCAAGTATGGAACCCGTATGGAACGTCCTCCCCGGCCTATGGGAGGTCCTACCCTCTTTATAAAAACTCATATTGAAGATGTCGAATGGGACACATTGTCGCTACTATAATGAATTCCCATGGGGCGGAAGATGCGCGGGATTTTCTTTAAAACGGGAAGAATAAGTCTCTCGAAAAATGAGAATATAGTATTTCCGGATAAGTAAAAGCTGAACGTAGTCAATTCGATCATTATATTTAATAAGTGGACCGTGCGAACGAGGTAGGTGCGCGGCCGGTGAGGAAGGTAGTCTTTTCATTAGTGTTTTCAAAGACGCTGATCATCTTTTATCCCCCGAGAGTAAGCTACACGGAGTCACAAAGATAGAGGTTCATTTTTATGAGATATTTGGTAATTGTCACTTGTACGGCGGATGAATCTTTTTCTTCCACTGCTCATGTTGACCGAATATTGAACGGCAGCAAATGCTGCACAGTTCAGGTTATTATAACCAAAGTCTTTACAACCTTCAATTTAAGTTCATTTCTTGTCTCTTGTTGTTATTATTTATTTTGATAGGACATAGTAATAAAATGTAGATATTCTTGATTCATGCTAATTTACTATACACTAACTGATCGAGCATGATGGGAGAGAAGCAAAAATGTCATATTTATTCAGAGAGGCTGCTAGTGACGAAATCATGGGCAGGTCTGCTCAAATTGAGCATCTGTGCGATCTCGTTTAAGATCCTTAACGAACTCTTGTTATGAAGGTGTTAAATCTAAAGGGAGTAATGCTTTACCTAGTATATTTTCCCCTCCAGTATTAAGTTTTACAAACCTTAAATGCAAAATGTTCTATGAAAAATTAATGGACTAGTGTTTTTATATTATCTTTTCACTTTTATTAGCAAGTGAAGACTAATGGAACAAGTACTTCAGCCTTGAAGGATAATTGGGAGGACACGGAAAAAATAAATAAATGAATAAAAAAAATTTAAAAATAAACTTTAAAAAATAAAGAAAAAGAATGGGTGGTAAAGCGACGAAAGAGATAGAAAGTCTCATAAGAATAAGGGTAAAAAATGCCTGTCTACATCCCATAGTTCACTGAAGCCCAAATGTTGCCTGTTTTGACCGCCCTACCTTGAATTGCATCAGGTCTTTGGAGTTCTTAAAATTTTTCCAAAGTGTAATAAGAATTCCGTTTTTTTATTTTTTGAAAGACAGATAAACAGTTGCTGGTAAAAGTTCGCAAAAATATGACTACGGAAAATATAACCACATCTTCAAAGTATGGGATACTTATTAACTGGGACGTGATAAAAAAAAACTTTGCATATAAATAAAATAAATAATGAATGTTCCATTATGCTGTCGGCCATTAGAGAAAAGGTGCTTCTTGATGAGGAACACACATTCAGCAGCAACATGCATCGTAAAAGAAACGTAAAACTGTCCGGCGTAAATAGAGACCAGATCGTCCACTAATAAAGACGGGATCACCTAATGATAGCTGTGGAGGCCATATCACACATACTGCAGTAATGAAGTCGGGAGCGGAGCAAACTCTCCCTGACAAAGTAAATACGGCGTGTAACCTGCGTCCTGTAATTGTAATGCCTCGATACACATCACGTCAAGTGTAATTTCCTATACATTATGTTTATGGTTATTCACAAAATGAGACGAAAGTGTACCTTGCCGTGTGGACAGCGAAGCCAGCCAGGTCTCTCTGTAATTATGCGTCTAGATCCATGTTCCCAATGAAGGTAATTCTCTTTCTAATAAAGCTGTATTAATATTCGCTTTGCACATTTATCACAATTACTAATGGCTGTTGTCCGAAAAAATATATTCATCTTTCTTCCCGTGAACAAATTCACAACACGCTGATATAGCTCTTTCGTAGTGGGGCGCAAAATTTCGCATGCTATTAAATGGTTCTTTCAGTTCATGCTAAAATTAGGGCTTTCCACGAGGGATTCGTTGACTCGCTAACTATTACCCTTTTATTTATTGCGAAAAACAAACATTCCTCCCACTGGTAAACATCTATTGTACGAAATATGTTGATAACACAGCCCACACAACTACACACAACGTAATCAATAAATTGAACCTGCATAATGGTATAGATACAATTGTTTCTAACGAAAACAATACACAACTCGCGCCTGCCTAGAATAGCAGGACAAACGTAACTAGCTAAACCTTTCCCTCTTTACATAAGCTCTGCAAAAGAACAAAACCTTCCTCTCGCAGCCAAAACAAATGCTATTCATTTTCCAAATTCCAGGCGACATAATTGTTAAGGCTATGAGAAACTGAAGGAACACAACTGACAATAAATAGTACATGCAACCATAAACTGAACTTTTAAGTAAGAAATAAACGAAGTACAAAAACACCACAACCGTGGAAATGCCCTTATGAAACTTGTGTAACTACGCGATTTTGTATTCAATACCCATTAAAGCGAAATAACTTTTGAGCAAAATATAAAGCCTTGAAGAGACATAAAATAATGATAAAAGAAGGATAAATGTATCTATCATTTGCATTTATTAGAAAAATGGAAAGCATCCCTGTTCCAGCTAGTTTAGCAGAAAAAGTGAATTTTTTTTTCTTAAGCTCGAGGTAATACAAGAAATTAGCAAATGTTCCCCATATTCAGCTTCGAACCATCAACGTTGTTAACGCTTTCAACCTTTCATCAATTAAGGTCATGTTTTAATGCATGCACAGTCAAAAACTGAGCCAAACATCAATGGAGATGAATTAAGAAATACACCCGTAACTCTAGTAGTTAATTTCTGGAAATAATGGACGTGTTCAGGCTTCATTCACATGCAAAATAATCCGGCCCAGGAAACTGTTAAGTAAACGAAAATAGGTATATTTTTTTGTATCAACTTAATATCTCAAAAAAGGGGCCGAGAGAATTTCATGAACTAAGATATATGTTTAAGCGACCTTCTCGATACTTTTTATTTTGGTGAAATCACTTCAGAGTTGAGATGGGTTCCATGATAAGAACTCTTCCAGTAGTTCAGAGCTCCCAAAATTTACTACTTTGGAGAAAGTCACTTGGAGAATATATCATTAACCTTTCATCAAGAAATGTTCATTCGTTCTGAGATGTCTGAAAACTTACAGGCATCTATGAAACAAATCACTGGCAGTGCTAATTAAAATGTGCAACATCAAGTTGGCTGCAGCTGCCAATCGTTACGTGGTATTAGAAAAACCATTTTTCCCTGCCTCGATATAAGTCATAAGTTTGTACAGATTTTAACTAACACGAAAAAATCTTTTCTCTCGTGCAGGGAACATCGTCCCAAAATTAAATGGGCGACAAAATAAATCCTAACTTTCATCTGACTTCACAAAGTGCAGTATACGTTGATCTGACCATAACCTCTGTATCCAAATTGTCCAAAATGAAATTTACGAAAGCGATCATGGCTACTATATCATAATCCGGACCCCCTGCAAAAGTTATTTCTAATTAGAAAGCGAACGAAAGACTTGCTCACGTTCTTAGCCTTATGGACATATATGCTGCGCATGCGAGAGAAAGTTCGTGAATCCCCCATCGTTCTTTAATATCGAGGCATAACATCAAGTGTGAAAAGTTGTGGGTAACGCTCGCCATGAAGTTGAGGGAACTGGTGACGGGATCCCGCAGCATCTGACGCAAAATAGCCCCAACGGAGTGGAAGCATAAGGACTAAACCTGATTGGAAAGGTTAAAACTGATTACTATTTCATGACCAGCCTTATCAATTACCCAGTGTCACGCATCGGGACCTTAGAGTAATCAAAATTATCGGAGAGAGACAGAAAGAAAATGAGTGATAGCCACAGACGCTGGGGGAGGAGGGCGCGAGATTAAGAAGGCGATCGCCAGAGATGATAGAAAGCGAGGAAAAAATGGCAAGGTGGAAAATGGAAAGACAACGATAACAACGAGTACAGTTAATGAGAGAGAGAGAGAGAGAGAGAGAGAGAGAGAGAAGGAGATAGAGAGAGAGAGAGAGAGAGAGAGAGAGAGAGAGAGAGAGAGGTACTTGCCATACTAAATATTATTTTGTATTTCCCTTTACCTTGTCTTGTTTCTTCCTAATGAACACCATATTCTTTGGAAGCTTGAATTTCAAATCAAGGGCCCCTGTGGGATTGTGGATTAATCCGTGTGAATAGGTTTCATCCTCTGAATATAGTAATAATAATAATAATAATAATAATAATAATAATAATAATATAATAATAATAATAATAATAATAATAACTGTGAGAATTAAATTCCCTATCTACCTCTCATTCTGCACAATAAGTGTAAAATTACAGTACTATTAATAGCTAACACCATATTTATAGATGATGGCTAACACTGGAGAGGAAATAATGCATTGATAACAAGACTGTCCATGCATCTATTATCTAAAAAAAAATTACTAGTTTCGGCCTAAGTAAAATGTATATGCATGATGCTAACTAAAATCAAAGTGATCCTTTTCAATAAATTGAACACTTAAATGATAGATTACGTTATACCACAAGAAAACAAGAAAAATAACAGATTTTTCACATATCTCAGGTAATAGCAGCTTGTTTAATGATCACCGTTGAAGATGTTCTGCATTTGAAAGATTGTAGTATATATACAGCATATATGATGACAAAAAGCCTTTTTCATATATAGAATATGTCTACAGAAGGAAAGACTACAGTCTTCGATAAACTGCCCCAAAAAGTGTCAAGAGGCATAAGACACTAATACACCGTGTTCCATGACTGAAAATCGCTTAGTGGAGTATTCACCCATTGTCGGAAAGGAAACATCCCCTCGATAGGCTCTAAACCTCATTCTCCCATAGACAACAGCAATTCCACGCCTCAGGTCATTCAACTTCTAGATGACTGCCACAAAAGTGGTAGAAAACACTACAACCTAGACTACAGATGCGCTAGGATGTGCCGAGGACTTGGGAAATAGAATAATGCAACGTGCTCCAAAGCAGAATGGTGCGTGTGGAGACTAGTGGAAACGTATTGGAACAAAATGTCTTCTCTTGAGACAAATTCATCAACATTTTTAGTTTACATAAAAGAACACTATTGAGACGGCTTTTCGTCTGTCAGTCAGCACTTTTTCTCTCTGCCCCCGGATCTTTAAAAATACTGAGGCCAGATGACTGAAAACTGGTATATTGATTGTTCAACTTTCAATCATCAACAATAATTAATTTCAGCCCTCAACACTCAGTAAGTTTTATTTTATTTCGGGTTAAAGTCAGCCATGATCGTGCATCTGGGTGCCAACAACACAAGCCACCACCAGGCCGTGCCTGAAAGTTTCATGGACAGAGGCTGAGGGTTTCATGGGCCTTGGCTGAGAGTTTCATACAGCATTATATGCTGTACAGAAAACTCGAGTGAACATTTATTACTTGTTTCTACTTGAGCAGGATCACTGGAGATGAATTTGATAGCCTTACCCCTACTCTGTGATGTGAAAATCACCATCTGGATTGGAGTATGGGTTTTCCATCTTTTGAACTCATTACTAGAAAAAATCAAAGGTATATACATTATATATATATATATATACATATATATATATATATATATATATATATTATATATATATATATATATATTTATATATATATATTTGTATATACCTTTACAGCTTCTGTTCAAAAAGTTCGGACACCCCTAGTCAGTTGCATTTTTCAGTGCTAGCGTATTCCATTTACAAACGAGGCACTGGGTTGTTCTTTTGATCTGCAAAGCAGATATCGTTGGGTAAATACTCTTCATCATTGATATTTTCTTAAGTTTCATTCAGTTACTTCCTTCTGATGTAGAGGTTGAGTCGTTGAAGCACAGAGTACAATAATAAGACATATTCTTCTATCTTACATCGTGGAGAGATACAAGAAGATTTGATAGGTCTTCAAGTGAGGAGTGCTAGATGAAGTCTGATATACAATTCGGTTTACAAGATCATAGGTAAGCAAACACTGCTCAAGATACAGACAGATGAATTAAATATACGTAACTGGGTCAGTCACGTAGCACGGTTCCTCAAGCGAAAGCATTGTTGACGATTCACACAACAATGGATATGATGACTACAGGTATCTACAAATTAGGACGCTGATACACAACGTCAAGCTTTGTCAACATTTCATTAATCATGTTTATCACACTCCTGCAAGTTCCTATATGACCCCTTGGGTCATTAGCTTAATCAACAACATAGTTTTATTTTTTATATATAAAATGTCACATACGTTCCTCACATATATGTAAACACTCACACATTACCCTCTGATATAAAGTAGAATCTTTCAGTCTGTGACCACCGTGACAGTATATATATATATATATATATATATATATATATATATATATATATATATATATATATATATATATAGATACTGTCACGGTGGTCACAGACTGAAAGGTTCTACTTTATATCAGAGGGTAATGCAAATGACTAGGGGTGTCCGAACCTTTTGAACATAAGCTGTAATGAATTTAAGGTAACCCTAAAGTTAAATAAGGATTCAATGCCAACTTAGGGGTGTAAACTTATCATATAATTCACTAGAGGTCAGAAGAATAAAATATACAGGAACTATCAATAGAGCTCCGTGGCACTACATGACTTTATGTTACTGGTTACAAAATCAACACAAAGTGCCAAACTACTACAAGCAAAATCTCTGCCTCAATAGGTTAATCACAGTCCATAACTATCAATAGGCTAATCACAGTCCATAACTAGGTAGTAGGATCCTTAGAGGTTATGGGATACTAGACTGGATGTGTCACTGGCAGTGAGTACAATGGTTGGCACTGTTGAACTACAGATAACTTCCAGACAATAGATATGTACAACATAGATCTGCAATGTACGAACTGTTGTAGTATACGAGGGAATGACGAATGAATATGCAATGCGTCTAATACTGAACAAAACACTACAAAGTCTTTACACTGGAATTACACAAGATAACTGGATTGCAATATGAGCACCAAGTTAAAGTAATGTTTGTATATAAATTAGTTGTCAAGAAATATTACAACCACAGTCAAATAATCACGATAATCTCGGAAAGAGACATGATAATAGGTATGTAGCTATGAGAACAGGAGAACGGGATGAAAAATCAAGTACAAAGAAAAATGGTGAGGTTGAACAAACAACTTCCAATCAGCTTGACCGAGTTCGTGGACGAGACTTGTGTAGATCAGAGCCAATCTCCCATAGCCGGGTACATCAATGGAAGGAGTGTCGCGTATAGTTCCCCACCACAGAGGAAAGCGCCTTCAGAGTGACAACAAAAGAGGGGGACTAGAGCAGAGTCCACATCTGACAGGATAAGCAAAAGAGGGACACTGTAAAACACACCATCAAAGCAGAGACCATCAGAGCCAGTATTCATACCACATCAGCTTCAGTGGTGCTCATGTTTTGAAATTTCCTTCTAAATGAAGTTAGCCATTGTATTCTTGGAGTAGTAGTATACCGCTAATCCAAGGTCATTGAGAGGCTAGCCAGAAGCGGTAAAAATAGTAAGACAATTAGATTTGAAAGTCTGAGTCGCAAGAGGAAGAGATGTAGGTGCGGGGCGAGGTGACAAGCATTAACAATGGCCGCGGTTGGACTTGACAGGACAGAGGTGTGATAATGCTGGGGTCACACATTCACGTTTCACGACGGCGTATGCCCACATATGTGGATCGTGGGCATCAATGCGGTGAAATGACCTTGAATAGCTGGTAAACAGGACACAGGCTAACGGACGTAAAGCCAGCACCATAAATTGCGCCGCAAATGTATGTGCAAAGAAAGCAAGGTCGGACGTCTACCTGGAACTTACGCCGACAGTGTAATGTTCTATGTACATCAACTTCACGTCGTTACCACGCCCACCGTTGTGGGGCTGTAGGGTACAAAATGGCCGGCCTGTAAACAGAGCAGACTGTAAAGTGATGGAACATTATGAGAGAATGTAAAAATATTGCATTCTGAAAATCCAGGTTGTAAATTCACTTTGGTAGAATTTTGCATGTACTGTAAAATATTGTATATTTTCAACAAATAAAAAAAAAATTAAGTCAGACATTATAATATACATACCATTGGCAGTCCCAACATCTTGGGCTTCTTCTGACAGACGATGTGGGGCTTGAGGAAGTAGAATATGTTCAATATCCACTTCTCCCTGTCCGTCAGTCGTCTTCCATGCCGCTGTCATCACTCTGTATCTCATCCAACTCCGACTCCTGTAGGTGGAAGATGACATTTCCTCGACCTGAGTGTCTGCAGGAGTGGCTGTAGGAGTTTTCTCCGGGCCGGAAGAAGGTCCTGCAAGAAGATGTGACATTGATGGTCCCTTCCTTATTCGTTTTAGGAGGTTTGGCATCTTGAAAGGCGTTATGGAGAGTACTTGGAGGAAACTGCTGGTCTCGGGAGACGGAAACAATAGCTGACCTGAGGGCGCCGACCTGACCTTTTTTACCACGCTACAGCGTTGCCATGTCGTACAGGGTTGTAAATGTGTGAATCGGTTTCCCTGTAGGTTACAGCGCGATTAGGAGCCCCACATGCTTCACGGCGGAAAGAAAACGACGACGGTGTACAATGCAACCCTAGCGCCTACACTGCTGTAGTCACCTTGGGTCCTACGTGCAATGCCTGGAGCTACGTCAGGTGACATTTGGCATGACCACCCACGACTTGTTTTGAACATTTCAAAATTGGAGTGGGCTACGGCGCCCTAGTGGGCGGAGCTTAAGAGCCCAGACGACCCGTCACCGTACGTCTATGATTTTACGTATGTTTTACATTACATTTACGGTTTACTGACATAAGCTGTTGCCAATTACCAATTTCCGCTCATGCGTGGGCGTGCGTGGGTTGATACATGAATGTGTGACCTTAGCATAATCCTTAATGGCTCCCAGAAAAATTTACTGGGGAATTCATATAAAAGCGTGAGAGGGGCGAAGTCCCCGAAGGTGCTTTCATTTCCCATCTAGGAACGATGTGGGCATTGATCAAGTACATTATCATGTTTTGCACTTGTGTCGATTTAGGCTTGAGGATACAAGGGGCAAAATGGGTCCTTCTGACAAGACATTACAATGAAATTTATGCAGGTAGCTAACCACCTTCGCTTTTGACACTTTAGAGGTATACAAAGGATAAGGGGGATAACATCCAACTGAAACATTTGCACATCTTTGGTCTCTTAATCTAGGTTCTTGTATGTTAACTTAGAATGTTTTTAATACGAACAAAAGTTTAATAACAAACGCCAAAAGGACGTTTGAAACAATATATACCTATGTGAAAAAGTTAAAGGAAACCCTGCAGCTTATGCTAGAAATTTCCGGGGTTCGATTTCCGAGTGGGCACATATGCTTTAGGCATCTTCCACTGTATACCATCATGCCTCTGCTGACCTGAGCTGTGAGTTGGAACTGAGATGGATCGCAGCCAAGGTAAAGGAGATGGAGACATATATTTGTCTGAACTGTCATATAGGGAACTGGAATTATAACTCTTAGCAGGCGGCTAAGCAAATAATATCAGTATAAAGACGACCGGGCGTATCTTTAATAAATTATTCCCTTTATAATCGAAGATACTATCATATAAATACTAATATACAATCAAGTACACACACACTATATATATATATATATATATATATATATATATATATATATATATATATATATATATATATATATTAATTAATTTATTCACACACACATATAATATATAATGTATATAAACATATATAATTCTCACAGACATATATATGTTTGTATATATACACACAGACAAGCACACACACATACGTATAAAAATTATATATATATATATATATATATATTATATAATATAATAATATTAAATTTATATAAATTATATTAATATATATAAATATATATAGATATCTATATATATCTATATAGATATATATATTCAATTATGATCTTTGATTTTGCTCCGTGAGTCCTCGTATATAATCTAATTTATATATGTATATATATATATATATATATAATTTATATACGTATGTGTGTGTGCTTGTCTGTGTGTATATATACAAACATATATATGTCTGTGAGAATGTATATATTTATATACATTATATATTATATGTGTGTGTGAATAAATAATTAATATATAATAAATTACCCATTGACACTTTTCAATATTTAAAATAAGTATATTTATAATAAACCTAATTCCAATACCTTTTTAAAATGCAATGGGAAAGTAAGACTAAAACCGATTCCAAGTGGCCTCTAAGAGCTTCAGCTTTCATGATTGAAATCGCGGACATGAGATTACGTACAAATATTGTTCATAACAAAATATCTCACTTTGCCATTTCCGACGTTTAATAAAGATATACTTTCGATTAAACGCGTTCTTTAAATTATGTCGGATAATAAGAGAGAGAGAGAGAGAAAAGAAAAGAAAAACACTTTTCTTAGACCAAAGGTCTTTTGTTTTCTAGTTACAAGGCGGAATTCATATTGTGTTTTGAGTATGCGTAAGTATACGTATTTCATCTTTTTTTTTTTTTACGCAAAGGCCAACGCGACGCGCAATTCTAAAAACTTACCAGATGTGAATCTTAAAAAGAAGAAAAAAAAAAAGACTGAGGGAGAAATAACAGCGAAGTCTGACCGCTAGCTCAATGAGGGAAGTTTCCAGCTCAAATTCCTTCACAAGTGATGCCTTTATTGTACGATAAAAACTATACCCGTTGGATAAACATAAACTAGAATATGAAAAAATCATGATCGATGACGATGAATGGGTACATTTAAAAAAATACATATCCCTTTATCTTGTATGGTCCCAGTATGAAATATGTTCGAGTGTACAACTTTTTGTACCTTGATTATGGGTTGCCGGTGACAGAGACAAATGACTTGTGATGCGACCACCGAAAATAAGGTCTAAATTATGTCACAAATGCTCGGTGCTATTATTACATTTTATTTCCACGGCATCCTCTCAGACGGTTACTCTTCCGATATGCACTGTTATATTCAGGGAGCGTTAGTATTAAATACGCATATTTCCTGCTGTTTGTAAAATGTATATCCATTCTACGTTTATACGTGTATAGATTTATACGAATGCTCTGTTATGGATACTTAGTACAAATTACGAAAGAGTAATAGCACCAGTTTCTCACAGCCCTCTGTTTATTGAAAGAATAACACACCAAATTTACTTTATATATCATGAAATTATGCACAATTTTGATTGTTTCTATATATAAAGGTTACCTTCTTTCCTATTTACATGCTAAAAAATTCTAAAAAAATTAATACCTGCTAGGCATCCCTAATGCAACTTTTTCTTCCTTACTGAGTTTAGTGTATCTCCCTTATAGTTAGTCTGAATTTACTTCAACACAATTGTAGTATCCCCCTTTCTGGACATTCTCTTGGCACTTCTTTAATCTGAATATTAAAAAGAACGTAGATTACTTTAATCAGCACCACGAGCTCTTCTTCGGACTGAGGCAGGTGTTGTGCGATTCCGCATTCAAACTGCAAACGATCTGGTCAACCCTTTAAGCCAGCGGCCTAGCCCCTTCAACAGGTAATCATGAAACTCTGTCCTTCTCTGTGCTTCCAAAGCATTGGGATTCATCTCAATACAGGAGTCTGGTCAAACACCACATGTAGAGAGAATTTCATTAACTAAACCATACTGTTTTGCTGTCTTGCAGCTTCTGCATGTAGGTTTTATCACTCCATTCTCTTCAACAATAAATGTCATCCCATTTTAGGTGTAACTGTCAATATTACTTTCCTTCGCAAAAGGTAAAAGAACGCACGCACACCAACATATATATAAATATATATAATACATACCATACCTCCTTTAAGTATAAAAACAAATCTTCAACAGTAATACTGAAAAACCTGATTTCAAAGTTGTCGATAATTTTCTCAAATTACACAAGAGACTGGATTTTTTAGAATAATTTTTTTTTCTTAATTCACGTTGTTCATATTACTGTGGAACGTTTTGCAACACACACACACACACACACACATATATATATTCTGAATTCACCTCGTTCCCTCTTGGGAAAGGTAATTAACAGTGAAAAATTTGGCCTTGAATGGAGGACGAGGGATCAGAACAAAAGGGGAAAAAAAAAAAAACCACTCGGGCATAAGGCCGATATTACTGAGGAAGAAGGAATTTACATAAAAGCTGGACTCTAGTTTTAAATGCACTGTATTTACATGAATTTACAGAGGTCCAGGAGACTAAAAAGGTGGGAGGGTCCCTTTGTTGATCCACCGGAACATGTGGCTGGAACAATCCAGTCACAGTGTTCAGAAATTTTGCGCAAACGGATTGAAAATGCAAGCTTGCTCCAAGGATTTCCAACTCCTACCACAATCAGGCCCAGTGTTTGCCTGCAAATAGAGGACACGGGCATAAGGGAGAATGTTACACACTACTTTCTTTCAATCAAAAGGCCACTCATGGGGGGGAAAGAAATGACTGGGAAATTTACACAAAGAAAACTATTTCGTGGCTTGAATTTATTAGGGGAATGTTATTAGTATCAAAGGGGAGTAACCACAGAATTGAGCCCAGATGGGGAAATGAGGAACTTCCCTGGCTAAACTGGAATTTCTTCTCACAGTACCTGGATCCTGAGGCTTGTAGTCTTCTCCTTGATATCTCCATGCAATATGGACTTTAATAATATACTTGGTACTTCCCAGAAAGCATGGGGAAGCAGACAAAGGGGGAGAGAAGGCGGCGTCTGGCAGGTGCAGGAGAAGATCTGACCTCTCTTAGGTCTGGTGTTCTTCTGAGAGCGAGCCGCTGGCTCCCAATCCTTTTGAAGCCTCTTCCCTGTAGGGGGTAATTCCAACAACCAATGGGAGAAGAGATAGCTTTTTCGAGAGAATGGAGAGAATGGATGCTTCCAGTTGAAAGGGGCAACTTGCATATAGACAAAGCTGCATGAAACTTGGTAGAAGACTTTATTTTCCTTGGTTCTGGCTTAAAATCTTGAACAATATATATACATATGCATATATATATGTATACATATTATATATATATGGATATATTTATATTATATATATATATATATATATTATATATATATATATATTATAATATTATATAATATAATTGTTATGTGCGTGGGCATGCAAGGTCTACAATTTACTTTGCAAATTAACTGACATCTGACAAGATTGGGTGCCACACAGATAACAACAGAAAACAAAGGAAAAATGTATCAAAATTTATCATTACGTAAATCATAGATATTTACAGAGGAGCTGAACTTACTAGCTCCATGGCACTACGGTTATGTTAGCTCATAAATCAGATAGTGCCACTATGCAAAACCAGAGAATGTTAAGTCCTCTCGGGAAAAAGAACTGATTGCATGAAATGATCATTGTAACTATTATAACTCGCAAAATAATAGATAATAGCAGCTCTTCAATCTTCCACCCTGGGACTTGAAACTGATGACAGTATGAACATCTTGGCACTGTGTGAACACAGGCGATGTACACAATGTCCACGGTCTCCTATTCTGCAAATTAATGATGTACTGTAACACTTGATTTAAAATGATATTAATGTGACTAGGACTTGCTGAAGGCAGAGAGGGTAATTAATCTAACATGGTTACGAGATGGCAAAATGAATGAACACTTATGGTTCCGAGTCACAAATATTTTTTCACTTCACTTATTCTCTGAAGGATATGCAATGGGGATTTAGTTTACATATGAGAGTAGGATGAAATAAAATAAAAGAATTGTGCGATGAAAAAAATTCCAAATCCACTGCACCTTTGTCCTCTGGACGATCAGAGACTTAAAGTAGTGCCAGACTGAGGTTATGGACTTTGGGGAAAGATGCTTTGACCCCACACAAGAATACAGACTGTAGCAGGATGGTGGCTGGTGCAGAGTCCCAGTCTTGACAGTGACCTGATTTCAGTTTGAATGGTCTCGCAGCAGTGGCTGTTGCCGTCTTTTATTGGACTCTACTCATCTTTGGCCTTTGTTTGTCACATTTTGGGCGCCAGTGTTTATCCGAGTTGCTGATGGTTTGCCTGGAATGGAAATTTGAGCTGGCAGCACACAGCATCGGTAAAGGTGTGACAATGACAGGATCGTTAAGCTGTAGGAGGAGGTGGAGTTTCAGAGGAGGAGTGAAGTGGGAAAAACTGCCGTGACCAATCTTTAATGACTAAGGAGTGGGGAAATGCGGCTTCTGTGCGTTGAAGTGGGTGGTCTATGATTTTCCTTTACTAAACTCTAGTATGTTTCCATTTAGATTTCTGAAAACTGAGGGCTTAAGACATACATAGAATTTATGTCTGTTACAATATATATATATATATATATATATATATATATATATATATATATATATATATATATATATATATATATATATATAGTCTTCTCCTTGATATGAATAACTTGATTTCGTGATCAAGTTATTCATATGTATGTATGTATATATATATATATATATATATATATATATATATATATATATATATATATATATATATATATATATATATATATACATACATACATATGAATAACTTGATCACGAAATATATAAAACGTAGAGACATTTCGGTCTTATCGACCCTTTACTTAAGGCAAGACTGATTAGAACAAAGAGAAACAGTACCGGTAAGCATATACAAACGGACAATATAGGATAAGCATAAGGTCCAATTCACTTTAAAGAAACGAAAAAATGCTCGTGGGCTACATTAAAGATGATAAAAGCAGC
>NC_087210.1:50181263-50228763 GCF_015104395.2 Macrobrachium nipponense | reverse complement strand
TGTCTATACACACATATATATATATATATATATATATATATATATATATATATATCTATATATATATATATATTGAACAAGCTATACACGCTATACACTCTCGGTCATAGTTGATAAAAGCAATATCATTTCTGTAAACATAAAACAAGCGGTAGCTAACCTTCTAGTTGTGATAGCTTCGTCATATAACACTGCCCTGCAAGCTAACAGTCATGAAGCACATTTCGGTAGGTGGAAGCTTTCTGATCTTTGTGGTTGTCTTTTCCATTTTCTTCATCGGTAGGTGAAATTCGATAGTTTCTTTAGTCGTTGACATTGTACTGCTGTTTATTCCCAACGACTTTGTCTTGGTTCTTATTCACGACTAGTCTCTTTGTTAATTCTACAGCGAGAGAATTGATGGTTGATGTGACAATGCTTACACGTAAAACTGTGAGCACTGACATTTTGGCAAGAATTCTGAGTATTTAGGAAGCGTCTGTCTCTCCTCTTAGTTTGAAACACCTTGGGACACCAATATCCAGTTCTTGAACTGCAGTCCTCCTGGCTAGATTCAATTTCTAATCTATGATACACTGACACTCATCTTAGTGGAACTCTAATAATATAATAGGACTCTCATAAAAAACAACAGCTAAACCGGCCACTGATTTTATATATACCATTCATAATCCATCGTACTGTGTACCTTGTTGCCACCATATCTTATGCAAGGAATAAACCTTTTATTCCTGACCAATTGTGGTCAAGCCACCCTTGATGCCAGGAACACAGGTCATCTATTGAATGGACTGTGTCAATTTTTCATGAAATGTGTTCAAGATATGATCTCCGTCCTAAATAATCATAACAGTTTGCATCCCACAATTACTGTAACTAATCTTCGTTAATTTCAGTAGTAAAATGAAAACCGCAGAAACCCTCTCTGCTATACATACTGTCTATCCACCTCTCGCATAGTATATCTTTGCCAAAATCTGGGTTATAAAAAGTTTAAATATGAAACCACCATGAATTTCTTAAAATCATGCCTTCCGGACCTGTATCTGTTACTGCAGCATAGATTATCATTATTGTTAATATGGAAAAATCATAAGCTGTTAAACATGCTTCCATAGAATGTAACAAAATTAGTGAGAAGACAAAAAAGGGATACAGATCAGTAGCCACAAAAATATTTTCATAATAACAATGCAAATTAGAAAACTAAGGAGATGTGGTGCAATGTAACTTTAGAATTGTATTACGGCTTCCCTCAAGCTCATGACAATCAGCATCAAAACTACTCCCAGGAAGACAATTTAACATTCTTACAGTGAAAGGAATGAAGCAGTCTGGCAATGCAGTATACTGTGGTTGCATAAGCACTGCGAGGAGCGGCATATACTAGCTCTCGGGGTTCATGCATTAAGGAGCTACTGAAAGTTATCAGTTGAAACACAAGTTAAGGAATGCGGAAAAACAGTATATCTTCCGGAGATGGTCTAAATAACAACTATATTGAGAAAAAACGGAAACAAACTTCGAGCGATCTTGTCAAAGATCCAAGGAAGCTGTTGAAATCTAATCAGGCAAAAGGCTTTACATTACCGATATAACAAAAACTCTGAACCTTATGACATTAATATCACCATTTCTCAATATTGCAAGTCTTACGAACAATCCCAGTTTCGCATATTTGTAAGGTGCTGCAAAAATAAAGCCCTTAGCATCGATGTTAATTCAAACTATTGTCAAATTTGTAGACTACTTAGGTAGAATGTTATCTTTATATAGTGAACCATATAGGAGGGGAACAGTACAAGATCAGTTCATCGTTATTTTTAGTCTTGGTATCGTTTACCCTTACACCACATTTACTACACCATTTTCTCATCCATTCAGTGTTTTATGAACAGGGTTGTCACACTACTGGTTCAGCACAGAGTAATATCAACACATAATAAAAAAGAAAAAAAAAGAACATAGAAAGGCCTGTCCATAGTTATTTTATATATGGTATAAATGTAGGTCTGTGCCCTGGATGGAATACAGGTCAAGGTAACTTAAAGTGGACTCAAGTAACAGGTTCTATCAAGGGTCGACGCCTACCCAATATGGGCAAGATCACCACAATTGAAACGGAAGAAACTGATGGCGACCAAACAACAGAGAAAAACAAACAAACAAAAAATACGGAGGGCCTTTTTAAATACTTATCAGGTGATGGTCTCTCTCAAGAGGAATAGGACTACCATTCAAGGAAATGTCATCTTCATCACCAACCTGTAAAAAAAAAAAGGTACACACACACACACACACACACACACACACACACACACATATATATATATATATATATATATATATATATATATATATATATATATATATATATATATATATATAACAATATGGCTGGTGTCCAACAGCAAACGCATACGAATGAAATGAAATGAGATGATAATGGCATGACAGTTACGTTCTTGAACAATGTCCACAGTATTTCATTCATCAAAAGTCAAGTAAACAAACGTAGGTGTTCCCAGCATTTTGGAGAGTGTTTTAAGATTATTTTGAGCGATTACCCGTTATGACAATATAGCTAGCATACTCGTTATTAGCCGGACAACTTTGGCTACAGAAACGAGCTATACAGTATTCTTGAAAAGAATTCACTGTAAATTATGTATAAAAGGCTGGATGATAAACGAGGAAAAGAAAATTGGGAAGCGACCACATTACGATATGAATCACATTGTCTGGGACGTCATCACTCAATGAACGTTAGGATTTCCAAACTTAAAGCGAAGAGGGAAGGAAAAATGCTTTCTGGAAACCTGGCTTCAACCCCATTAGCTTAATACGAAGTTCAACAATCCCTTTTAAGAATATTCTTCCATTGTCATTAAGGCTGGCTGTTCAGTGCTCTCGGGCCTGATTAATCAGCCTTAGGAAAATGAGAGAGAGAGAGAGAGAGAGAGAGAGAGAGAGAGATAGCGAGAGAGAAGGGAGTGAGGGAGGGGGGGGGGGGGGGAGAGAGAGAGAGAGAGAGAGAAAGGGAGGGGGGGGGGGGGGGGGGGGACTTCCTCATGCGTTCGTAAGAAGGAACCTGAAAATTTTCTCCATAAAATTAATTACACCTCTTTGATACTCATATTCTGAGGTTCCTCCATAAGGGTAATTACACACGTTCGCATTTAATATGTTGCGAAAGAAATGAGATTTACTTTATAAAAAAGAATATATTTTACGACGATAAAACTGACTATTAACGTTTAACTTATAAAACATGGGTGAAAGAGGAATAAATGATAATAATTACACAACACCAACAATAATAATTATAATTGAAACCAGCAGTTCTAGTAATAATTAAAGCTTCATGTATTGTTCAGTTCCCAACTCCTTAATTAATTAACTTTTAAAAAGACTATGCATTCATGGTTTGAAAAGGGACATAATAGTGCTACTTTTATCAGAGGAAAAAACTGGAGACAATACTATAGTCAGTACAAAAAAAATATTCCTTAACTTTTCTATCTCCTTTATAAAAAACACGGACGTTCCACCTGTTGCAATGTTTTATATTCGTTACAATTTGTCTCATGCTTTCAAGATGACTTACTTGACTTCAAATCTCTTATGATCGCTTATAGCTCCTGTTCAAAAAAGCAACAGTGATTTAACCTTGAATACAATTTGCAGACTAATGGTTGCGTAGTAGCACTTTAGCAAAAATAGTAACAATTACATATTCCGCCCAAATGAACAATTAACACTTGATACCTCTGACATTGAAAAAATGACTCCAGAAAAGTTTTGTACCCATTAGAAGATTCGTAGAATGAATTTCCTGTCATGAAACAAAAGAAAAAAACATACGATAGTAATGGCACCAATGCTTCAAACCTTAGTTTTAACCCGGTTATAACGATTATTTAATCAAATGAAAGAGCATCAGTTGCTTTATTCATCTAAATTACCATTTTGTTAAAAAAATAAACGAAGATAAAAATAATAACCTTAACATCCGCTGGAAAAATATACCCCAGAACCCACTAATTCTGGCCCATTTGAAACTATCACTTCAACACAAGATGAAATCTCAAGAGCTCTCCTCCGCTTTCACGTTGGTTGGCTTCACAGCAATTCACGAATTAGCATTTCTTTCCTGCTCTGCCCTTCGCTGTTTTCCTCCCTTCCTCATGATTCCAACCTTTGCAAAACAATTTCACTGCTTGAAAGCACTGTTGCTGTCATTAACAAGCAAAAAACAATTGCTCAGAATCTAAAGCCAGAAAAGGAAAAGAGATAATAAAGATGCAAATCATATGCAAGAAGGGATATCATATCTTCAAATGAAAAAGTATCACGAAATTTCTCATGATCATGGACAATTCTTTTGCTAGAATTATCATCACCTGGTGAAATGATGTGCTATAAATATTGGTGCCGATATGTGATTGGCTATCTATATGAGAGAAGTAGGAGGCACAATAAACGCGTAAATAATAGTACTGATTCTACATGCATCAATCGAATAGAATAATTACGGATTTTATTTCAGTCATTTCCTTCTCTGCCTTCAGAGTGGATCATTGCATTAACCTGGGTACGAGACATTTTGCCATGAATTTACCGTAGTACATATGTATATAGCACCACCATACAAGCTACAAGGTATTTCATATCAGGAAATGAGGCCACGACCGAAGAACACGTAAAAGATAGCCTCTATAATTATCACCCTCATTTCTGCAGGGCACATTCTGCCCAGGATATATAACATTACTTATTTGGTGGCAAGAGAATGAATTCAGTTACTACATTTTGACATTCGTGCTGTTCCAAGCAACATGAGCAAACACGTCCTATAAAACCAACATGGAGGGGAATGTGGGAAGCACTAGCGCTGGTAAAAATCGACCCACAATGCTAAACCAAAGGGAGAATGAAATACGAAGCAGCTTTGTGCAGAGAGAGAGAGAGAGAGAGAGAGAGAGAGAGAGAGAGAGAGAGAGCCTGGGCTACTAAATAGTAATGAATTTTGTGTAGGGTTATACAAATGTATGGAGAGAGAGAGAGAGAGAGAGAGAGAGAGAGAGAGAGAGAGAGAGACAGGGGTACGGCCAAAGTACATAATCAAGTATACTATAATAATTAACCCACACTACGTACTTGTCGAGTAACCGGGCTCGAGGTGGAATTACACAAGCAGCAGTAAGCCGTTCGTTCAATACACAAGCAATATACGTGCGTTAGAACTTCTCGTATCCCAGCCATGAGGTGTGTGTGTGTGTGTGTTGTGTGTGTGTGTGTGTGTGTACATGGTCACGGATGAGTGGGCATGGTTGCGTGCAAGATGGGTTCTGATTGTTTAGTGTCGGGCGTGTTCTGGTGCGTGCTAGAGAAACCTTAAGCTATTGATTTCCAAATCTTTTTTGCATGTTTGCACAGCATCATCGCCATTATTAATATGTAGTTCAGTTTCTTTTATTGATATTTTTATGCCCTCAGATGAACCTTTAGATCTGGTTTCGTCTCCTCTTCAGCATGCTATTGCCCAATAGAAAAATACGTTACATGATGCAACGGCACTTATCTTCATGCACGTTGCTTTAAAAAGTGTCTCTCTCTCTCTCTCTCTCTCTCTCTCTCTCTCTCTCTCTCTCTCTCTCTCTCTCTCTCTCAGGTATACACACTTTAAACACAGACTTCATGAGTCTACTGCACTAACTAGAGAGTATTGGAGTTTTCATTCACGGAACTCTTGAAATCTCAAGTAATTTGTTTCCTATTTAATTTATATAGCATACACAATGACTATCACAATTGCATCCACAAACAAGTCACTTGTGTAGTATAAATATCCCAACAACCATTAAACAAATAATAGTTATGACTGGCAGACTATAAAAGATAGAGCATAAAGGGTATTAATATAACAACGTACAACCGTTTGATAAAACAGCTACCAGTTACTTCATAAAGTACTTGGCCTAAGAAAAACAACATTCTAATCTAGATGCATTCACATAAGTATGTTTTCCCACAAGATAAAAACATACTGAAGCCTCGCCAGAACAAGTTGCCTACAGATGAAGGAACGTTTCATTAATACTTTCCCTCACAAACCATTCTTTCATGTTTATTTGAAGAATAATTTAACATATGATTCAGGCGTTTAACTCTCTCTCTCTCTCTCTCTCTCTCTCTCTCTCTCTCTCTCTCTCTCTCTCCCCATCCCCAGATACAAATTCAAATTCATTCACAGAATGTAATCTATCAGGTTTGTTTAAAAGTTTACTGTTCTCTCTATCACTCTCTTTCTTTGTCGTTCACTTGCAGTTAATTGACTGCCAACTTTCCCCTTAATCTCTGAAGTCATCCTTTATGAACCACCCACTCAGCCTGCTTGTTTCTCTCCTGAGACGGAAATTGAAGAGCTTTTCTAATTCAATTTCTTACTTGAATGCAAAATTTTAATCGCGATTTTCAATTCCACTTCATGACCGCAACCATTATTATGGACACTGATATCAGACTAAGTTTACTGGTTATTTAAATAATAATAATAGCGCTAGTGTTGTGCTCAAAATGACCACTTCTGAGAAAGACGGAAACGGAGACGTGTTTTCTACAGCCGACCTTTTAGGAAGAAGGAAAACAATCTTCTTTAGCAACCCGCCATCGCCCCCCCGCCCCCCATTTCCCCTAAGGTAAGGGGTCGGTTGCCAACTATTCTTATCGAAAGTATCTTACTCGGCTAAATCCTTCTCCTCCAAATCCTCCTTTAATTTATCACGCCATCTAATCCTTTGCCTCCCTCTTAATCTTCTACCCCTACCAGGTTGCACCTAAGCCCTGCCACTCCCTCCCCCTTCACTCACCCTTACATCATGCCCATACCATCCATAAATGGGTGTCGATGATTTAAAAAAACTTTTTTAAGAGATGAAAAAAAAAACTTATCTTCCAGCTCGAATTTTCATTTTTAAGATCGATAAGAGATTTCTTGTCTGAAAACTGATTTTTATAGGACAAAAAAAAAAAAAAAAAAAAAAAAGCTTTTGTTTTTGTTTTTTTTATTATAACGCTTCATCTCATTGTTTAATTATTATTATTATTCTTTTTTGTTTTTAGTTTCTTGATCACTTACAAACAGCAACAGAAAACCACCACAGGCATTGAGAATAATCTGTAAACAATATAAACCTTTAGTATTCAAGAACATTAATGTTTTGCATATAAAACTCGGTCTGTTCAGCAATCGGTTACAAATTTTGTAGTTCACACTTTTCTGTAAACATAAAAACATACGTGGATATGTACAAAAGAATTAAATTCCAAACTAAACCTATATAAACTCACATCACATCTTATATGTCATTATTATTTAAAAATAAAGAAAAATAACTTCATCTAAACTATATAATTGAATGCGCATATCATTTTTCCGTACCAGACAAAAACTCACGTCTTTCACTAAGCGTTTTAACAAATCACAGCAATTGCCACGCATCCAAACACTAGCCATTCAAACTGATTTGAGCCATTTAACCCAATTTCATCCATCCAGCGCAGCAGAGCCTTTGTGATCCATTCCTTTGATTCGAGAGAGAGCAAAAAACCTATGGCCTCCTTCCGAGCTCTTCCTCGGATTAAAGTGAGGCAGAAATCACACACAACCTTAATAAGCAAAAACTTCTCTCTCTCTCTCTCTCTCTCTCTCTCTTCTCTCTCTCTCTGTCTCTCTCTCTCTCTCCCTCCCCAACGGGAAAGAGAGAAACAAAAACAGCCGAGACAGAGTCGGCCGACCAAAAGCGCCACATTCTATGGATAGGTGATTTTGCCTCTTTCATCCGGACATGTTCGTTTTCCCGTTGATTACCATCCGGATAAACACGGACTCCGGTGATGGATGTTCGGGTAAAGACACAAGGAAAAGATAATGGAATAAGACTGTTCTGGCTGCCGGCTATTTATGGCTGCTGTTTAGCGGTTGACGATAGGATTTTTCTGGGGAATGATATTTCTCTCTCTCTCTCTCTCTCTCTCTCTCTCTCTCTCTCTCTCTCTCATGGCATTTTTTTAAAAATTGCCTTAGCACCCATTTTTTTCCCAAGATCATTTTTCTTTTTCTCTCAAAATAGTCTCCACGGCAATTTTCCAGTAACTGATTCTGCAGCGAATGACAAACATCTCCTCATTCCTGTACTTCTAATAGTAACTGAATATTCTTTAGTTTTCACGACATTTATTTCCCCCCTTCTGCCTGTATCCTGAACTTACAGAGTGCTCTTATGCTAATTCACCATCTCATGGTCTTGATTTAGCTTTATATCTTACCGTCAGCTCTCCTCCGATTATGACCACACTTGAAAGAAAAGTCAAAACATTCACATCATAATTACAGAGTGATGACTTCAGAGAGAGAGAGAGAGAGAGAGAGAGAGAGAGAGAGAGAGAGAGAGAGAGAGAGAGAGAGAGAGAGAGAGAGAGAGTAGGAGCGAGTGAGTACCAGCCACTCATCACACCGAGTGTCTTGTTCATCTCGCGATAGTCGTGTTTACATAGGAGAGAGCCCTGACCTTCGGTGGTTACTCCGTATCTTTTTTATTACTGTGTGTTTGTTGTCCCTCAGACGAAGATCAATTGCATGAGATCCGCAATATACTACTTGAGTTTTCTGCCTGTTCACCATCCATCTCCAGGCGGGGGCAGGGAAGCTGCGCTCTACTTGTTTCCTCTCGGGGGAAACGTCTCGCCCCTTTGCATTCGGAGAGCAACAACAGAAATTGCCGCCAACTACGAAAATAAAACCGAGCCCACTCCAAAAATTGCTGAGTTGGCCACCACAGTTTTGGCCTTAGATCTTGCATTATGTAAGTGTGATGTGTATATTACATAAATACATGAAAGACTGAGCTGATCAGAGGACCTGGCCAGACTTCTTGATTGCATGTTCATCCAAGAAAATCCTGCATCGGAATTAAACTCTTTTCCTTCACATCATAATAAAGAATCGTCTGAGGAGGCACTTGAGCCAGTCATGACTGGAGGAGTTCTTTAATTTTCCTTCCATTTATCAATTAGGCTATATTTTTTGTTCCTAGATTATACTTTGAAAATAATCTAAACATTATAAAACCATAAAAGCATGAAAAAGGAACGAAAACTCTCCTTTGGGCCACATGGAAGCTGTCTGTCAACAGAAATATCATTTCCTCCTAATTAATAGTGTGAATGGCGGAAAAAACAAAACCTATTCTAAAAGAAATATATAAACAAAATTATGTCTTTTATAAGCTTTATTTCAATTTGGTCACTCTAATATTTTTCAAAATAAAACAGAATTACCTGGACCTACCGCCCCAGTGGCCATAGGTCTATATGATGTTAGTTTCTTGAAACTTGGAATAAAAAGTTCACAAAGTATTATTTTCGTAATATCATTAAAATATTTGATCATAAAAAGAGTACTGAAGATCCAGGCAGAAGTGGGTGGCTAAGACTAAAAAATTTATAAGGTTGAAAATTTTGCAATATATTTTTCAAGGCCATAAAACATTCCACCATTATATCAAGGATATTTTACGTCTACTGTTTGATACTCTACTGATTCATTTTCTAAGTTTCCGTGGTAACAGAGTCAGTCAGTTCAGCCCCCAAAATCCTTCCTTTCAGAAAGGTGTCTCCAAACGAGGAAGAAATCTACACAAGTCATTTTCAAGAGAGAAAAGCAAATCAAAATCAATTAGTGAATCGAGTTGGGTGTACCGTCTTTTTTGTCGTTGTTTACGCTTACTAGCCTCAAATACTACTACTCTTAGTGCCACTAAGCAATGACAATTACTCTTCTTATAGGCATTACTCTTCCTGATCAAATGTAATCTTAAAGCAATACACTCGAGCAATATAACTCAAAACTGGGACGACAGATATGCGAAATCATCATAGGGAAGCCAACTGGCATTGTCTGATAAATTCAACAACGAGAAGAGCAAAAGAAACGAAACAGGCGTACCAAGCCATAAAAGAAGGGAGGAAAAATTGTGAATTGCTGTGAGAAAAGAGTCGGGTAGGTCTTTTAGCATTCCATTTGCTCCTGTAACAAAAGGCGGCCGCTTTCTTCATTTTCTCCCAGTTTCACTCTCTTCTGCCTCCTTCCTCAGAGTACGAATAAACCTTTTGTCCTCAGCTAGTCTGGCCTACGTTCTATTCACAGCTCCAATAAAGGGCAGCAGGCTACGAGCACATCGCGAGAAAGGGAGTTAGTTATTCGAGGTCTCAGCTCTGCACAGCTAAATGAAATCTTTTCCATACACTGATTAGATAAATGATATCAACATCTATTACCAATCCACGGAAAATGTAATACAGTTTTTCTTAAAGTAATCAGCATCCATGATTAAGATTAAATGGCCAACGACTTCCGGATTTCTCATAACAGTTATATACTTGGAAATCCATGATACTGATTCTAGAAGGGTAATTACAATTTCTTGCGGATAAGAACAATGAAAACCAAAAGTTTCCTCAAGTAATATTTTTGCGTAAAAAAAATGAGTCAAATAACCAGATATGGCATATTCACGTAGTAATCGTGTTTCCAAACTGCTTCAAACCCTAATGTCCCTAATCATTGATCTTACTGTTAGAATTAGACCTTTTCCAAATTTAATGTCATAAAAGACATTGTCGTTCTTTAGTAGCCTTCCATATATTATTAAGAACTAGAACAGCATTTATTCCTTTCAGCATCCTAATTCAGTTTAGTGGATTACAAATAAACCATCTGCAATCGACCTCATTGATACTAATTCATAAACACCCACGAAGAACGTAAAATTTCTCACATTTTATATTGTTTTTTTCCTTAGAAGAAACAATAAAAATATGTCATATCAAATTCTACGGCAAAACGATGCTTACAAACACTGAGATTAGGTTTTGCGGTAGAATTTTTTATGACATATTTTTATTATTTCTTCCAAGGGAAAAACATAATATGAAATGTAAGAAATCTGACTTTTCTTCGTGCGTCAGTTTATGAATTAGTATCAATGAGGCCGAGGGCAGATGGTTTATTTGTAATCCACTAAACTGAATTAAGATGCTGAAGGGAATAAATGCTGTTCTAGTTCTTAATAATATATGGAAGGCTACTAAAGAACGACAGTTTTTTATGCGTTAAATTTGGAATATGTCTCATTCTAACAAGTAAGATCAATGATTAGGGTTTGAAGCAGCTTGAAAACAGGATTACTACGTGAATATGTCATAACTGGTTATTAATATGATATATATATATATAAATATATATATATATATATATATATATATATATATATATATATGGGTATATATTATGGAGAGCAAATTATGAGAACTGAAAAGAAATGAGTGGCACGTCTATTTTGATTCATTTGATTTTTGGACGCAAAAATATTACTTAAGGAAACTTTTGGTTTTCAATGTTCTTATCCTTTCTAGAATCAGTATCATGGATTTGTAATTATATAACTGTTATGAGAAGTCCGGAAGTCGTTGACCATTTAATCTCAATCATGAATGCTGATTATTTTTAAGAAAAAAGTTTGCCTTCAATTTACCGTTGATTGGAAATAGATGTTGATATCATTTATCTAATCAGTTTATGGATAAGATGTTATTTAGCGTATATATATATATATATATATATATATATATATATATATATATATATATAATGACAAAATAAGATACTAGTACAGTATTAGGTTTTGTGCACCTTGTCATGTAATTCTACTTCTCTGTTCATATCTGATACTCCCTCTATCTCGCCGCCTCTCCAATGTCGATGACCATGGAGGCTGTGACGCCAGTTTATTATCAAGGTCCCTCCTAGTCCCCTCCTCTCTCTCTCTCTCTCTCTCTTCTCTCTCTCTCTCTCTCTCTCACCTCACGTGTCTAGACCTCAAATTACAGCTACACTTATTGACCCTCTCCCTCCACTGTAGACCGTATCACCTCGATGCATCTTAGGGAACACCGCAATAAACAAAGCTTTGGGATTTACCACACCTCGTTCAATGGCCGGATTTAAGTAGTTTCTCGAGTCGATAGCGAGAGAAGTAACGAGTTAAATAAAGAGGCTGCCTAAGTATTGAATCGGACTCAAAGTCTTTATCGCGCCTCCCAATCAACTCCAATTTTCCGCCATAACTACGTAATACCATCTTCGGTTTCGGATAATCCTTGTCATTTGGTCCCAACCGTAAATTCGGACCTCATTAAACAAGGAAGTTATACCCTACTTATGGTGGGCTCTGATTGGTCCTTCTCAGGGCTGATCCTAGAGGCGATTGGATGCTGGGCTCTGAGCTCTCTCGCCTAGTCAGTCACGAAGCGCGACGGGTGTCAGAGGCTCTCTTGATGTTCGTTTTGTTTTACTGCTAAGAATAAAAGATAGTTCTAACGTTGCCGACTGATAAAAAGATAATCGTAATCAACATAACAGTTTTCCATTTCTATCTGTCAAGGATTTTTCTTTTTAATTTTGCCGAAAAAAAAAATTCTGAAAGGACGCTCGAAGAACAAATTGACTGCTCCATCTCATCTCACACTTAATACATTTTTTTTTTTCGAAAACTTCTCTCTTCACAGATAAAGAAAAAAATCCAAAAGTGTATTGACATCAAATCTGAAATAAATACCTTTGAATGCTCTTGATCATATATCAAGGATCAACATTGTTAAGCCATAAAACATAGTTTTAACTATACAAAACAAAATGCATATAAACTGACCTACTCCACTGACTTCTCCCGTTCTCCATACGATTTTTTTTTTATTTGCCCTGACGACTTTGAATTGCAAAAATTCAGTTCTTTGAATCTCACCTTCACGTTGTAGGTTTTTGGACATTAGTTACTTTTTATTGATTTACCTATTTGTAATTTTGGAGCGCGTTAACATTCTAATATATTGTTCTTCAATTCTGTCAAAAACTACTATATAAAATCTTCAACATTTACACTACATACTGAAGGAGGTTGGTGATCCGAACGCCGCCGAATCTTCCGCGAGCTGTCCCCGGGTTATGAGGTATACAGCCTTGGGTGGAATGTGAAAAGTAATCAAATAAATATCTCCACATGTGATTATAAAGTGCCACAGGGTTGTCTGTTACTATTTGCTGCCTACATCACTAGGACGCACAGGTATTCATTATCAAATGCGAGAACTATAAACTTTCGGAGACCCATGTTTGTGGTTGAAATAAATTACAAGAGAAAAGTAACAGAGGTTATGAGGTTCCAAAGTGATGTCATTTCGGACAAAAATAACCAGTTATGATTTCACAAAAATAACCAGTTATGATTTCCATCATCTGACTGAAGACTGCCATGCAGTAATTTGACGCCAATTATAATTGGCATCATTTATATAACTTGGCTCGTCTCTTACCGATGATACTCTTGCCTTGAGGAGTTGATCACTCAGCTCTCATTTTCATTCTTTCTTCTTTCCCTTCCAAGAGTTGGGATCCTTTCTCTTCACCTCTCTCTTTGTAAGCTGAGTAAAATTTTCTGCATATTTTGATTGACTTAGTAGTCTTTAGTGAACTCTCAGAAATCTGAGATTATGTTCCCAAAATTATAGCCAGACAGGAGTTGTATTCAACTTCACTCTTCATTCTTTCGTTATATCCAACTTCCCGCAAAAAAAACAAAATAAATAAATAAATAAAAAAAATTAAAATAAAATAAATAAATAACAATAGTTAAACAAAAATACAAAAAATAAAATAAAATAAACACGGAATCAAACATGGATGTAAAATGGCAGAGGAAGACCGTTGTCCAAACGGTCGAAAGCTCCCTGTCTTTTAACCTTTTTTGTATTTTTGAAAAAAATATACAGTATCATATACATTATTGTGGCTTTTAACTCATCATCTCCCGTCACGGCAAAATGATGCACCATAGATAAAGATAGAAAGATTAATGGAGCTCTAACATTTTTTCAGGCATTATCTACAAGCGTTTGGAGATTCGAGAGGGAGTGACTAACTTTAAACTTTCCATAACTGTGAATTTTTTCGTTGTGTACTCCAGTTCCAATAAAAGGTTACGCTTCCTTCATACGAAATGTACGACATTCTTCAACCAGTTGATAAGATTTTCTCCGATTCTAAGGCATCAACAGGAAAATGCACAGGTACGTGCTCTCAATTTACAATTATATACAGCACATAAAAAAAAAGTGAAAACGGTAACGTTAAAAATGGCAGGTATTTTGGGTACACGTAAGTGAAGTTAACGCGTCCTATGAGAAATGCCCCATCCGGTGTTTTCGTTCCCACAACGCTAAGACATGAATAATGCAGATATCATGAGTAAGAAGCACCCGGCAAAATAAGATATGATTGCGAGGCATAATGTCCCTGAATGTGGCAAATCCCTATTTGACCTTTGACCTCTAAGTATGACTTCCACTATGATATCACTCTACACTTCGGTTTCATTAATGGGGCATGCATGCCAAATGTGGCGTCTCTATACACATCGTTCGTTATTGTAGAGAATTTTCTACTTGATACCCTTGGAAGGTAAACAAGAGGCATTAACATGACATAGATTTACACGGTTAACTGCAAACCACATTTTGTTTTGTTACCTGTTACATCATAGCCAAAGTAAATAGAAACTGAGCTGAAATGATACCTAAGCAGTTGTCCCATGACGAATAGGATTTTCGTTCTGGAAGTGATAAAATGTCTCACAAATATGCAGTGTTCTTCGCAAGGCAATAATCCATGAGACATCCATTACATAGGTCATGGTAGCCAATGGTTTGCGCTGGTGTTAAGACTCGAAAAACCTTTACTTTTCTGGATTCGTTTGTTTTCAAATATGATGAAAAGAATTTCAAAATAAATAAAATCCGAACCAGGGTATGGTTAATCTCTACCAACACTCTGAAGTGCCTAAGTACGCAAGATTTCTACTGTTACACCGGTGACATTTTATACCGACTTTACTATGCACTGCTTTCGTTACCGTGTGTTAACTTACAAGAATTGATGACTGACACCTCTTAACGAATTATAAGATCAGGATGTGAAAAACTGGTGATATTCAAACTGGAAAATATGAGACTAAAGAAATCCGAGTGAATCAGCATAAATGCTGCCAACCGCCCTTCGCCGCTCGAGCTATTACGTTGTAAAGGCTATCGGCTGATCTTGATTTGCCACTGCTGCAGAGGTGTCAAGTCTGTAATAGAGAGGTTTCGGACCTTTCAGGTGATAAATCTTTGAAGAAGAAAAAAAAAACAATATCTAGTGTCGTGGTGCGTTGGATCCAAAGACATCGAGCTGAAATAATGATAAGTTAAATCCTGCGCTAGAAGAGCGGAGGTAGCATTATGACTCAGCCCCGAGTCTTGAAGGATGGTATATCACTCCAGTATGTAATACTGGCGCGTTAGTTGCGTTTAAATTCTTAGAGTCAGGGTTTTAGGGTTCTGTTGGCTGGTGAAGAACTTTGAAGCATAGCAATTTTTAAGAAAAAGTTGCACACCACATTGCTGACACGTTTACATTATGAACAATATAACCGTGTCAACATCTAGATTGCGGTCACTCACGTGTATAATACTAATTCATGGCTGAACTAACCAAATATTTACTTTAAATATTGGTGGGAATAATGGAAAAGGCTTTCCTTTTCCTATTCCTTCCTGTCAAAAGCTCTAATTCAGAGGTTGAAGAACAGAGAGTATTTCTCTTGTGTTTCTTTTACTATTAAAATAATCTGATGACTGGAGATTTGAAGTAACGCTGCGCCCGGGTACAAAAGGCTTTGTTTCAACAAAGTTGTATCCAGCGAAATTACCTTCGAAAATATCTTGGGAAAACTTCAGGGCTGTGTTTAAGGGCTATTAAAAATCTATGACTGACGTCCGGAGGCAACAGCGTAGGATATATGAAAGTGGTAACAGATGTACTAAATAATAAAACACAAAGTATTTACATAACCAAATATATATATATATATATATATATATATATATATATATATATATATATATATACATATATATGTGTGTGAATGTGTTTGTATATATATAATGAAGGCTGTAGGACTACTGCTCTCCTCTCTCTCTCTCTCTCTCTCTCTCTCTCTCTCTCTCTCTCTCTATATATATATATATATATATATGTATATATATATATATATATATATATATATATATATAAATATACATATATATGTGTGTGAATGTGTTTGTATATACATAATGAAGGCTGTAGGACTACTGCTCTCTCTCTCTCTCTCTCTCTCTTTATATATATATGTATATATATATATATATATATATATATATATATATATATATATATATCTAAATATATATATATATATATATATATATATATATATATGTATGTATGAATAACCTGATCACGAAGTATATAAAACGTGATGCTATGTATAAATAAAGGTTTTTTTTGCCACGAAGGAAAAAAATGAAAAAGCGAGTTAGCCGAGTACTTTCGGTCCTATTCGGACCCTTTACTGAGGCATATGCCTCAGTAAAGGGTCCGAATAGGACCGAAAATACTCGGCTAACTCGCTTTTTCATTTTTTTCTTTTGTGGCAAAAAAAACCTTTATTTATATGTATGTATGTGTGTGAGCGTGTTTGTATATATATAATGAAGGCTGTGGGACTACTGCTCTCTCAAGCACAAAAGCATAAACAGAAAAGTTTATTCATGTGCATTTTGCTATTGTGCCTTCAAGATAGTACACGAAATAAAAACAGGATTTGCTAAGAAGCAAACAGCATGAAAACAAACAGCATTCTCCTCTCTCTCTCTCTCTCTCTCTCTCTCTCTCTCTCTCTCTCATACTCACACAGGATGTCTGAGGTGATCATAAGATTGGGCCCTGAACACGCGCACTCCAGGAGTCCCTTATTTACTGTTGAAATAAGGATTGTAATTTACATGCGGATTGTTTCAGGATCTGCCCTTTCGCTTGCTCTCCGCTGTTCGGCTAAGGAAGAAACGATTCCATACTGTTGACACTTACTGAATATGGAATATTCACTCCATACAGCTCTGTCACGTTCAGTGCCTTCATTCAACAAATATAAACTTTATTTATAATAATACATGCCCAAACAGACATACACAAAAACACATACAAAGACACACATATATACATACAAATAGACTGAGCGATTTCAACTAATTCTTTCTGGGAAATAACACTATGGGGATAAGCCACCACTGGTACCCAAAGGGGTGGGGTGGGGGTTTGGGAAGGGGGTGAAATGCAAAAGTAAGAAAATGACAGATAGTAGTGTTTAATCCAAGTTCAGCCCCAATAGGGAGGGGGTGACATGTAAAAATAACCGAAATGACAGATATTAGTGTCTAATCCATAATTTACGAGGTCACTGAGATGCATAGTGACACTCTTGATGCCATACAAGTCCAAGATATGAAGGGGTGGTGAGAAGGGGCGGGACCTTACCTTACCTTACCTTACCTTACCTTACATCTTGTTCGGGTTGCCCCAGGTCCCTCAGTGTGAGGCACCTCTAATGTCTACCAGAGAGTTGCTAGTACATCTTCCGGTATATTTTGCATCTTCCAATCTTGGATGGTCTGGGATGCAGTTTAGATATTTGTCGAGCTTATTCTTAAACACATCTACGCTCACTCCTGATATATTCCTCAGATGAGCTGGCAACGCATTGAATAGACGCTGCATTATCGATGCTGGTGCGTAGTGGATTAATGTCCTGTGTGCTTTCCTTATTTTTCCTGGTATAGTTTTGGGCACTATTAATCTACCTCTGCTTGCTCTTTCTGATATTTTTAGTTCCATGATATTTTCTGCTATTCCTTCTATCTGTTTCCATGCCTGAATTATCATGTAGCGTTGTTCTTCTCCTTTCCTAGACTATATAATTTTAAGGATTGTAGTCTTTCCCAGTAGTCAAGGTCTTTAACTTCTTCTATTCTAGCTGTAAAGGACCTTTGTACACTCTCTATTTGTGCAATATCCTTTTGATAGTGTGGGTACCATATCATATTGCAATATTCAAGTGGACTACGAACATATGTTTTATAAAGCATAATCATGTGTTCAGCTTTTCTTGTTTTGAAGTGCCGTAACAACATTCCCATTTTTGCTTTACATTTTGCCAACAGAATTGCTATTTGATCATTGCATAACATGTTCCTATTCATCATCACACCAAGGTCTTTAACTGCTTCCTTATTTGTGATTGTCTCATTATTAGGTCCCTTATATGCATATAGCTTTCTTTCTCTGTCTCCATAATTTATTGATTCAAATTTATCAGAGTTAAATACCATCCTATTTACCTCTGCCCAATCATATACTTTGTTAAGGTCTCTTTGTAGAGCGTTCCTATCTTCATCACAAGTAATTTCTCTACTTATTCTTGTGTCATCTGCGAAACTACTCACTACCGAATCCTTAACATTACTGTCTATGTCTTCAATCATAATAACAAACAGTATTGCAGCTAACACCGTACCTTGCGGCACACCGGATATTACCTTGGCTTCATCCGATTTCTCGTCGTTTGCAATATCTATCTGTTTTCTGTTGTGTAAAAATTCTTTTAACCATCTTCCTACTTTATCCACGATATTGTGTTTTCTAATTTTCTTCTCTAATATATTATGGTCTACTTTGTCAGAAGCTTTTGCAAAGTCTAAATAAACCACATCTGTTTCATTTCCGCTTTTCATATTTTTGAATATGTTCTCACGGTGGACTAACAGTTGGGTTTGTGTACTTTTTCCGGGTACGAAACCATGTTGTCCTTTATTAAACAAATTATTTTTTATTAAATGTTTCATAATATTTTTCTTCATTACCCTTTCATACACTTTCATAATATGTGATGTTAGACTCACAGGCCTATAATTACTTGCCTCTAGTCTTGATCCACTTTTGAAATTAGGGGTTATATATGCTAATTTGTGCTCATCATAAATCTTGCCTGTATCTACACTTTGTCTTAATAATATTGCAAGTGGCTTTGCGATAGAATGAACTACTTTCTTTAACAAAATAGCAGGCACTCCATCAGGCCCTGCAGCAGCTCCATTTTTAATTTCATTAATAGCCTGCACAATATCAGCTTCATTAATATCTATGTCAGCTAAATATTCACTATTTTCATCCCTTACTTCTATATCATTATCTTCATTATCTATTCTAGGGGTGAATTCTCTCTTATATCGTTCTGCTAATATGTTGCAAATTTCCTTTTTTTCATTCGTTAATCTCCCTTCAATTCTTAGAGGGCCTATTTCTATTCTTCTTTTATTCATCTTCTTCGCATATGAGTATAATAGTTTGGGATTTTTGCTTGATATTTAATAGGGTTTTTCTTCCAAATCCCGTTTTTTCATTTTCTTTTGATTGTATAATCTTTTGTTCTGCATTTTCTATCTTACTTTTTAGTTCTATAACTTTCCATGCATTTTTTTCTTTTGCAAGACCTTTTTTCCACTTTCTGATTTTCTGGAACAAGATCCTTCTGTCTCTTGGTATGCATGACTGATGTTTACTTTTCTTCTTCGGTATATATTTATCCACTATTTTCTCTAATATTTTATATAATATCTCCGTATTTACCATTTATGTCATCACTTACGAAAATGTTATCCCAATTTTTGTTTAATTCTTCATTTATTTCTGACCATTTTATATTTTTACTGTAGAAGTTGTATTTTCCATATCCTTCCCACTTTTTCATTTCTTGCTTATCTCTATTTTCACTTGCTTTGGAATGGACTGTTAATTCTATGACATTATGGTCTGAAATACTCGCATTATAAACTATTATTTCTTTAACATAATTCATCTCGTTCACAAATACTAGGTCTAAAGTATTTTCCTTTTCCTTTCTTGTTGGCAGGTGATTTATTTGTTGAATGTTGTATTCTAGTAGCATATCTAATAGCTTTTCGAATTGCCTCTTATCTTCTGCACTACTATTACTCTCTTTTTTATATGTATAAGTACATCCACAATCTCCTATTCGTTTCTTCCAGTCTACGAAAGGAAAGTTGAAGTCTCCAGATAGGAGAATAGTCCAGTCCTTGTGATTTCTACATATATCATCCAATTTTTCTATTATTAAGTCAAACTCTTTAGTATTAGGAGGTCTATATATTACTATGTTCATTAATTTTTCAGATTCAAATTCTACCGCTATTAGTTCACATTCTGAGTTACTATATTTCTCATATATTTTTTCCTTGTTTTTGTCTTTCCCATATATTGCGGTTCCCCCTTGATTCCTATTTTTTCTATCTGATCTATAAGTTTGGAACCCTTTTATTTGATCATCATTCCCAGTCTCTTGGGAATACCAGGTTTCACTTATATTCACATTATATCTATTTTCTTTTCAATTTGGGTTAGTTCTTCTAAGTACTCTATTTTTCTTTTTGAGGTTATTCGTACTAAACCCTGCGCATTCATCACTATGATGGTTTGCGTGTTTTCTCCTCTTCATTTAATATTGGTAATATAAGATTTTCCTCCATGTCTCTTTTTCCTGTTCTGGTATGTTGTTCTTTTTTTCATTTCCAGAAATTCTGACATTAAAAAATCCAACTTTTCCATAATATTTGTTCTTCCTTCATCATAATTATTCATTTTGTGTCTGAATCTGCAATTTTCTCCGTTTCTGCAATATCCTCTTGCATAATAAAAACAGTTATTATCTCTTGAGTAGAATCTTGGAGCTGATGCATTGAATTTTTTTGTTTTTTTGGCTGACAACCTCTGCATATCCTCGTTGATGGCTTGCTTTTTTCCTTTATCTGATATTCTTCATTCCTCTCTTTATTTTTTTCTTTCTTATTTTGGATTTTATTACTTGATTGGTTATTTATTTGATTATTTTTCATGGCTACAGGGTGCATATATTTACATTTTTTGTCGAACTTACATCCTTTTCCTTCTTTTAGGTTTTTGCATATTTTTGGATGTAGATCTCTGCAATCATCCTCATATCCATCTAGGTATGCACATTTACCATATATTTCATAGTTGTGACATACCTTAGGATGTTTGTAGTAACATTTTTCTCCAAATCTGCAATTCCCTCTTTTCAAAAGGTTGCAGACTTTGTCTTTTTTGTATATTTTTTCCTCTTTCCCGTCATTGTGTAGATCTGGGTAGAGCCTCTTCGGCATTTTCTTTTGTGTTGTCATATCGTAATTTATTTCTTCGTAGGTATGCTGCTTTATAGCCTCATATGTAGTATCAATGAGTATCTCTGCATCCATACTTTTATCTTGTTCTTTGTTTTCCTTATCTTTTTCTGTCATTTCAGTTTTGTTTACTTCTCTTAACGTTTCCTCTTCTTCTTCTTCTTCTTCCTTGCTTCTTCTTCTTCTTCATCCTCAACTATTTGTACATTCAATCTTGATTTAATAACATTGTCTATCCATGGTAGACATGTTGAGCAAAAAATTCTTGTGTCTTTTCTCATATCTTGCATTACCTCAGCACACTGTGGATGGGTCGGAATGTTGCATGCAGCACATTTTCTGATTAGGTTTTGTGGATTAACTATGCTATACCACACCTTACACAGTTTACATGCTTTTGGCATTCTTTTTCCTAATGCATCAATTAGGATATTCACAAGGTTCACTTTATTCATTTTCTTTGTCGGAATATGTTGGTTTATGTATATTTTCTTTATGAGTCTCTTGACCACTTGGATTTTATTTGGAACTTCTTCAATTATTTTCAAGATGTTTTCAGTTGATTTGTTCCAGTTTGAAGGATTGTATCCTTCTAATATATCTATGAATGCTTTTGTATCTTTTTGGTTAGGACTGCTGCTGATTTCATAGATCAGAAATGCCAGTTCCCTTCCTGCTACCTCATCGTATTGCGAATCTGCCAAGCAAGCTAAATCTCGCCATTTTTTTCCGCAGTTGGAACTTACTGCCATCTTGTTCTGATTTACAGTATTTCACTTGATAAACTAACTTAGAAGACGCTTTATCCTACTAATTTCACACTAATCTTATCACCGATAGTTCACAAACACTTCTAGATATTTCTCAAATTCTAGACGTATGTTAAACTTGTGATATCTGTTGATTAATCTGACTTCGCGCAGGAACGTCTCACCAAGCAAGATGACTACTACTTGAGAGAAGGTAGTAACATGTAAAAATAATGGAAAACTGCAGATATTAGTGGCTAGTCCATAGTTTTCGAGGTCGATAAGCTGAATAGTGACGCTCCCGATGCCCTTTAAGTCCAAGTTCAGACCTGATAGGAAGTGGGTGTGATAAGGGGTTAAAAATAAAATGTAAAAAATGACAGATTAGTGTCTAAACCATAGTTTTTTAGGTTGCTGGAATGAATAGAGACGTTCCCAATGCCCTTCAAGTCTGATTTCAGCCACGAAAGAATGGAGGGTGAGAAGTGGTGAAATATAAAATGTTAAAAATTCTGGGCAATGTAACTGAAGCAACTAACATTCTTAACAGGAATTGAGAGAGAGAGAGAGAGAGAGAGAGAGAGAGAGAGAGAGAGAGAGAGAGAGAGTTTATCTATCGGTTGTCACTCAGAGATTTCCCAGGCAGTGCCAGGCTGGTCAGCTAGTATAATATCAAACACATAACTCAATTTTTGTAACCCTAGACAGGACTTGCTGTTAATTACCCTCTAACCATCAAAAGAATTTAACCTACTAACCTGAAGCACAAACCACATGAATGTCGATGTTTCTCGTTCGTATTTATTTTCTTTCCATCGTTCAGGAAACACCATAATGAGGATTAACTATCTTTGCTATTGTAATTTCTTAAATTTTATATTCTTTCAACAATATACGAAATTTCATGATCACAAAGGCAATAAGATACCTATAAAGTTGAACTTCTAGTGCCCCAGACTTTCCTTATCCTTACGCAAGACCCTTCAGTAATTATTGATGTGTGACACATTCACTCATCCTTTTCTTTTCATAATTTGCTCTCGACATCCTAACATATCTTACAGTCATTAATTATACGAGAGTGAAATATCAACGGTTCTCTTTGTAACTGTCGATTTGCTGACTTGCTTTCCAATCTTGCTCAGCTTGAAGCCATCAATTTTGGCGACTGAAGATCAACTTCTCTTATATAGTGCTTTCTCTTGGAGGTGGTCGGTAAATCATTAAGCTGTCTCAGCATACAGCTCTTATGTTACTGGCATGTTTAGGAGATTCCTGAACGTTCTCTATAAGTTCCCTCGGTCATGCTGGTAACTCTCCTGAAATTTCTGAACTTCAAATTTGGGGGCTCAGTGTGAATCAGTTTCACCACAATAAGTATGTTAGTCCAAACCCCCCCACCCCCGTCCGCTTCTCTCTCTCTCTCTCTCTCTCTCTCTCTCGTCTCTCTCTCTCTCTCTCTCTCTCTCTCTGCAACATTTGCCTTGTTCATAGCAAACTCTTGAATCTACTTCTTCATAACTGATCTGTTCCTTACGCTACAATGACGAATCATAGTAAAGATTTTTTCCTTTATTCGTCTTTAATTTTCCAACTCAGGCTTGCGTGTAGATTTTTCCTGTTCCAAATTCAGTTTCTAGGGCCGGAATACTTCTTTTCATAAACACAAGTAAGCTGTAAAAAATTCAATTATTTGTGCTATTCATTCAAGGTCTCTTGTTCGGAATTCGAGGGGAAGAATAACTGAATACCCTCATCTCAACTTGGGTTAAGAAAAGTAAACCAGCAGGGAAAAAGGTTGTGGTTTATCCTTGAAGAAGGTAATATAGTTTATCACCCAATGCAATTAAAAAACAAACCTAAGACTTTGTTGCAGTACATCGATGTAATGGATTTGTGTTTGCATGAAAACCCGGATGCGTTTCCAAAACCTGGACGGGGACTGCTGAATGCACTCACAAAATCTGTAATTCTAAGCTACTGCCGATCCTCATTTGAAGATCAAGACAGAATATAAACGTCGAAAAACTTCAAATATGATTTTAAATTCTTCATTAATTTAGATCACGAGACATGCATATGAAAGAGACAGCGTGCAGAACTTGAAATGACAGCGCCGTGCCATCACTATTTTTGAAGCCAGTACAAATCAGCTGCCGAGAGAGAGAGAGGAAGTTTCTCTCCACGAAACTTTTCGCATATAATTTGGAAGCCAATGCATAAATAAACCAAACACGGGATGCGACGGCGTCGTAAGTTTACGAAGAGAACCGGCAGAAGTCGTCGTATCAAAGGTCAGTGAGTCAGGAGCCTAAAAGAAAAATAAAAGACCTTGAAATATGAAGCCATCACAGGATCAAACAGCACGGATGTGTTGATTTACCTGTTCAAGCGATACTAGGGTTTTTTTAATGCTACTATTGGGGCAATATACAGTCCAGTAACAAATGTCTGTACTCTGTATAATGTTTTAATTACTGAAGAGAAACCCCCTAATATCAGGGGAAATACTTCACAGGCAGGTCCTGATCCTAGACAAATTTGCTTCATCTCTTCTGGAATATAAATCCCGCTAATACTCCTTCTTTTGAATGTTTTGCCAAATGTTCAAATAAAACATTTTTTATTCCCTAAGATAACAAATAAAAATGGTTTCTTCGTCCCATTAACATTTTTGTAGCACTGAAGTCATTCCAAGCAGTCTACTTCCTTTGAAATTTTAAGACTCAAACAATTCCAATAATCTGAAGAATTTTCTCAAATTTCTAACGCTTGGAAAGTCCATAGAATTCTCCTTATCTTAGCGTTTTGAGACTCCATGACGACCGCTTATAAGATTACTAAGCAGTAGAATGTCTTGTAATAAAAGTCCCAATAAAGTGGGATACTATACAACTAGGATACGAAAAAGACACTAGAAGCGAGGTAAAATAAACGTATCTAAAAAACAAGACCAAATGTACAACACACAACTCCACCAAGAACTTAAGAGGCAAAACCACTATGAAACGACAACGCTTTGTTAAGAAATATGTTACCATGATCTGTGACGTAAGTGGTAGAACTTCCCAGTCATACATAATTATGATGCATTTATCTTGATGCTTTTTTCAATACGAAAAGGATACCAAAAGTATGTTGTCAACTATAAAGGAATTTAAACAACCGTACATCGTAAATCTGTGAGCTTAATACTGACCTTATTGGGTCAAACATGGAAGACAATTTTTCTGAAATTATTTTCGTAATATATTACTATAACAAATACGCGAAAAATAAGCATCAAGCTATACATATTTGAGCCTTTAAAAATGTACAACTCGATTTTCTCTCAATATGAGGCTCTTATTTTATCCTCGAGGAAAACTCAAGCAATTGTCGTTTTAATTGGAACAAATTGAAACTTCAAAAAAATTATGAGTGACATACAATTTTATGAATGGAACTTGATAAAGATGTCTGCTTTAACAATAGCATTATAACAAAATATATCATATCAAAAAATAAGCAAATTTCTACAAATCCCATTCAATAAAGCTCATGTAATATTTCTATGCGACAAAGAAAATCTGATGAATGAAACCAAAAAGATAACCTCCTTGGCGAGTTCACAAATGAAAAGAAAGGTCCTCCTTGTGTCGAATTCCGATACACCTGTGAAGACCACAAACGACAGCAATCAGGTGAATTTTCTCACCATCACTTCTCCGATGTTGTCGTTGCTAAAAGGAGAAGTAAAATAAGAGAGAGAGAGAGAGAAGAGAGAGAGAGAGAGAGAGAGAGAGCTTCCATACGAAGGTACCTTTTTACATTTTTTTTCCTTACAGAGGTGGCAAAGCCAGAAGACAGGGAACCATACGGTGGGAGCCAGATGTGCACTCTCATTATTCAGACAGCAGACTTGCAGTCGATTACATAGGGGACCACAGAATAGAGACGTGTAGTTTTCAATTGCCTGAACCACCCCCCTATATATATTATATATATATATATATATATATATATATATATATAATATATGTAAATGATATATATATATATATATACATATATATATATATATATATATATATATTATATATATATATATATTCCTTAATTTTTTCAATCTGTACATAAGCGGAGAAAAGACGACCTGTGAACTTTGACAAACATCAACTCCATCTATCCATAGTATTGGCCCCAATTTTAAATGAATCCTGGAATAAGCAAAAATTCACTTAGGACAGAACAACACTTTAAAAGACAAATTTTTGTTTTGCTGTCGATGTTTCGCCTTACAATGCGCGATTCCCATTTTCCCCTAATGCTTAGCTTCCCATGCATCTACTCACAGAGAAGCGAACAAACATTCCATGATCGATCAAGGACCGCAACATAATTATCGATTAATGCAAAAAGATGACCACGAAGAGCAAAATCAAATAGCTTTGGCTCAAGAGCAAACAATTCCTTTGGATTAGAGGAAATTCTCTCTCTCTCTCTCTCTCTCTCTCTCTCTCTCTCTCTCTCTCTCTCTCTCTCTCTCTCTGCCTGTCTTCCCCTGCGTTCTCTCCCCTCCTGATCTCCCCTCTATGCAGTTGGTCTACTCGTCAGGACCATTTGCCGTTTGACAAATAAGGCTTTACTTGTCGGCCTGTCAAGTGATCACCCGCATATTCCCTTTCGGGAGAGAAAATACAAGGGAAAAGGGTGGCACCATGAATTGATAGTGAAGGGGAAAAATATAAGCATTTTACCACGGCTATGAAAGCGTGGTTGAAAAGGATTGAAAATGAACTCGCGTGAACAAAAAATCAAACCCAAAATAAAATAGGCCCAACTTTAGGAAGAATCAATCCATCTAAATCTTTGCAAATTACAAAATTCATGAAACAGACGAATACCATCAGTTTTGTATACCACAATATTTTGTCCTTACTTTTTGTGATACACTGCCAAACCACAAAATAAACTATGCATAATGCATTTACACCTGGAATTCATATGGAGCCTTGGATTTCCAGAAATTTGGAACCGCATCATCACTGGACAGGTAACATTCAGTTTCACACCCATCGCCTACTAAGTTCCTTCACAATATGAGTAAAGGCCTGATTATCCAACATATCTATCTATCTATCGATCGATGTAGTATATATATATATATATATAGATATATATATATATATATATATATATACATAGATATATATATATATATATATATATATATATATATATATATACATAGACATATATATATATATATATATATATATATATATATATATATATATATATATATACATATATACATATAGACATATATATATATATATATATATATATATATATATACATATATATATATATATATATATATATATATACTATATATATATATATAGATATATAGACATATATATATATATATATATATATATATATATATATATATATATATATATATATATATATATGCAACGATATATTAGAAAATGAGAACATTTGAAACGTACATCTAGAATTGCCAGTGCAAACTGAGAGAGGTTGGCTCCTGGTAGGACTAACTTCGGGCTATCTTAGTGACCATGCAGGACAATGCATACTATCCCGAATCTCAGACGAAGTTATCTTTATTCTGGCTGTTTACAGTTCAGTTTCTAGAGAGGCTGGCCTCGTTTAGGGAGACCCACAAACTATCTTCGCAAAGACAGCGTGGCTGCGGTGAAGGCAGTGGAATTTTCTTACGGAAAAAAAATATATCAATGCACGATGCACAATCAGCAGAATTAGTAAAATGCTATGACCTTACATATTAATGTCCATGTGTATTCACATACATATAAATACACACACATATATATATACATTTATATATATGTGCGTGTGTATGAATGTATATGTATTCGTCTGTTTCATGAATTTTTTAACTTCAAAATTAAACAGTTGTTCCAGTTGAATTTTGGGTTTGATTTTTTCACGCGAGTTATTTTTCAACCACGTTTTCATAGCCTGGGTAAAATGCTTATATTTTTCCCTTCACTATCAATTCATGGTTCCACCCTTTTTCCCTATATTCTTTCTCCCGTTAGGGAATATGCGGGTGATCACTATACATACATACATACATACATACATACACACACATACACACACACACACACACACATATATATATATATATATATATATATATATATATATATATATGTGTGTGTGTGTGTGTGTGTGTGTGTGTGTGTGTGTGTGTGTGTGTATGTATAGTGATCACCAAACCCGCATATTCCCTTACGGGAGAGAAAATACTTGGAAAAGGGTGGCACCATGAATTGATAGTGAAGGGAAACATATAAGCATTTTACCAAGGCTATGAAAACGTGGTTGAAAAGGATTGAAAAATAACTCGAGTGAAAAAACCAAACCCAAATTATAAGCATATATATAGCTATATATACATATACATATGTATGTATGTAGGTATAAGAAGTAAGACTTAATTACTCTGTACATATAAAACAAAAACAAAACTAGAAAGTTGTATTAAATGTAACAGAAACTAATTAAAGAGAAAATACAGAACAAATGGAAAACCAACAGAGAATATTTTTATTTCCGTCTGGCCGGATAACAAGAGAGTAATCCCTCTCACATCAAGGGAAACAACGCCTCTTATAACGAACGTAAAACATCAATGACTGCATATTGGATCCAGTTACGTTCTTTAGCAGATACCAGCTAAACACAATGCGTTCGGTTATAAAGGTAATGCGCTGGGATAAACATTTAACGTTTTGTTCTAAAGTGAGTGACACAATAATAATAATAATAATAATATGTGCTTAAAGTCAGGGTCAAACCCAAACACCTTTCAGGTGTTAGACGAGGGCCTACCAACCAAGCTACCATGATAATAATAAGGGACCCTTAACAATTTGATGATCTCAGTTTCAACTATTTACCCAGTAGAAAATTCATAATGGCTTTTTACTGAAAGGCTGTAGTAGCACCATAATGGCTATGAAAGATGTTTATTTTAAGTAATTTCGTTGTAAGAAAAGCATACAAATCAACCTCATAATAAAACAAGTAAAATCATGCGCCGATTCTTTACATCTTTTAATCAAGGCCACCGAAACTAGATCGTCTTTTGGTGGTCTCGGTGTGTAATGCTGTATGAGCCGCAGCTCGGTGGTGGCCTGACGCACGATCATGGATAACTTTAACCTTAAATGATATAAAAACTAATTGAGACTAGAGGACTGGAATTTGGTATGTTTGATGATCAACAATTGCAGCCCTCTAGCGTCAGTAATTTTTAAGCTCTGAGGGCGGAGAGTAAAAGTGCGAATCGGCACAATAGTTTTGTTTTAAAAAAACTAAAAAGGCAGATTTTTTTGGCGAATTCAAAAACACTCGTAGGTAGAAAATAAAAAATAAAATGTATACCTTATATGTATATCCTTCTTTTTAAAATATATATATATCTATAATATATATATACTAATATCATATAATCGTTTATATATACATATATAATATATATATGTATTATAACTGTATAATATTTTACATATATATTTATATAAATATACCTAATCTATATAATTATAATTATATATATATACATACATATATTATGTATATATTATGATGTTACTACTATGATATATATGTATATATATGTATATAATGTATTTACAATATATAATTTATAGGAAATATCTATATATAATTATATTATATATATAAATAAACCATACCTATAATATGTTATATATATGTTAATAATATATAATATATATATGTGTATATATATATATATATATATATATATATATATATATATATATATATAAAACCAAAGTTTCACTTTCGATTATCATCATTATTCTCAAAGTAATTTCATAAGATAAACACAGAAATGCTAAATCCCTGGAAATATTACAATCATTAATAAAATAGCAATAATAATGATAATAACTAGATATCTCCCTACTTATTTACGACATTTGCTAATTTCATTCGACAGGAGCAAGCTGAACAGAATATGACCTTGGAAATATCAGACACTTTTTACTTTTCAAATTTGCTTGAGTATTTCAAGAGCCGTTTCATAATATTCTCTGACATTCTTTACATTAGCGCAGATGCAAATTCTGCTTAATGCCATAATGTCACTTACAGTTTTATGAGTTCTAAGGAACAAGGAAATCAGAAATTAGGCCCTGAAGAAGCAATCTATTTTAGAGGCTCAAAGGTGATTAAATAAAAAAAATGAATAGGCGAGAAATAGGAAAAACTTTGGTAGGAATTATTATATCATGGGAGGGGCCTTTGATTGACTGTTGATAAGATAATATTTGTTATTCTTGTATCTTTCTGTCAAAAAATTGTCAAACCATTTTGGTGGCATAATCAAGGGACCATTGGGTTACCTCTCACTAAATTCAACGAATACCTATTGAAATCGTGTGATTAATAACAATAAAAATTTAACACGAAGACCAACTGAAAACACAAGATTAAAAACAATAAAATCTCTATCTCAAAATCAGTTGAAAACGTGTTATTGTAACAATAAAAACTTGATCTGATGGCCAATTGAAAACGTGTAATTAATAACAATAAAAATTTGATCCTATGTAACTACACATGAACATTTGTACACTTCACCATTTTACATCACGTTTTGATTCTCTCTACATTGTTCGTGAACAGAACATCAACTTGAAAGCTTCGATGCAAAGCCTCATACGTTTACCTGAAGAACATGTCACATCAACACATTCGTAAGCTACCAAATTTTTCAAGCACAATTACCAATTATTTTCTGATATCTTTCCAGATCAAGCGGGAGTCAATGGCACAGAGTGGAACAATTCCGGTTTTAATAGTTTTTATGACACTTACCAAACTGGAATTCCAGAAGCTAAAAAGGAAGCGTTTTGGAGATGGTCCTGTGCATTTGCAGCGACATGACGTGGCATAAATAGGCAAGGGAAATACTGTTAAAAATATGAAATACTATTAAAAATGAGTTTTTAAGGAATATATTTAGACACATACACATCTATTTTTTGACGATTTCCACCATTTCTGCATCCCCAAGACCATGAAAAGAGGCCTACGCCATAATCATATGGTTTAAATAATCAGGGGACCACACGAGACTCTCCTGCGGGAATAGAGTAAAAAAAAGTCAACGTCGCTGTAGTGCTTAGGAAGTTTAAATATAATAATGACAAAAATATAAACCTCAACTTTGTGAAGACGAAGTTTACGGATGATTTTTATCAATAGTGAAAATAATAAAGATCTAAAAGCATCACCCCGAAAAAAGAAAGACAAAGAATATCATATTCCTACAGATTACGCGAAGACTTGGGGATCACGTTAGGGAGGCTGCCTGGATGAACTGGGACTGGTGGAAGGGACGTCCTCCCCTGCTAAGTGAGCAGATGGCCTTGTATGACATCGAGGAAATTAGATTCTACACAAGCAGAAAATTGCTCTCAGTGATTAGTTAACAAGGTTAGTCCTATAAAAGGCGTCAAATATGCACAGAAATATAAGACGCCGGTCACTCTTGCAGACGTCAACAATTATGTGACCAAATTACAGTAACAATTCGGTCTGGCACTGTCTCTATCAGCATTAAAAAAATGCACAAATCTATGTATAAACACATATATGTTTCGTGTATTATATATATGTGGGTAACTTCACTGTACGTTGTGGAATTCTTGATTCCGTGGTTCGCGCCCAGGAGCCGACGAATTTATCAACTAAAAAATTCCGCATCGGTTAACATATAAGACAATATACGTATTAATTCCGAGGTAGAGCGAATTAGATATTAAAGGACTTTTGTAGCTTAATGCATATACATAAACATATATGGGTATGTATGTATGTATGTATGTATTACACATACTTATCAAAACACCATCAAGAAAAACGACACGGTTATAAATCTTGACCAGTTTCGAATATATCTCCAAGTCATATATATATGATATATATATCTATATATATATATATATATATATATATATATAATATATGATATATATATATATATATATATATATATATATATATATATATTTTAACATGTTACTACTTCCCTTCCACCCCCACTTCCTAACTGAGCGACCTCGAAAACTTTGGATTACCCACCATCTGTCGTTTTTGGACATTTTAAATTTACACCCACTTCCCCACAACCCCCTTTGCCCAACCAATGGTCCGATTTTAATTCTGTTTTCACCAAGACCTTTCCTGATTTGATATTGGCTTATATTTAAAATCTCATCAAAATCAGTCAAGAAATGTGGATTTGTATATTGTTCATAAAACAAAGAAACTCAAACAAACAGACATTTTCTGGTTTACACACACACACACACACACACACATATATATATACATAATATTTATATTATATATATATATATATATATATATATATATATAATATATATATATTTATATATATATATATATGTGTGTGTGTGTGTGTGTGTGTGTGTATATATAAACGAGAAAATGTCTGTTTGTTTGTGTTTCTTTGTTTTTATGAACAATATACAAATCCACATTTCTTGACTGATTTTGATGAGATTTTAAATATAAGCCAATATCAAATCGGGAAAGGTCTTGGTGAAAACAGAATTAAAATCGGACCATTGGTTGGGCAAAGGGGGTTGTGGGAAGTGGGTGAAATTTAAAATGTCCAAAAACGACAGATGGTGCGTAATCCAAAGTTTTCGAGGTCGCTCAGTTAGGAAGTGGGGGTTGGAAGGGAGTAACATGTAAAAAATAACTGAAAACGACAGATATTAGTGTCTAATCTATAGTTGCCAAGGTCGCTGAGAAGAATAGTGACATTCCCGATGCCCATTAAGTCCAAATTAGGCATCATTAGGGAGGGGGCTGAGACGGGGTGACGTAAAAATAACAAAAATTACATACATTAGTATCTAATCCATAGTTTTTGAGGTCACTGAAATGAATAGTGACACTTCCAATTGATATCAACATCCTCAAATCCCATTTTCAGACATCCAATACATAACTTATATACATATATATATATATATATGTGTGTGTGTAATAAATTCTTCTGTTAAAAAAGGATACGTCTCAAGTATAAATGCCCATTAAAATACTCTGGTTTAAAGCTGAAGGACTATATTTCGGTGGACTGACTCCCACCCTTATCAAGTTGTGAATGACAAAAGAAGTTACATTTGCGAAATATTTAGTGGGAGATATGCCCTTGGGTGATGCCTCTGGGTCACCGCTAAGCCAACGTTTGTTCTGTCAATTGTCTTAATCCACTTCACCGTTTTCTTAAGGAAGATATTGTCCGTTTTCTTAAGGAAGATATTGTCTATATAATCAGAGTCCGAGGCTTCATTGGAAAGGTTGTGTTATTTATATGATGGAAAATTGCCGAACTATGTTGTCCATATCTAACTGAGGAGTTGAAGTGATAACGTCGAAGTATGTAGCAAGGAGTCTTAAAGGTTTCTGGGCTGTTACAGATATAGGGTAATATTAGTCAAACTATAATACTCACCATTCGATATCAACACAATTCAAGTATATGACCCCACAGCTGATGCAAAAGAGGAAGAAATCGAAAACTTTTATAATAGTATTGATTCTGTCATTACAGAATGTAAGAGACATGAAATTAATATAGTTATGGGTGATTTTAATGCCAAAATAGGAAAAGGAACTGTGGAATAAATAGTACGTACACATGGCCCAGGAACACGAAACGAGAGAGGAGACAAACTGATTGACTGGTGTGGGGAGCATGACGAAGTCATAGCAAATACTGGAGGTGTAGTAAAAAAATAATCAAATAGATAATATTACAATCAATGAGAGATTTCGTAACTCCTTCACACAAGTAAAAACTTAACCAGGTGCTGACATCAACAGCGATCATGTCCTTGTGGTCACAGCTTTTAGACTTTAGTTGAAAAATGTAAGAAAACCAAAGTCTAAACCAAAGAGAAACAGCCTTACAGGGTAACAATAGGGAAGTGACAGAAAAATACGCAGTAGAGGTGAGAAACTGTCATGCAGTTTTGCAGGATGAGATGGCAGATCACACAGAAGAGATATGGAGTGACTTTGCAGCTGCTATTGAAAAGGGACTAACAGAAGCAGTACCAGAGACCAGGAGGAGGAAAAGAGAACCATGGATGACTGAAGAAATATTAGATATGATGGACAGAAGAAGGCAGGTAAAGGGAAGAGATGAAGAGCAGTATAAAGTTTTGAACATAGAAATGCACAGAGAATGCAACAAAAGAAAAGAACAGTGGGTGGATGAACACTGTGAAGAGGTAGAGCAACTCAGCAAAAGAAATCATAATGCAAAATATGATAAGGTAAGTGAATTGACCCATAAACGTAAATGGAAAACTAATATTGCAGTGAGAAAGAAGGACGGAACATTAGCAATGGAGATGGAACCAGTTTTGTTGCGGTGGAGTGATTATATATATCAGGGATTTATTTGAGGATAATGATAGACCCGAAGAAATAGATAGTACTAGTGACGCGCAAGGTATCAGTATTTTGGAGAGCGAAGCTGAGAATGCAAAGAAGGAAATGAAAAGAGGAAAGGCAGCCGGGGAAGATGGTGTGACAATTGAGATGTCACGGGCAGTTGAGGAGATAGCAGTGAAGACCATAACAATAATTGCAAATAAACTCTATATGGATAACGAAGACACAGAGCAACTGATTAAATCGTCATTCATGACAATACCAAAAGTGAGTGGAACACCTAAATGTGAGAAATACAGAACCATGAAATCATGAGCCAAATTACAATAATTTTAAAAGTGACCCTGAAGAGGATTAGGAGTAAAATGAGGCGGGAAGTGGCAGAGGAGCAGTGTGGATTTGTGGAAGGTAAGGGGACGAGGAATGCTATTTTTATATCACGAATGATAGCGGAAAGAACAATTGTGAAACAAAGAGACCTCTAGTTGTATTTTATAGAATTTATGAAAGCCTTCGACCGGGTAAAACACACTCGTTTAATGGAAATGCTTGAAAACATTGGCATAGACAAGAATGATTTGAACATTATAAGAAAATTGTACTAGTCACAGGGGATCTGTGAAAATCAATAGAAAAATGACAGAATATCAGAGATAAGGAGAGGAGTGAGGCAGGGATGTGTCTTGTTACCAGACCTATTATGGAGAAATGATAATGAGGAAAATGAGAGATTGTGAAGGTATAAGGATTGGAGGACAAAATATCAATAACATAAGACACGCAGATGGCACGGTAGTAGTAGCGGACTCAGAGGAGAAGTTGCAAGTCATGCTGGATAAAGCAAAGCAGGAATGTGAAAGGAAAGGCTTGAAACATCAACGTAAACAAAACAGATTGTATGGTCATATCCAAGAGATCACCAGTTCCAAGAGTTAATTTGCTGTGTGGGAACCAAATAGTCAACCAGGTTGATAGTTTTAAATATTTGGGCAGTATGATCATGATCACAGAGGATGCAAGATGTGAGGTATAAGTTAAGAAAAGATAGGGATAGCAAAGAAAACATTCAATGGTATGAAGCACTTAGTAACTAATCGAAAACTACCAATCACAACAAGACAGAATTTGATGAAAACCTACATTTGGTCAACATTATTATATGGTGTTGAGCGTTGAACTTTGTCTGGAGGATTGGTGAAGAGGCTGGAAGCAATGGTTGTGGAGGAAAATGATGAAGGAAGGTACCTTGGACAGCTAGATTGACAAATGAGGCAGTACTGATCATGGCTGAGGAAAATAGACAACTTATGCGAGCAGTGCGCAAAAGGCAGCATAAGTTCTTTGGTCACACACTGAGGAGAGGTGGTCTGGAGAATCTGGCATTGACTGGAATGATAGAGGGTAGGAGAGGGTGGGGAAGCCCAAGAAAGAAATACTTGGAAGCTTCTGTGAGACTAACAAACGGAAGAATGACAACCGCAGTGCAGTTGATACGAGCTACAAGTGACAGATAGGAGTGGAGATCCACGGTTGCCAACGTCCTGGCGGATATGGCACAGCGGTAAAGTAAAGTATTTATTTATAAGTTTTTTTTAGATGCCTGATGATGGGGTATGTGTAACAGCCCGAATCTAAGAATGACATTCGAATGTAGGCAGACTGTCTGAAAGAATAGCTTTGTAAAGGAGGAAAATTACAAGGACATCCATGCTTAGTGAATGAGAATAACTACAACTGACACCTAATGATAAGATTCAAATGAAGAATGTGTGAAAAAAGGAAGTGACGGGTGATGCTTCTGAGATGATAATGAGAAAAAATATCCGGGTTTATAAAGTTGACGCAAAGAGATGTCATGAAAAAACTAATTTTATTGAGATAAAATGACGTCGCCTAAAAACATGAAAATAATATTCGCAGCATTTTTCGGCAATGAATGTTACGAAAAAATTCTTACGGCAAACCAATATAAAGCAAGTCATCAAACAATGCATTAACATAAGTTTTGTCCTTTGGAAATTCTTTCCTAACAGATAGCTATGTTTCCAGTCCAGGCATATAACCACGAAAAAGAGAAAGAGAGAGAAAAGTGAGATCAGTCCATCTACATGAAATATATGAACAAGTTGTGTTGTGGAGTTTTCCTTTTCATGGAAATCGGACCACTTGTTTTATTGAGCTCTACATAATTATGCCATTACGTTCACTTCTTCAAAACTTCTGGATTATGTAATCCACGCACTCAAACTTTCTTTACATAAAAATCATGGGAATAACTAAGATGCCCTAAGATACCTTGACTGACAAACATTCAAGAGTACCATTCAATGCTGTTTTTTAAATTTAACAATTCAACTATTATTGAGGAAATTTCACTGAGGTAAATCACAGGGGATTTAAGACCCGATGTGGCTACATAATACATAAAAACAATTTCATGCAACACTACAACTGTACTAACCGTGATTTCACAATTAAGCATTCAATCGTTTTTTTTTCTCGAGAGAGAGAGAGAGAGAGAGAGAGAGAGAGAGAGAGAGAGAGAGAGAGAGAGAGCGTCCGCCGAGGACACTTACACAACGGAGAAACGTTGTAAAAGAAGTTAACGATTCGTCTATTGAGTTCTCATTCTTTTCAAGCACGAAGGCCCACAATAAAATAGAGGACCATGAATCATAGCCGTCAGAACCCTCTATATACCTCAGCTGGCAATACAGAACCTGTCTTTGGAGAGACAAGCAAAGTTGATCAGAATCATTTGGCCACATGTAAGAAACTGTACAAAAAACTATGGTAACATTACAGAAAAGTATATATCAAATATATAAATCATTTTGTCCTCGTCTCCCACTGGTGAATTCCTTTAACAGTAAAATAAATAAATAAAAAGAAAATTAAATGAAACATCACACTCTCTTATGGGAGTCAATGGTTGTAGCACAAACTACAGTTTCAACATCAGGTTTCAGCAAGGTAGTTATTTTGCACTGATATAAACTAGCGATACAATCTGGCAGATGAAAACTTACAAGCGGAGCTATGTAAGGGACAAATAATCGTATTACCTTATAGGATCAACTTTGCTCCGGAAAGAAAAGTGGCTTTGTCTTTTTCACAAAGAACTCAATAACATAATTTGTAATAACATTTTTATCACCACACATAAAGCTAATAACAAAAACAAGCTATTCTTCTTGAAGGCTCAAAGTTTCACCTTTCTAGTCTATTCTCATGCACAGAGTCTAGCACAACCTTTTCACGTCTAAAGAAGAGACAATGAACATCAAAAGATTAATCATTATAGCAAACATTGAACTACAGGAGGTGACTGTGACTGTTATTTCAACAATCAGCGTATAATTTATACAATCTATGCACCATCAATTTTAAGTCTCAATGCTTTTTTTATTATTATTATGATAATAATGATTTTTTTTCTCAATGATATTACGGTATATTAAAGTATTATGGATATCTTTTTTACTACTTCACGAACTGTGTGGATGTTGCCATTTATTCATTTTTTATCATGTCATCTCATGTATTTGGATTGTGTATGTTACTCTCTGCACTTTGTATATTCCATGTAAATGGCCTTAACCTGACAATAAAAAAAATATTATTATTATTATTATTATTATTATTATTATTATTATTTTTTTTTTTTTTTTTTTACTCTATCACAGTCCTCCAATTCGACTGGGTGGTATTTATAGAGTGAGGTTCCGGGCATCCTGCCTCCTTAGGAGTCCATCACTTTTCTTACTATGTGTGCCATTTCTAGGATCACACTCTTCTGCATGAGTCCTGGAGCTACTTCAGCCTCTAGTTTTTCTAGATTCCTTTTCAGGGATCTTGGGATCGTGCCTAGTGCTCCTATGATTATGGGTACGATTTCCACTGGCATATCCCATATTCTTCTTATTTCTATTTTCAGATCTTGATACTTATCCATTTTTTCCCTCTCTTTCTCTTCAACTCTGGTGTCCCATGGTATTGCGACATCAATGAGTGATACTTTCTTCTTGACTTTGTCAATCAACGTCACGTCTGGTCTGTTTGCACGTATCACCCTATCCGTTCTGATACCATAGTCCCAGAGGATCTTTGCCTGATCATTTTTATCACTCCCTCAGGTTGGTGCTCGTACCACTTATTACTGCAAGGTAGCTGATGTTTCTTGCACAGGCTCCAGTGGAGGGCTTTTGCCACTGAATCATGCCTCTTTTTGTACTGGTTCTGTGCAAGTGCCGGGCATTCGCTTGCTATGTGGTTTATGGTTTCATTTTTCGTATTGCACTTCCTACATATGGGAGAGATGTTATTTCCCTTCCCATCTATCGTTCTTTGAACATATCTGGTTCTTAGGGCCTGATCTTGTGCCGCTGTTATCATTCCTTCAGTTTCCTTCTTTAGCTCTCCCCTCTGTAGCCATTGCCAATTGTCATCGCTGGCTAGTTCTTTAGTCTGTCTCATGTATTGTCCGTGCATTGGTTTGTTGTGCCAGTCGTCTGTTCTGTCTGTCTTTCTCCTGTCTCTGTATATTTCTGGGTCTTCGTCTACTTTTATTAGTCCTTCTTTTCCCATGCACTCTTTAGCCACTCGTCTTCACTGTTTTTCAGATATTGCCCCAGTGCTCTGTTTTCGATGTTGACGCAGTCCTCTATACTTAGTAGTCCTCTCCCTCCTTCCTTTCGTGTTATGTATAGTCTGTCCGTATTTGCTCTTGGGTGTAGTGCTTTGTGTATTGTCATATGTTTTCCTGGTTTTCTGATCTATGCTGCGATGTTCTGCCTTCGTCCATTCCACTATTCCTGCGCTGTATCTGATTACTGGCACTGCCCATGTGTTAATAGCTTTTATCATATTTCCGGCGTTGAGTTTTGACTTGAGTATCGCCTTGAGTCTCTGCATATATTCTTTCCTGATCGTGCCCTTCATCTCTTGGTGTTTTATATCCCCTCCTTCCATTATTCCCAGGTAGTTTGTATCCTGTCTCATCTATGTGTTTGATGTTGCTCCCATCTGGTAGCTTTATCCCTTCAGTTCTCGTTACTTTGCCTTTTTGTATGTTGACTAAGGCGCATTTTTCTATTCCAAACTCCATCCTGATGTCCCCAGATACAATCCTTACAGTCTGGATTAGGGTATCTATTTCCTTGATGCTCTTACCATACAGCTTGATGTCGTCCATGAACATCAGATGGTTGATTCTGTTGCCTCTTTTTCTTGAGTTGGTACCCGGCATCCATCTTCTGTAGTACTTTTGTCATGGGAAATCATGGCTACTACGAAGAGTAGTGGGGACAGTGAGTCGCCCTGGAAGATCCCTCTCCTGATATTAACCTCTGTAGTCTTATTCCAGAGCTTGTAAGTATTGTATTCCAGTTGCGCATTGTATTTTTGAGGAAGCTGATGATGTTTTCCTCTGCCCCATATATTTTCAGGCATTCTATTAGCCATGTGTGTGGTATCATGTCGAAGGCTTTCTTATAGTCTATCCATGCCATGCTTAGGTTGGTTTTCCTTCTCCTACTGTTCTTCATTACCATTTTGTCTATCAGGAGCTGATCTTTTGTGCCCCTACACTTCCTTCTGCAGCCTTTCTGTTGGTGGGGGTATGGTGGTGTTTGTCTCCTCTAGGTAGTTTGTATAGCCTTTCACTGATGATACCTGTTAGTAACTTCCACATTATTGGTAGGCAGGTGATAGGCCTGTAGTTACTGGCTATATTTCCCTTACTCTTGTCTTTTTGTACTAAGGATGTTCTTCCTGTGGTCATCCATTTGGGTGCTTGGTGATTTGAGATACAATGCTGGAGTTGTTCTGCTATTCGTGGGTGTAGTGCCTTGAAGTTTTTGAGCCAGTATCCATGGACTTCATCGGGACCTGGGGCTTTCCAGTTTGGCATTTTCTTTAGTTGGTGTCTGACTGTGTCTGTCGTGATCTCTGTGAATCTTTGTTTATTCTCCCTGTTTCTTCTTCCTTGACTTCCTGGAGCCATGTTGCATGTTTGTTGTGTGATATCGGATTGCTCTATATGTTTTCCCAGAGTCTCTTACTTGGTTCGGCTTCAGGAATTTCTGGGTGGTTGTCTTCCCCTCTTAGTTGGCTGTATAGTCTTTTCTGGTTTGTTCCGAATAGTTTGTTCTGTTGGTATCCCTTATTCCTGTTTGTGTACCGTTGGATCTTATGTGCTTTGGCCTTAAGCCTCTGTTTTACATCTTCTATTGTGTTGTTTAGTCCCCTCTCCTGTACTTTGTATTTCTCGTTCAGTTCCTCCCTTGTTTTCTTGCTTCTTAGCGTTTTTTCTGCCATCTCTTTCAGTTTACTCAAGTCAGATCTCATCACCATGATTTGCTTTTCCAGGCGCCTTTTCCAAGGAGGTTGCTGTTTTGGTTTCTGTTGGGTTGGTTGTGCTGGTGGTGTTGGTGTTCGAATCCCCATCCTGCATATGTCAAGTTATTTGTTTCTGTGATACTGGTGGTGTGTATTAAGTTTATTTCATTGACCTCATTTGTTTTCTCCCTTAATTTCATGGAGGGGATCTTTGTTCTCTCTGTATCTGGCTCCATCCATTGTCTAATCTTTTCTACCCATTCCGTCCTGTCTGTTACTTCGTCGGTGTTTCTTCGTGTGTCGTTGTTTGATACCTCATCCTCCCTGTCGTCTTCTGTGGCATCGTCTCTCAGTTCGTCTTCGTGTAATTCGTTGTCGTGTGACATTTCCCTTTCCAGTTCTTCTCTTTCTGTTGGGGAGAGCCAATTCTTTTTCTTTATGTTCCTTACTTGGTCTGCCAGCCTCTGCTCTGTTTGGGGGGTGTTATTCCTCTCATTCCAGATGTTGACCAATCTTCTTCTATATCCTCTCTCCGTCGGGTTGCTTCTGATGTAGCATCTCCATATTTCCTTATTTTCTTCTCTTGTCCATTTCTTCCTTTTTGCCTCTGTAGCTCCAATCTCAGGCTGTTGATTATTGTCGTTGTGGTGATCAGTTGCTGGATGGCGACCTCCAAGTACCTGACCGTCTTCCCCTTCAATTGGGTTGAATACCTGGTTGCCGGACGAAGCTCCTCTGTTGCCAGAGGTTCCATTTACGTCGTTGTCGTTTATTCCTTCATTTCTTTCCATCATTGCTGAGTTTTGCTATTTAACCCATAGCTGGACCCTACCCCACCAGGGATAGGTACTCATTTACAGCTGAGTAGACTGAGGAAATTATGGTAAAGATCCTTTCCCAAGGAATCAACGCCGAGGAGAGCGGTCACCCATCCAACGACTGACCAGCCCCAATGTTGCTTAACTTGTGACTTAGTCTATTGACGACCTAACCCACTCCTCCACGGCGCCACTTATTATTATTATTATTATTTATTATTATTATTATTATTATTATTATTATTATAAATGGGGTAGACCTATGCAAGTGGACCACACGAGTGTCAGACGCCGCCAATCCTGAGTTTCCATTAGTGAAACTTGCAACAGGCCTTAGGGAATTTATTGGGAGTAACAAAGAATGGAACCAAAAAATGCCAACAGATGGGTTGTTTTGGTTTGCTGTGTTTATTGGGCTTTTAAGCCAAAGGATACGAGAAGAGACCCTAGGAGAGACAACATGTAAAGAAACCGATGAAAAATTTCGATGTCTTAAGTCACTCGAGTACTACTCAACGAATTTTAAGAGAAAAAAGCTCTGCTAACCAATAGTCAGAACATGATAAATCACAAATATACTGAGATCCCACTCAGATGAACAACTGTTGAAGACAAAATCAACGAAACGTCTGTAGCCCTCTTTACGAATTGAATTTTCAGAGCAGCGTGTTGGGGTGGACCCGTGGCAGCAACCGGTAGTTTTGCTTACTCGCTTTTTTAAAAGGCCGTCCTCGTCCTCTGGGGACACAAAACCGAAGCTCAGCTCACACCCCTCCCCCTTGAACCCTCGAGGCTCTCATCACCTTCCCCCAAAGAGAGAAAGTGAGAGAAAACGAAAGTGAGAGAGAGAGAGAGAGAGAGAGAGACGAGAGTGCCAAGGCTGTTTCCTCCTTTCGTGAAGCAGATTAATGATTCTGTTGCTCTTATAATCGACTTGGCTCGAGCTGGTTGGTGTTAATGGTGCTGCTCTATTTTCTTATTCTTTTTTTCTCTCTCTTTCTGAGATCCTCCTTGTTTTTTTTTTTTTTTTTTTTTTTTTTTTTTTTTTTTTTTTTTTTTTCATGCCTGAGAACTAAAACACGTTTTGGACGTTCCCCTGGTAAGTCTTATCGGATGGATACAAATTAAGTCATTATTTCCAGATTATTATTTTTTCTTTCTATTCTTTTCCCTTCATCTTCAGAGTACTAACCTATGTTTCTCTGGTTAGAGATATGTTGGGGTGAATATATGTTTGTAAATTCTCTCTAAATGGCGCGCGCGTCCACATAAATATGTCCCGCTTAATATGTACACACACTTTTCCACATCAAATAATCTAAACTGGTTACGCAATTTAATCAGTTTAATCTACAAGCAACTTCACCTAGGTAAATGCTACATCCTTAGTAACAACGAAGCGGAAATAGTCTAATATATGCGTTTCTTGTTTTTAGTAAAGCAGAGCGAAATGGTAATGCATGCAATTTCCTGCTCCTATGATATCACTTAAGTTAGTTAATTTTGAAATCAATTTTATTAACTTCCCACCTGCTTCCCCTCCTTCAATTTCCATAACGACTGAAGGGCTTCCTACTCCAAAAAGAAGGGTAAATGCGTTTGATTTCTTACTCACTCTTTGATTTTCATTTATCCTCGTAACTGTGCTCTCTCTCCCAATACTCACATTTTCCTCTCTGCAAACACTTTCCGACTTTCACAAGTTTCTGTAGTTTTTCTTCAAAATCCCTAATTAGTGTTGCATCATCTAAAAAAAAATCTACCATTCCACAATAATTTAAGATCGACAAATGAATGTTAATTTCGATAATGATGAATAGATGTAGCTGATTCATGAATGTACTCGGATTAAACACTAGAGAGGATGGCCGGATAAGAGAGAATGGTAATGGAAAAAGTGAAGCTTGAAAAATGCCAGATTGAGAAACGCTTGGAGTTTATACTAAGCATACTTAGCAATGTATGAAGGACTTGTTGAGCCAACTCTTTTTATGGAAAGGGAGTTGGACGTGCAAAGTGAAAGACAGAAACTTGGTTATAAATATTAAAATGAGTGTTTATTCCTATATGATCTGTCGTGCAAATAGAAAGTGTGAACATTGAAAATACATCGATGTGGAGGTACAGATGTTAACCTGGATGAAAAGACTGATCAGTGTGCAGAAATGTTTCGGTTACGTAAACAGATAGCTGGCGAAAATCACGTTTTATTATGAGTGTTTAATTAGTGTTGGAGGAGGATGAGGAAGAGGAGGAGAAAGATAATGCATGATGTATGGTGTCAATGTTTTTTTTTTTAAGGCTGTTACATTAAGGAAGCAAGAGAATGCAGCGACGACAGAGATGAATAGCGCTATGTTATGGGTTCTGACGTGCGATGTATGAGTCCTTGTGTAGGTCTGTGAAGCGGTTAATGTTGCAGATTTTTTAGTACAGCAGTTCATACACAATTCAGTAGTTAAAGAATGGATTTAACTTTGCACGTTAAGGTGATTTTTACACTGAACCACTATGAAATATATTGTTGTAATCATTATAAGAAATAGTATAATTAACCGCTGTAACGAAGTTGGTAACTACTGGTAGCCTGATTAATTAAGAGACTAATGCAGAAGTAAACTTATAAATTAATGTAAAAGTAGATGAAGACTGAAATCGTGAGATTAATTGTATGGGGGAGACCACACACCAGGGAAAGGAAAAGGGTGCGACCAATCCGCAAAGGAACGAAAAAAGCCGATAACTAATTGCTCTGGAGGACAATTCAAATCCCATGACCAATATAGCCGCAGTGAAAGTGACGAGTATGGAATTTCTAAGTTTTTCGTTAGAAACAGGCAAATAGTCATACCGTACTTTAAGGGAATTTATTTATTTATTTATTTATTTATTTATTTATTTATTTGCAAAACCCTCTACAAACTGATCGGCTATCCATGAAAATGAAATACCACAATGACAGCAAAACGGAAAGATAACTGAATCTATAATTTTCCAAATCTCTCATATCAAGACTGGCCAATAATGCCAGGACCCGGAAAAAGTACATGTTGAGGATATTAATTTTCATTCTTTTAATCAACTAACCATTATAACAAAAGACACACACACACACACACACACACACATATATATATATATATATATATATATATATATATATATATATAATATATATATATATATATATATATATATATAACATAAAAAAGCCAAACATCACGAAATGATACAATTATGTTAGGAATGGACCAATCTCCCTGGGTAATAACAGATTACATAAAACACAAAAACAAGACCGGGCAGGTGGGAGGGAGTCCGTGCAAGAAAATGATACATGTGGCAGAATTCTAAATTTTAAAACTACACACTTACTTACATATGAAAGTATCATCGAGCCATATATATTTAGTACATAACGGCGTACTGAAAATCTATAAAACCAGGCGCATGCACGTACTACTTGCAGATATTACTGTACATGAGCAGGTATATAGTTTATACGTCATTTCAGTTCTGTCAAACAACTCCTATTTGATTTGGACAACACAAAATGTCGATCTATGAGTGTCTCTCTCTCCCTCCTTCTTCCCTCTCATTACTTATTCTGTAAAACAATCCATCTTGAAATTACGATATCGTCTGATATGCATTACAGCAATGCCATATCATTTGTAACCCTGTACAATAAAGATTAAAGAGCGAACATCCACTTCCGGTATCCAGTACTGGAAGGCAGACTGCAATGGCTCGCTTTAACAACGGGCCGTTAAACAAAGTTTTATATTTGTAGCATATATTTCAATGAGACATTGACTTCATACATTCTTTGATTAAACATAAAATGTAATAAATTACCTACGACTTTCCACAGACATTTAAGAAAGACGCCTTCTCTCTCTCTCTCTCTCTCTCTCTCTCTCTCTCTCTCTCTCTCTCATACTTTTAGTATTCAAAACAAGCATCGGATGGAAGAGTGTCTTCCAAGGTCTGGCTGCTCAGCGGAAAATGATGGAGAGACCAGTATTTGAGACAGTATCATCTAATGCATAAATAAGCGCGGATGGAAGGAAACCATCTCGGCTCCCCAACACCCCACCCCCACCACTCCCCATCCTCCTCCACCATCTCTCTTTCGTATATTTATCAACTTATAAATTCATGCATTAACTAAGGTCTACTTTTAATCAATTTCATATCTTATCCTTTCTTTACTTTCTAAAACGAATAAATAACGTAATATCAGTGACATCGGGAGGCTATCTCTCATAGTAGAGGGTTTGAAGAACTTGATCAAACGCTTACGAGAAGAAGCTCTTTCCTTAGTAACAGCGTAAGGACGAGCCACCAGATGATCAGAGAGAGAGAGAGAGAGAGAGAGAGAGAGAGAGACTACTAATACGCCTACGAAAAAATAATTAAGTCAGAGCATTTCAATCTTTCCATCTGTACCATAACAACTAAACGCAACACGAAGCAACAAAATCGGAAGCATAATTATAACCATACCGAACCAACCTAAATGGAATAAAGGCAGCGCCATATTAATAAAATGCTGAGAGGCTCTGTGACCAAACCAGAGGCCCGAAATAATACAGGCCCAGCTTACAATAGGGCTCAGGCACCAGATCACACATTAACCCCCATCCCTCTGAACTCCATTCCCCTTCACATTCATCCCCATATCCCCTAAAGTCTGACCGTTCCCTAACCCCCCTCCCCAACCCAAACCAAGCTCAACGCCCCACTATACCCCCCGAAGTATTATTCTTCCTCATATGTGCGATAGGAATCGAAGTGCAGCTGCTGACCTAATAGCACTTTTTTGGTTCATTTATCCTCATTGATTGTTATGGTTAAGGGGCAAAATGAAGGGGGATGGTGGGGAAAACCCCTCCCAGACGCGGCATAAAAGTCGCAGATAATGACGACCTCTACGTCATATTCACTTGTGATGAGTCGATTCCTCAAATCATTATATTTTCTAATAATATTTAAGGATAATATTAATAATGCTGATATGAGTCAAGTTATACAAATGTTTATACTTTTTATTTACCGGCATTAGTTAAGATATTAAAATGTCTAAATTTTCTACGTGTCTTTAATAGTTAAAATAGAGAAATTTCTATAATTTCTATTTACCGAAATTAGTTAATATAGGACAATCTCTATAATTGCTACTTTCCAATATTAGATGAGATATAAAAATTTCTATAATTCCTATTTACCGATATTACATAGTTAAGATATGACAATGTCTATAATTTCTTTATGATACTATGGTACAGTGATCAATAGAGATGTTCAAGTGCAAGAGATATCGAAATACGGTAATCAGAGCTATAAATGAAAAATCTAATTTCATTTTCCTGCCAAATCTTGAATACTGTTAGTATCTTTTCATAAGTGCAACCACACTAATATATACATATATATATATATATATATATATATATATATATATATATATATATATATTTATATATATATATATATGTATATATATATGTATATATATATATATATATATATATATAAATATATATTGATACATCTATATATTTATGTATAAATATATATATATATATTATATATATATATGATATATTATATATTATATATGTTTAAATATATATACATATATATATATATATCTTCTTCTTCTTCTTCCCAGCTTGTTCCCATTTTTATATGGGGTCGCCGTTTCGGATGAGCCGTTTCCATCTATTTCTATCCTGCGCTTCCGCCTCATCAATTCCCTTCTCATGTAAGTCTCCTCTCACACAGTCCTTCCATCTCTTTCTTGGTCTCCCTCTTCTTCTT
>NC_087210.1:50126263-50176263 GCF_015104395.2 Macrobrachium nipponense | reverse complement strand
TAGTAATAATTTCGAATATATCCTTTATACTTGAGAATTTTAAGAGGTAATGCGGTATTCAAAACAATAATGCGCTAAAAAGGGACAAGACTATAGGATGTGTATATCAATTTCCAATTGTCAAATTTTCAAAAGAGAAGAGAACAGCGTGTAAAAACGAAAGATACACACAGGATAACAATGCAATTTTCGTTCATGTTAATGAAAACACTCAAAAAGAGCAAGTTTATTTTGATATGTTGAAAAGGAACAAAATTCAGTTAAGTTTTATAAAACGAAGTTTTTTAAATAATGAGAAAACACCATATGCCTGTTTAAAAATGGCCCATTTAATTCAAAGGAAATAAGTAAAAATAAAATTATAATGCAATAATTCAAACATAATTCTAATGAGAATTTATGATATTTCAAAAATAAATTTAAAGACGTAAGGTTTTATCTGCAGCAAGAATTTTTCTTTTAACTTAAATAGCGTTAGGGTTGGGCCTGTCCGCCAGAAATGAGCCCCTGTCTAGTAATGACTTGCTTCGCTCGAAGTAAGGACGGTAGTTTGTCTGGTCATAATAGTGAAGGTCTGTTATAATTGCGTAGGTTTACGAGAATATATGAAGCACTGGCTCTTGTCACAAATGAGATTAGCGCTCCCTCCCGTCAGGTGCAATACATTTTTTGCAAATGTTTGAATGGAGAAAAAAATCGATATATGTAAATGTACATATATTTAAATTTAAAACTTAACGATAGCTTTCGGGAATCGGTTCCCCTTATCAATTGATTAGGGGAACCGAACAGATTCCCGAAAGTTATCCTTAAAGTTTTTAATTTACATATATGTACAGTTACATAAATGTGGATTTGTTTCTATATTTGAAGACTTGTCCTACTATGAGGATTTTTCAATTAATGTTTAAATGTTCGTTCATATCATCGCCTTACCATATATAGTGTAAATTTCTGCCTCTTGAAGGTATGATTTTTAGCAAAAACCGATTCCGATGATTTGGAGCGTGTATATGTGTATATTTAATATCCTAATCTCTGTCTTTCTCAAAAAGAATTGCTGAAAGCATAACAGAGGGTCATGTTCCGTCGAATTATAATTTGAATGTTCAATCAGAATTTCCCAAATTCTCGAAGAACCATCACGTAAACAAGATATTCAACAAAACCCAATCTATGAAAAATCTCATCCCAATAAATAACCTTTCCACGTGTATACTGATGAGCTTACATTCAGGTGAGCGAATTTTAAAATCATTGTGTAAAAGACAACTGTAGCATAAATAAGATTTTTTACCATGCGCTTCCAAAAGGTGCAACGAGGCGTATGACCTGGCCAAGCAACAATTACAATGTAAGCAAGAAATTACCATAAAAAATAAATGGAGTACACTAAATTGCACAAATATTGTCTGCGCTATCAAAAGTATAGAAAATTGTAAGGGGGGGAGGGGGATGGGGGGGACTCAGAAATCTTAGTTAAAAGTATAATTTGACCAAACTTATCACCTTTAACTTCACGGAAGACACGTCTGTTTTCTTGCTGTCTTTACAACGGAAAGCTAAACGAAATTATTACCGAGTATATTGTTTGAAAATTCTTTAAAATCAGATACACTTCCTTACTTCAATTCCCCTTTTATCAAAAGTAAGCTTAAACCAACATTGCAACAATTTCATACCTTACATAATATACCATCTTGCACGACTTAAATAATCGACGCTGATCATGGCAAGGTCAAGAGAATATTGTATTCTCTAGAACCTGGCTTGTATCATATTACTTTGTTAACGTCAAACTAATAAGTTTGTATCATTAACCATAAAAAAAGCAGAACCCAATTAGAATACGTTAAAGAGTATATAAATTTTTTAAGAGGAAATAGGTATCCCTGAATATCGTTTAAAAATTCTGTGTGGCTTTAAACAATAAAATCAATCTATCGTGCAAGGTACAGAAATTTGAGAACAAAATACCTACTTGAATATATATATTAAATTGTTGATATACAATTTTTTCTTTGAAAACTCTAACAAGCAAAAAAGAAAGTAACTATCTTGTAAAACAAAAACTAATTAGATGAAGCCAGTAGTTCCTGGTATAGGTAAGTTTTAGTACTAAAAGATCAATGGTATATAAGACAGGTACCACGTCTGTTTATACTGTGTTCTGTATGTTAGTTACCTTTAATTGCTCTTTGCAATAAGAATATCTGATCATTTCCTATATTTCCGTTTTATGAACAAAAATAAGATTCTGTGGTTATACGAGTATGCATATATGAGTAAACTTGTTCGTTATTGGTCTTCTGACAAGCTAATGACCATAACATATATCTATATCTATATCTATATCTATATCTATATCTATATCTATATATATATATATATAATATATATATATATATATATATATATAATGTGTGTGTTTCTGAGGCTACGTAACGAGTGTTTGCGGTAATCAGCGCTGACCTATGTGAATATGCAGGTGGAATGTGTTTGAGTTATATAATATATATATATATATATATATATATATATATATATATATATATATATATATATATATATATGTATGTGTGTGTGTAGACAGTATTTCATGTCCGTCCCTCTGAAAGGCATCATCGATCGCTGTATATTCGTCGTCTGTGGCGATCCTTCCCTTCCTATCCCTTCGTCTCCGTTGTTATCATAAACCTCTCTTCTCCTCCTCCTCCTCCTCCTCCTCTTCGGTTCCTTCCCTCTCCGTTCACACGTCACTGCGCCGATCTTCAGTTGGGTCGTTGTGGTCGGGTGAAGTTCTCTCAATAAAGCTTTATTGGCAACTCGCTTACAAGATAATAAACCACTGGAGAATATGATTAAGTTTTCCTCATAATGGCATTATTGGAAACTTTTCCTTCATCATATCTCCTCTTTAGAGTGACTTCCATCGTCGTTACTGGCGGGTCAAATGTTATATTTATTTTTACCTACTTTACGTTTACGCATTTAAAAGAGTTGACTGACCAATTATCCACTGTGTGTGTGTGTGTGTGTGTGAGAGAGAGAGAGAGAGAGAGAGAGAGAGAGAGATGGTGGTCGCAATAAGGGGATGTTTGTGGGTACAGTGGGACTGGCCCTTCCATCTGATAAATTGGAGCGAACCTTCGATATGCAGAGTGAATGCAGTGCGGATGACTTACGAGGGCTATCATGATTTATAGTGACGAATAATTGTAAAGGGAGAGAAGGAGAGAGAGAGGCAGCGAGAGGGAGGGACTCCATTGTGGAGTCCCTCCCCTGTTCCCTCCATCCCGCCGGTGGCCCTTTATTTGCACGTGGCAACGAGGGTGTTTAATTGGTTAAATATTTTATTGGCACGGATGCCTATCTTCCTGACTTCACAGCAACGCAAAGGAATCACTTAGATCGTATGCCAAGCCCATCATGACTCAAAATACAAAACATCCTTTAAAAAAAAAATTTAATCTAGGAAAAGCAGTCAGCACGTACATCAATATTAAAAACCACGTTACAGTGTTATGCTAGTTGTATTTTGTCATTTCGAACAAATGATAAATAAGATACTAGTCCACGTGTCGTACCAATCTCGAGAACTTTACTTTTTTTCTTAGTCTGAAATGTTATTTTATTTTCGTTGAAATAGTCTTTCAACATCACAGATTTCTTGTATCCGTCATCCCTGTAGTAAAGGTGTAACATTTTCCCTCTTTTTACGTTGACAATCTGGTTATCAGACATAAAATGGAAATAAGATATAGATTATGGTAAATCAAAAATATATATATATATATCCATATAAATTTCCAAGGGACACTTGGAATTAAGTGATGTATTGCTAGATTGAACTGTATTCAGATATAAACTACTGAGATACAGTAGAAAGAAATACTGCGTTATACTTTTTAATAAATATTTGTTGAATTACGTACTCAAACACGGGTAGCATATGCCAGAAATAAATGCATCTGCTAGAATTAAAATTCATTCAAGATGCAGCAGAAAAATGGGAAATTATTCATTCATTAATAGCAGTTTTTCAAGAGAAAGCACTTGAGAATTACTTGATGAGTTCAAGCTATAGCAGACAATTACTTGATTAAACTATAATACGGAAATATGCTATATCTGACTATTTTAGGAAAGATAAATTCTCCATCTGAGATCAGTAAGAATCTCTAGAAAGGAATTCATAAAACAAAGAGACAAATGTCGACGGCAACTGGAGGAAATTGTAAATCGTCCCCACAGCGACACAAACTTTACCTTGGCAGCAATTTGTCGGAAGGGTTTTCGGCGGCATTGCGCTGACTCGGAAGGTAAACAAGGGAGACACAAACTGTTCAGAACTTCGTCCTGAATTGATTAAAGGGGAGAAAGGGCGGTTTAACCGAATGAATATATGGAGCTCATGTTGGCATTGCAAAGATGATGCCATTAAACTCTAGATAAACTAGTCGCTGCACGGACAGAGAGCCCCTGGTGCTGTGTTCCTTTCATGAAGCTCAGCCAGTCAGTACGTCAGTAGTACAGTTGATACAAGAGTAACAACTCCCTTCGTACCCCCGAGGTAGAACCAAATACTTCCCAAAACGCATCATAAAGAATGGAAGTGAGGTAAAATCACCACCCTATTTACTATCATAACTGGTTACCACTTCACGGTACTTATAGGCGATTTTAGCCTACAAGCCTGTACCAAAATAATCTCATACAGTATCCATAACTGATGCAATATATTTGTGATATTGTCATTCTCATAAAGTAGAACTGAAGATTTGCTAAATAATCACGAGAGAAAGATAAGCAAAAATATACCTTTAGTCAACCAATCGAAGAATTCCGTCTAGACTTCATCAAACCCAGACAAATTACTAAGTGAAAAGAAAGATTCTTTTTCATCTTGGTAATTATCAGTTAGCCTGAAGTTAAGCCTACTACAGCCTTGCTGTGAAGTTTTATGAACAGTCCGACCATTACTTAGTTTGCTAGTTATACATTTTTGTGAGATCAGATTCAACGACAGACATAAAGCTTTTAATGGTTGGGCTGCGCAAAAAACTTTTTAGCAAGAATATAGGCTTAACATTAGGCTAAATGATTAATTACTAAGACTGAAAAACGTCCTCCTTTCCAACTATAATTCATCTGGGTTTCATGAAGTCTTGAGGGAATATATTTAGCATTGATCGGTTGGATGAGTAAATGTATTTTCTTTAATATCTAGCAGAGGTAAAAATGCTATCGGAATACTGGAGAGAGAGAGAGAGAGAGAGAGAGAGAGAGAGAGAGAGAGAGAGCATTGAGAACATTTAGAACTAGCTGCAACTGATGCGAAGGCTATCAACCAGTATACTTGAACTTCCACTCGTGTTGCTGCCACCACTTTCTGAAGACAGACGAGGATTTCCTACTGTGCGCCCAATTATATTTATGGTACGATTACCATCACCATTAACAGAAAAGGTTCCACAGCTGCCACGGAGGGAGCCCAATGCGGGTAATAAAGATATGGAGCACACTTTCGAAAGTCACTTCTCGTACGTTGAGTCGTACCTCATGCCGATATTGAAACATAAATCATTCAGTTTTACTGAATGTCAGAGATAATTTTATTGAAGTGCAGATAAATAAGGAAACACGTGTAATTATAATATGGAAGCCTGTAATATATATACTTACTACTCACAGTGATTAACAACAGTAAACTGGCGACGCAAGAGCGATGGTAATTAGCGCAAAACGTAGAATATGAAAGAAAAACTTTTAGAATGAGAATGTTCGATATTACGCAAGTGCCCTGGAAAGTCGTTCGCAATCATCATAAATAAGGCCAACCTAAAATTACGAATAATATCTTGCTATTCCCAGCTCAGAAATCGACGCAATATTTTTCCCGAGAGGCACAATACGATTGCTTTTGAGCAAAAATCTGGAAGAATATCATCTCAGTTTTACAAATAGTTGAACACTTATACTATTAATCATTATCAAACTTTCAGACAGAAATCTATAACTCGTATTCCTTAGGCGCAGTTGTTGCAACACTGAGGATGACAGATATTTGTCTCCTCTACAATAAACAGCAATAGGACAGAAAGGAACATGTAACCCAGATGATAACGGAACCAGGATACCGTATGCAATCAAGCACCGGATTTATTATCTTCAGTATAAAAATTCAGTATTTTACATTGGTAACGTAGTCGTTATTGGGCCTTTATGTAAACATCCATTATTATGACGAAAGAACCACTTTCAATTTCTTGAGAAGTTATGTGTCTATGTGTGAGAGGCAAGAATTTTGAGTTTAGTTTTCTATTGAGAAGTAATGGCAAATCTGCCTCATTTCCCCGTTCACACTTTTTACAGAAACGATAAAAGAAGTATGACAGAGCAGCCAATAAGAACAATACTGGGAAACTAAATGTATATTCAAGAAAACGCTAAGAATTCTTTTGGTGCATAATTCTACTGATGATTATGTGAAATCGATGACTGATTATTTTCATTATGTTGCATACACCGGTAATTGCTACATATAAATTCATTACGGCTTAGGACGTCAGTCGACTTCTGCAGCTGTCGCTGACTATTGTTGGACAAACAGCAGGTGTTTTCTGAGTGACTAAGCATGGTACAACATCAATAAATACTGCGTAGTTTTTTTATTGCATTATGGAATTCAGATTTTATTTGCACGTTACTGTCTTTTTAATCATTTAATGCCTTTGAACAAAACTGAATATCTGAATAAAATATGTACCGGAGAGGGCGTAAACAATTCCTACCACAGAAAACTTCGATACTCTTAAATTTATCAAATCGAACGTGGGCAGCTTTTGATACAGAAGGCCACTATACTGTGTGGTACCTCGATGGGAAGTTTTTGAATTGACGGCAAAGGCTGAGAAAAACAGATAAAAGAAGTGAGGGAAAAAATGAAGCCGAAGTGTAAGAGCGACCTAAGGGCCCTGTAGTGACGAAGAGACAGGGAGGGAGTCTACCACAATGCAAACGCGTCCTCCCAAAGTATAACACACTCACTAATGATCAAACTGCCTCACAATGGGTTTGAAAAGTCACACGCTAACGATCGTTCGACCCTCGTTACCCCTCATCGCAACCCCTCCAAATCTCCCTTCCACCCCAAGTCCCAGACACGTGGCTATTATGAAAGCAACCTCATGTTCATGGATTAGTGGACAAGTTCCCATATTATCAAATAAAAAGAGGGAAATTTATACACATTTGATATATTGTGTGTTTCAAATCACGTCTTTCTGAGTGTGTTTTTTTGTCAGCATACAAAATACACATATACATACTTAATTATAATGCATGTTTAGGGTAATAATTGACCACTTGGGTGGTCATAATTTTACTTAAAGATTTTCAGCATTCTGCATCAATCCCGATAGATTCTTGACTGTTAGCAGCAAATGGACAAATATGGTAATAATCGAATGGCCATCCCATGTTACTAATCAGTAATATTTGCTAAGCGTGTTCCATCAAAACATAATATAGTCTTTCATTCCCTCTTTCTATCTTCCCTCCCTCTCCCCCAAACCTGAGTCAGAGCCATTATCGCCCCCCCCGCCCCGCCCCGACCCTGAGTCAGTACCATTAATGAAGTGTGTTATAATTACAAAGACTTCATAAATAATGCTAAGATCGGCAAAAGGAAACTGATAACCACTATCATTTATTAGAACGACATTTCTAGTTAATCGACAAGGACTGATAAATGGAAAAACGATGTTGCAAGATAATTACTGATGTGAAATACTGAGGAAACAATGATATTACAGATTCCAGACACAATACACAGCTAAAAAGAATGTGATATTGCATCCTATTTTTCATCTTCAATATATTAATGAATGCCTTCCTACCAGCTATAAACGACAATCACATCTTTTGCTTTTGTCCGGGAATAAGAGACGAGAAAATGTTAACAGAAATCATCAACTATTATGAATTACACTCTGTCAATATTTTTATTAACATGACGGTGTTGAATACAATACTCGCTGATTGCTTGTTTTAGTAAAGCTTTTTTCTCTTGTATTTTTCGGCTTGCACTTATAAACACAATTTCACGGCTCATGTAATCAAGAATTGTTTGTCATATTTAACATTTACAAATACTACATTTCAGCTACGATTTTTGTTTCTGCTTCAGTTTATCTTTCTTCAGTCGCACCCATCCTATGTAGACCTCTTTATCATACTACACAGCCCTTTTGACCATCCTATGTAGCCCTTTTCACAATGTTGCTTTGGTGCAACTAAAATTACGGTTGTACTTCCAAATCTATTGCTTATTGGGCTTTTCAATTATTAGCAGCACCTTTACAGATACTGGAACGATTTTAATAATGTTATCAATCACTCAAAGGCCCCTACACACGATCAATTTTTTCGTCAATTAATTGATATCAATTTATTTACGACAATGAAATTGAGGAAATCACTGTGCCTACACACGGTCAATGATTTTACTTAAATTTTTAGTTTGATTCATAACTTTGAGATGAAAGCATCTGTGGCTCTAGGAATAGTGCTTGCTCTGGACACTCCAAAGCGAAAGAAGAGGAGTAAGTGGGCGAAGAAATGGTATAAGGAATTAAGGGACGACGAGCCAGAGGATTATAGGAATTTCCTCAGAATGGACGCAGAATCTTACGATGAACTTCTAAATTTAGTGATGCCAATGATAGTCAAACAAAATACTACCATGCGAGAAGCCATTTCTCCAAATGCGCGTCTCAGTATCACATTTTATTGAAGACCCATCAATAAATATCAAAGGATCTTTGATCTCTCAATGAATTGATTCAATGAAATTATTTCAATTAAATTGATATCAATGTCCCCTACACACGGTCAATTTCTCCATCAATTCATTGACGTCAATAAATTGATATCAATTAAATGACGAAAAAATTGATCGTGTGCAGGGGCCTAAATCCCTACTAGAATTCAATACTAGAATGAAATGCCTAATTTCTTTTCTAAGAAATTAGGCATTCCTGTGTTAGTAGTAAAGCACGTAGCCCGTTGGTATTTAGTTCATTTTTCTCTTGTTTTAAGCCATGGATTTGTTTAGTTCTTATATGAACCGTGTTTGATTTCATAAGTTTTACATTTTTAGTTCCACTGGAATGAGAAAAAAAATGAGGAGAAATATGAAAGTGCGAATTTTGATTGTAAAAGAAATGATGTTATAGGCAAATAGTTTGTATGTGAATTATTTATATATATATATATAATATATATATATATATATATATATATATATATATATATACACAGATATATGTATATATATACACAGATATATATATATATATATATATATATATATATATATATAATATATATATATATCTATATATATATATATATATATACACAGATATATGATATATATATATATTCATACATATGTATATATATATATATATATATATATATATATATATATATATATATTTCACATACAAACCATTTGCCTATAACATCTTTTTTTTTTCCAATCAAAATTCGCACTTTCATATTTCTCCTCATTTTTTTTTCATTCCAGTGGAACTAAAAATGTAAAACTTATGAAATCAAACACGGTTCATATAAGAACTAAACAAATCCATGGCTTAAAACAAGAGAAAAATGAACTAAATACCAACGGGCTACATACTTACTACCAACACAGGAATGAAACAAACATGCATTTCTTAAATGTGAATAAAAAAACTGCATGCAAAATCTGAAGGCATCCGACGTGTTTAAACAAACCAATAACTATGCAGTTTACTGTAGCGTATATATATATATATATATATATATATATATATATATATATATATATATATATATATATATATATATATACACACACTCCGGTGCGCATACGGAATTAATGAAAAGTAAGGGGTCTAGCGGCAAAAATCACAACCTCTAACATTCACACACAACATAAATCTATACCAGTTTGCAAATTTTTAAGAATTGGGTTGTAGAAGTCTACAATAATAAAAACCGGGAGTAAATAACTAATGTGTGTTCGTGCGTGTGTGAGTGTGTGTGCGTGTGTGTGTGTGTGTAAATAAGGGTGTAAGAGTTAAAGTAATATAGAGCTGGATGGCTTCGTTATTGAAATGGTTGACAACCTGCTGACAAAGCTTCTGCGAAAGTACATAAAGACAACATGAGGCAACGGAGGCTTCTAAAAACCAGTAGCTCTTTTATTCCAGTGATAACGGATATGCTTTAACACAAGCCATCCGTACAGTTTATACGCCATGCCCATAACATAAACCTTATTGCTCAACGATTCCATTAAATACGTAGATGGTTTTTTTTTTAAGTTTTAATTTATTACAAGGAAGAAAATTTATTGTTTTCAAGATATTTGATCATGGCCACTTGGATGATTTTGGATTGGGTTATACAGTAATGAGGAATTCGACGGTGCTGTCCTGTAAACTGCACGCATACACTCCCGAGAGAGAGAGAGAGAGAGAGAGAGAGAGAGAGAGAGAGAGAGAGAGAGAACAGTTAAGTTTAACCAGACCACTGAGCTGGTTAACAGCTCCCCTTAGGCTGGCCCGAAGGGTTTTATATTTTTACGTGGCTAGGAACCAGTTGGTTACTTAGTTACGGGACCTACAGCTTATTGCGGGACCCGAACCATATTATATCGAGAAATTAATTTTTAATCACCAGAAATAAATTCCTCTGATTCCACATTGGTAGAGCGGGGGGTCGAACTCGCGACCACCGAACCGGTAGGCGAGCAAGTGAACCATTCGTCCAACGTGGAACTTCCCTCTAAAGAGAGAGAGAGAGAGAGAGAGCATGACGAAAGTGAGAAAGTGATGCTCGAGTGGTTGGGCAGCACGAGTGACCATGATGTACAAAGATCCAGGACCCACTGCGAACTGCAAAGATCTAAAGGTGAAACTCAAAGAAAACCCCAAGTTATTGTTACAGCTACGAGAGGCTGGAGAGCGAGATGGGAGAAAGAAAGAGGTCGGGCTAAAAGGACAAGTAAGTTGCAACCACAGGGCTAAGGGAGGTTGCAAAGACCCTTACGTTTTTTAAGGAGCAAGTTGATTTAACTATCAGTCAGTGGTGATATATACTATAGTAGATTCACATCAACCGTGCATTTGATGTCTAGGCTAGTCCGTTACGAGGTTCCTGGTTGGCTGTTGATAAGCCAATCACAAGGCTGGAAACTCTTAGTCTCTCTCGAGAGTTCATATGGGTAATATCTATGTTCTACCTCTCCTGAGGGATACGTCTTTCAGGAGAGGTGGAACATACATCCTGCCTATGTGAACTCTCGAGAGAGACTGATAGTTTCCAGGCCTGTGACTGGCTTATCAACAGCCAATCAGGAGAGTCGTAAGGGACTGGCCTAGACATCAAATGCCTGGTTGATGTGAATATACTATAGTTAGTGGTATTATATGCTAGTTTCCTGTGGTCAAATGATACACTTGCCAAAACACTAGCGCAACACAATGCGCTTTGCGGTTCATATCCTGCTGCACTATCACATCTTGCTTTGCTGCGAGCTTGTTATACTCCATTTCATATTTTCAGGAGCTTGTTTAATCTACTTGACTTGCAATTCACGAATTGGAAATACACACACTGCGTCGGAATATATATATATATATATATATATATATATATATATATATATATATATATATATATATATATATATATATATATATATATATGTATAACTGAATCACGAAAGTTAGGAACGTGATAAATCCTTAAATAAAGGTATATGACACGAGGGAAGATAAACAACGGAGTATCCTTGCAATTACTGAACTACCAATCCAATTTATTCGGTGGTTGTTTTCACTTAAATGAATGAATATTGCATTAGATGTTTGCCCAGTTTTTACAGAATATTGATGCTGGCTTAACCTTACTTCTTAGCCCTTGCTCGACTGTCCGAGATAAAATGAGGGACAATCCATACATGGAATTTTATATATTATGTTGTTGTTTTCTCTGGGGTCATTTTTTATTAACATTCCTTTTAGTGTGTTATTATAGGAAAAAACAAGGTTGACCTTAAAGGCTTTATGGTTTCAAATCCGTTAAAATAAGGATAACTAAGAATGTTCTTAGAATTTTCTTTCTCCATGTTACTTACACTTTAAAACTTTTTGTGGGCTTTATTATAACAAATATCTAATAACATAAATCTTTCCCTATTTTTCTTATGTATTTAATTTCTTGATCCATATATTGGGGACTGACAATGCGCAATGCTCGTAAAAACACAGAAGAAAAAAATAGATATTTTTATGTTAAGATGGTGGCCTGAATAGAAATGAACATAAGTTAAGTTGTTGGTCGGTTTCCTATAAATACTAAATTTACATTGAAATGGTTCCCTATGTATCAAAACATCTAAGAAAGGGAGGCAATTCTCTTTTTCTAATTCTAGAGTAAACTTAATCGATGGTACCTGGTTATTTAATTTAGAGAGTAAATCATTTACATCAATACCGACAGGCAGAACAGCTAAAATATCATCAACATATCTATACCACTTTACAGGAATATAAATTATATTAGGTAAGTGGTGTTTTTCAAAGAATTCCATGTATCTGAGAGGAGAGGCGATAAAGGGTTGCCCATTGCCATGCCAAATATTTGTTGATAAAATTCACCATTGAATATAAACTTACAATCACAAATGCACAACCTAGTGAGTGAAATAATGTGACTTATAGGTAGAGGTAATTCATGCTGAGTTAGTTCATTACTAAGATATTCTAAAATAGAGTCTCTAGGGACTTCAGTAAAAAGAGAACATATATCAATACTATCGAATCTATTCTTTGTGCGTTTTGACTAATCCATAAAGGTAAAGTAGCGAAGGAGATTTGACTGACAATTTGCCTAGTAGTTCTGTTTTGTCTTTAAGGATATTTTTCACTGTGCTATTGAAGTTTTTTATGACTTGATCAAGGGAATTTTTTGTTAGTTTTTTATAAGTCACATCATCATCCAGTAGGGCTTGCATACGTGATATGTAGTCAGCTTTATCTAAAATTACTATACTATTTGACTTATCAGCTTTTGTAATGTGGATAGTATTGTCCTTTTTAAGATCAGTCAAACTTTTCTTATAGCGAGCAGGGAAGTTAATTTCATGCTTAACGTTAGCAGCTCAGTAAACAATACTTTTAATCATGTCAACATGATTTTGAGGAAGATCACAATATTTTTCAAATTTACTTAAGGATGACGCAATCATTAAAGCAGAAGGTCGACTTGTTATAAAGAAAGATAAACCATATCCAAGCGGACTCACAACATTTTCACTTATTTGTTTACTTGATAGGTTTACAACACAATCATTGCTAAAAGCCTTTAAGGTCAACCTTGTTTTTTCCTATAATAACACACTAAAAGGAATGTTAATAAAAAATGACCCCAGAGAAAACAACAACATAATATATAAAATTCCATGTATGGATTGTCCCTCATTTTATCTCAGACAATCGAGCAAGGGCTTAAAAGTAAGGTTAAGCCAGCATCAATATTCTGTAAAAACTGGGCAAACATCTAATACAATATTCATTCATTTAAGTGAAAACGACCACTGAATAAATTGGATTGGTAGTTCAGTAACTGCAAGGTCAAAAGATGTCTTATCAGGAAATCTTTTAGAATCTGCTTTAATACAACTTACTTCTCATTGTAATTTCAATATTAGTCATGGCCTGTTTCATTTAGACCTTTGAATTTGTAACATGTTTAAGAATGACCTCAAAAATATAATTACAGACTTAAATAAAAATTAGTTGCCTTAGAGATATCTTCATTGTATATGTATGTTTAATATGTATCGTGAATATGTATTGTGAATATGTTTTTGTTTACCAAAGTTCTCAATAGCTGTCACCTATAATAATCCTTTAATTGTATTGCCCTTGTGTCTGAGCAGATTGTCTTAAACATTTAATTGTACCCATGTTTTTGCTTGTTTAGGAAGGTTACTCATCTTCCAGGTGTGTCGGATTCTAGGTACTAATCTCTTTATAATCCCTATCTGTCAGTTATATGACCTTTCGTGTATCGTCATTTCCTCATGCATGTCAGTTCATCTGCTAAGTAAAGGATGTTTGAACGTTGAAAGATCTCGCGGATACTCCGTTGTTTATCTTCCCTCGTGGCATATACCTTTATATATATATATATATATATATATATATATATATATATATATATATATATTTATTTATTTATTTATATAAATATAAAATTTAGGTAACTCGTTCAAAGTCCAGACACTTGGGTTAAGTGAATTTCTATATAAAAGTAAGCCTTCATCCTTCTCTCACTTTTTTAATCGATAAACATTCCCTGCATATTATTACTTCCCACATATTCCTTCTAGCTCCATTTCGCTGTCATCCACCTCTCTAATGGATGAGCGAGCATCCCCAGTCTCCTCCGGCTGTCTGGGATCCTTCCCTCTTTCCACCTTTCCAGTCCTCCTCCCTCTCCGTTCCTTTCCTCGTCTTCTCCGAGCAACAGCGAGTCCCCTTCCCCCTTCCCCGAGTCCCAAGCGAGAGGGGCCACTAATAAGCCGGGCTATGAGGTCTGATTGCACAATTTAATTAGAAATCTGCATCGGGTCTGATTGAGCAAATATGATTCCACTGACAGGTTGCGCATCTCTGCCTTCCACTGTTGCCAAATTAAAGGTGGTTGTGGGAGTTGATATCGTTAATATGACTTATAGATTGGCGAGGGTTAGCTGGCTAATGAACAAGTGCAGCGTTGCCAATGATACGGTCATTGCCACTCCATATCTTCGAGGTCTCAGCAAGGGATCTCACATTCACTACCTCTAATTACTTCATGGCATCAACAGCAGAGCAAACAACGAAGGAATTCTTCTCATTTTGAAAAGTGCAATTCGCTCACTCAGTCGCATCGGTGAGATGACAAATAAATTGTAAAACGCATCCAAATTTTTCCGTAAAATTTGTTTGTTATGTATTTAATCATGCCACTGTCTTACTTGAAAGCAAACACGGCTGAACGAAAATAGAACGCTACAGTTTTTAGCATAAATAATATTTTTTTCGATGCTATTTTTTTTCTTTTTTACTCCTTTCCTTTTTTCATTCGTTTCCTTGATAATGAACTTATTAATTTGCAGACGCCTGTATACCCACTATTATGATTTACATAAATTTCTTTCCTGGTGTTTACCACACTCCCACCGAATCCCTTCCCTATTCCACTGGGACCCATCCCCCAAAAAGGCTTTGGAAGGGATGAAATCTCCGTCGCTCTCCTAATTTCGTTGATGGGACGCGTACCCATCTTTCCCATCGCGCCGGGAAATAAGGACGCATTGCCGATATTAATGGTTTGAATAACCGTCCATGTGGTCTAATTGACAGCATGAGGGTCCGGGAGTAAAGCGTCGCTTAATAGTCAGTGATCAAAGTCCGATTAAAAAGATTATTTATATTCGCGAGCTGTGGAGGGAGGGAGGCGAGGGAAGAAGTGGAGTGGGGGTGGGAGTGTGGGAGCTGCTTGGAGCAGTCACTCCAGCCCTGTCGGTGACTGGTGACAGCGCTTTTATCATTTACATCTATGATGATGATCAAAGCGCATGGAGGGATAGAGGGAGACGATGTAAGGGAGGGGGGGGGGGGTTGGTCGGGGTGGGGGGGGGGGGGGAGAAGGGGATGGAGTGGGAGGACGGGTAGCAGGGGAATGCAACAAAAATATCGATATCAACCCCAACAGAATCGATAGGCATAACAAGTGGAGGACAAAAATGAAAGAAATACTGAAATAATGTTATACACTCAGTCTCCATCAACGTATAAGGTTATGAATATAACTATCACAAGTAATATCATTATATATATATATATATATATATATATATATATATATATATATATATATATATATATATACACTTGATGATAAATAACAGTGCCAAGACCAGGAAGAACATTCTTTATTTAACGAGCTTTCGAGGTTCAAAACCTCATCTTCAGGCTGAAAAAATGACAAGGATGAGAAATCACTAAAAATTACATTAAAATGAATTGTCTTATTAAAAGCTTCAGTAAAAACATAAAATAAAACGAACATTACATACATACTAAAAATTACGATAAAACTAAAACAAAACGCAAAACATACAAAAACAGAAATAAAAATGAAAATAATATGAAAGGTAAACAAACTACCCTCAAAAATAAATGGCTAACGACCCACTTTGTGTACCTACTATGAAACTATATGATAGCTAGTTGAATACCGGACGAGTTGTTGTTCAATTCCGGTTTCATTTTCTTAATAAACAGCGACTCTGAAATTAAAAGGTCCAGTCTATTTGAGCAAAAAGACAGTACTCTAAAATCTAGGTGAGTGAAAGGATGGTCCTGTGCTAAACTGTGTTCCCTTATGGCAGAATAGGGTGGTTTAGAAAAAGGAAACCTAGTTCTAACGGAAAGACCTCTGTGTTCCAAAATTCTGTGTCTAAGCCAGCGGGAACTGGATCCCACGTATCGCAGACCACACTGCGAACAGGTAAACGACACTCGAATTAAGGTCCACAGGAAGAGCAGGCTTCTCCCTCAAAAGTGATCCTACAGTAAAAGGGTTAGTAAAAACAAACCTGAAACTAACTTGAGGAAAACTGTGCTTAAGTATTTCTTGTAACTTTTTTCGTACCAAGTAGCTACTATGACCAAGGAAAGGCAATTTAATATACTTTACATCTTTACTAGTAAGCAGTACTGTACACCGGTCTGGGACAAAATTTCTCATCTAGAAAATTTTTCAGAACTTTGTAAAAGATAAATACGGGAAAATAATTCTGGAGGAAGACCATGTCTTGATGAAATAAATTAAAATCACAGCAGACATTGTAAGCTCTATTCATCATAGTACGTATTGAATTAATTTTAACAACTTTGGTGAAAAACTAAGATAATTTAATCCCAAGCCAGTAAAAGTACTTTTCCTATAAACGGAAGTCTCAAATTTACCTCTATTTCTGTGTACCTGAACATCTAAAAATGACAACATATTATCCTGTTCTGTCTCACAAGTAAAAGTAATATTAGGATGACGAGAATTAAAATATTCAAAAAATAAATCCACGTGTGAACGTTCCTTAAACACAAGGAAAGTGTCATCCACGTACCTACGATAATACAACGGTTTGAAAGCAACAGGGCATTCAGACATCCAAATCTTTTCACAATAACCCATGAAACAATCTGCATATACAGGTCCAAGGGAATTTCCCATAGCAACTCCATCTATTTGATTATATAATTTACCATCAAAAGTAAAAATGCCATCAGTTGTAGCCATTTGTAATAATTTTCGCAAATCTACTTTACTAAGTCCGAAAGTTGTTAAGTGGTTTTCACATATATTATTAAGAATAATGTCAGTAGTTTCTTTTAATGGGATATCCGTGAAAAGAGAGGTTACATCAAAACTAGCCATTACAACATCTTGGTTAAAATCGAAAGAACACAATTCTTTGACAAACTTGGAAGAATTTGGGACATTAAACTCACTAAAAGTTTAAAGGTTTTTAAAACTGGAACCAGAAACTTTGACAAGTAATAGCTAAAAGTGCCAATTGAGGAAATAATGGGTCTCAATGGGTTTCCTATTTTATGAACCTAAGGTAGATCATACATGTAACCGGGCTTTGACCCTGAAGCAAATAAATTACTATAGGTAACTTCCCCAATCTTATCCCTTAAACTTCTTAACATCCTATTTAATTTGTCTTCTAATTTCAAAATGTGACTCGCAATATCTACATTTAACAACCTAAATTTTGTATTGCCAGAGAGTATTTCATTCATTTTATCTAAATAATCAGACCTATCCATCAATACAACACCCCTACCTTTATCTGGCTTTGTAATAACAATACTATCATCGTTCTTAAGATTGCGTAAAATGTTGATTCTGTCTTTATTTAACTGATTGTCACCCTCCTTTCTACGATTAAAATTTTGAAAGGTCTCATTTGCAATTACAGAAATTTTGTTAAAAATAGAAATAAGGGTTTCACTACCACAAATGTCACAGTTTCTTAAAGTTGAACACAGTTTTTCAAAACTTAAAAAGTACTTAAAGAAATTGAATTTCATGGGAGTCAAGGCAAACTCAAGACCAAGAGAAAGAACATCCTTTTCCTCTTTTGTTAAATTTCTGTTAGAAAGATTAAAAATTACTTTACTACTATCAATTTTTTCTTACTAACGTCCACACCTAGATTTCTCAACTTTCTGCTGTGTGTAAGCCTAACATCTGTCAATTTCTTATCAACATTGGAATCCAAAATAGAAGACAGGCAATTGTAGTCCAGAAAAGAAAGATTATTCCTTAAATCCCTATTTAATGAAGACACTTCCGTAAAAATTACCTCTTTCTAAGTATGTATGTAATGTTCGTTTTATTTTATGTTTTTACTGAAGCTTTTAATAAGACAATTCATTTTAATGTAATTTTTAGTGATTTCTCATCCTTGTCATTATTTCAGCCTGAAGATGAGGTTTTGAACCTCGAAAAGTTCGATTAAATAAAGAATTGGTTCTTTCCTGGTTTTCTTGGCACTGTTATTTATCATCAAGTTAAGATTTCCAAGTAGCCGCCCAATTACTGAGATTATATATATATATATATATATATATATATATATATATATATATATATATCAACATAAATTCATCAGACACACACACACACACACATATATATATAATATATATATATATATATATATATATATATATATATATTATATATATATATGTGTGTGTGTGTGTGTGTCTGATGAATTTATGTTGATATATATATATATATATATCATATATATATATATATATATATATATATATATATATATAATAGTCTCAGTAATTGGGCGGCTACTTGGAAATCTTAACTTGATGATAAATAACAGTGCCAAGACCAGGAAGAACATTCTTTATTTAACGAACTTTCGAGGTTCAAAACCTCATCTTCAGGCTGAAATAATGACAAGGATGAGAAATCACTAAAAATTACATTAAAATGAATTGTCTTATTAAAAGCTTCAGTAAAAACATAAAATAAAACGAACATTACATACATACTTAGAAAGAGGTAATTTTTACGGAAGTGTCTTCATTAAATAGGGATTTAAGGAATAATCTTTCTTTTCTGGACTACAATTGCCTGTCTTCTATTTTGGATTCCAATGTTGATAAGAAATTGACAGATGTTAGGCTTACACACAGCAGAAAGTTGAGAAATCTAGGTGTGGACGTTAGTAAGAAAATAGATAGTAGTAAAGTAATTTTTAATCTTTCTAACAGAAATTTAACAAAAGAGGAAAAGGATGTTCTTTCTCTTGGTCTTGAGTTTGCCTTGACTCCCATGAAATTCAATTTCTTTAAGTACTTTTTAAGTTTTGAATATATATATATTACATAGTTTGTGAAAATGATTACATCTACAGAAAAGGTAAACAAACGCTGTCACAACAAGTTTACGTACTTTAGTTCGAATCCTGTGGTTTTCATGTAACCTATGATACATAAAAACTTAAAACTTCCTAGAGAAGAAATGTAAGCAACAGAATGAAGATTTAGTTGACAGGTGCTAACATAATGTTTTAATAGAGACTAAGTTTAGAGCAATATATTTAGCATTCTAAGAATCTTGAGTAAAAAACCTGTCTCTTTAAAGAAAATAAAGCTGAAATCATCATGCTTTCCCTCTTTAATAAATGGACAAGAGATACAAAAGTTAAGATGTGGGAGGATATGGGGTTTGTTCTGTTATATCTACCAGCGAATTGTTTCAACCATACTATTTAGTAAGCTCTCAAGACTTGCATAGATGATAATGTTAATAATTTTCTTACGTAATATATATTTATATATTATACATAATATATATATATCTATATATATATATATATATATATATATTATATATATATATATATATATTGTGTGTGCGTGTGTTGAATCACTTGACTTAGTATTATTGTATTCTTCAATCATTTATTTTTTTTACTTTATTTACCGTATCATCTGCGAATCTCAACAGTTCTGAATTTTGTTCTTGGTCCTTTTCTTATCCACTGATAGGACCTACATTCCCAGTACCGCCCATTTTCTGACTTCTCGCGACCTCCATCCAGAGGCAGTGAGCAGCCTTTACATCAAAACGTTCATGCTCTTATCTGCTTGTTTTAACACAACACATGCTTTATTTCCATCATAAAATCTTTGAATCATTCGCAAAATCTTATCTGTTAAACATCCTCCATGTTGCGCCTATAATAATTTTATCATGAACCTTTTCTAGATCCATGTACACCACATATAGCTTATCCCTTTGACTTATAAACTTTTCATGTAAATGTTCCAAAGCACACACCTCATATAGTAGGCCCTCCTTCTCTAAACCTACACTATTCCTTCCTCACCAATCGTTGCATCGTCTGACTTTACCAATCAAAACCAGACGTACACCTTCCCTGGTATGCCCCAATGATCAGAGTCACCTCTATTTCTCTATTCTAATATATTCCACCTGAATGACCCTCATGCAAATATCTACCCAACACACTACCACACCAAGTGATCAATTTACAGATTTCGTCAATACTTCAAAATACAGCTTCATGTTACTTGATCTAAAATAGAAATGAATCACGGGTTTAAGAATTACTCACAAAATAATAGAGGAAATTTAAAATTACACATAAAATTAAAGAAGAAATTTAAAAGATAACAGAATTACTAAGGTTAACTTGATTACCCAAAAATATCCCAACACCAATATTTACTTAGCGTTAACAAAGACGTTTACTGAATTGCACAATTTATTTGAAGTCATTCAAAATATGTGAGGTTGTAATAACTTTTTTGCTCCGAGATCAACAGAAATTTCGTTTAATTTAATTTGTCTTCTCAGAAGTTACAAGGGGACAATAGACGACTGCCGGTACTAAATGGTATAAAAATATCATAAAATATTAAAATTCTATAAACATTGAAAACTGTGAAACAAAAACACCTTCCTACTGGCGGCAGAGCAGTTTACTTTCGAACTTGGTTTAGTGTTTCTTACAGAAAGCCTCATACTCTTGGCCGTGATTCAGACCATCTTTATATAAAGCATCAATGCCAGAATTACTTGAGATATTGAAACCAGAGCAGTCACAGTACTCTCTTTTGGATGACTTGGTGGGATACCAAGAGGCAAAAAGGTCCTTGAATTAATGTTGTTCAAAAGCTCAGTAGGTAACTACTGAGGATTCCTAAAAGGCAAATAAATTACCATCGCCAATTCTAAAATTACTTAAAAACTTCATTAAAATCTCAACATATTTAAAGTAAATTTTTGTCGGATGTTTCATTTTCCAGTCTATCAAATAATTTAGTCTATTTGGTACATAGGTAAATTTAGAATATATTACATAAGGTTTGTTCTGTTTCTCTTATAATTAAAGTTTATGATATTGTTAAGAAAGTTCCTTTAATTTCTTTAAATAACCTATTTGTGTCATTGATGATAAATGTCTTCAGAAACACTATTCCTCTATGAAAAATAATATGAAGACAACCAATATGCTCTAAAAATAAGAGTATTTAATATCATTATAAGATTCTTTTATTGATTTCCATCCTTATGCAAAGATAAGAAGTTTCCGTTATTAATAAATCTTATAAAGCCAGTTTTCCAACAAGATTTTAAAACCCGATTGCTATTGTTGTTGCTATCCGTTGGTTTTGGTCTCTCTGGCGACATTGGTCTGTTAAATCTTGCGTTGGGATTTGAATATGGAAATTCACCTTCCATCCTCACCATTCTCGACTGGAACTGCTGGTTTGCCGGGAGAGGTGTTTGTTTACCTTTCCAAGGGATTGTGGACCTCCTACCATCCGTGCCTTGTTAATGAAGTCTGATATCAGTATAAAGGAGGCATTTTGGGACGATTTCATAGAAATTCTTAAAGCATAATGAAATTTTCTGGAATGTGAAAAGTAAAATTTATTCACATAGAAACTCAAATGCTTAAATTCAAGAAAATTCAGGGAAAGTGACCTGATGAGAGGTGATAAGGAGTATGTGCAGCATGAGTAGTACCTCCTGGAATGAATTGAAAATGGAGGGATCCAAAAAGTCAGTAGTGGGCGCAGATGGTCTTCATTCATACGGCTTTTTGGTAATGGAAGCATTGTCCCTCTAGGAGGGAGAGATCTAAGTGTTTTTATTTTCCAACAGCAATGGCATAATTATTATCATTATTATTGTTAAATGTAGATGAACCTACTCGTATGAAACAAGGCCACTGGGGCAACTGACTTGCAATGCAAGCTTCCAAAGAATGAAGTGAGGGTAGGTAAAGGTAAATTCGGAAAGAAGGGATCTCAATAAAAAGAAAATCTATTAATAAATAGATATAAAATGTAAATTGGTAAAATGGAAGAGTCCTCTTAGGGTAGTGCAGAGTCAAAGTAATAGGGTCTGCTCAACTCAGCTGTGGGGGCGGAGCTAATACTGTGACGTCAGAAGAGTAACAGTACTGGCGCTTCTCCATTGAATTACTTAAAGAAGCTTTAGTTTTTATACATTTAATCCATATCGCATGATTTTTTTTTATAAAATCTGATAAAACCTGTAAAGAGGTAACATGCTTCATGTTTTTTAATAACCATTCAAAGTATATAGTGTCTGCTCAACTCGGCAGTGGGGGCGGGGCTAATACTGTGACGTCACAGGAGTAACACTCCAGTGTTTCTCCACTGAATTACTTGAAGAACCCTTAGTTTTTAAACATATAATCCATGTCGTGTGGTGTTTTTCATAAAATCTTGATGATAAAATCTGTAGAGGTCACATGTTTGATTTTTTTAATACCCATTCTCTCATTTAGTCACCAAACCTTGTTTTATTGCACAAAATATACCAGTTTGAACACACAGCTACTCCAGCTTTCTTCATATGTTTATTCTTTACTTATTTATTTACTTACCTATATACTGGTTTGCTGTATTCTCTTCAAGTCCATTTCTTTTAACATGACAACTCTCTTCTCTCTCTCTCTCTCTCTCTCTCTCTCTCTCTCTCTCTCTCTCTTTCAGGTAGTAATATTATCAAGATTTTAAATAATTCTTAAGAAATGTATTTAGTTCTGTCACTGTGTTCATACCTCACTTTGAAAAGCAACTTTTTTTATGATAAAAGTTAGAATGATAGATTATTTATATTTTCCAAATCTTATTGTGAATACTTATTGTTTTGCAATAAATACAAAGAAAATGTGGTACAGGCAGTGTAAAAAATGGCAGTTGCATTTCCACGACTTGGCCACAAAAAAGTAAACAATATCAAAAGTACAAGAATTACATCATACACGATATAAGGTATCAAAGGAACAAATGATGAAGAAAATGATACAGGGAACACATCTCCAGCAAATTTCTCATTAGCACTTCATATCACATAAATATACTTCCGAACACATAAGTTTACATATAACACAAACTGTATACATAAAGGTATTAAGTATGCATGCCTCAAACGATTATTATATTTTCGAAAAAAGTACAAAAAGTCATTCGTCAGTCTGGCTGGATGTATCAGATTCTGATGACGTTTCACAAGGGGCGGGGCTAGATTTCAGATCTCCCACGAACGCTTAATTTTTTTAAATTTTTGCGTGCGTAGATAATATTTTCTGTGCGCAATTATGGGTTTGAAAATAATTGTAATTGTAATGTGTCATATACCAATTGAAAGGGCATTCTTTGTACTTTTACATGGTATATGGCAAAACGTAATAAGATGAACAATTATGTAAGAAAAATGTGGTAAATATTTACATAAAATTTAAAAATTTTGGTCTGTCTTTGACCTAGAATTCCTCGAAAATTTCTGAGAACACCTATCAATTTTATTTATGCATTATATAGTAAATTTTATCAGCTTTCTAATCAATTTTTCAGTTTCTTTCTATCATTATCCCTTAGTCAGATACGCTACGAAACGTGAATGTATGTAGGTTGACGGATGAAGTAATTGCACATTTTTGTGTGCGCAGATAATTTTTTCTGTGCGCGCTTGTGGGTTTGAAAGTAATCGTAATTGTAATGTGCTATACATCATTTGAAAGAGCATTCTTTGTACTTTAACGTAGTATACGACAACATCCAATAAAAGGAAAATTTATATAAAAAAACGCTATCGCAAAAATAGTTATATGAAAATGTTATCGTAAATATAGCTTCATAAAGATATGGTCCTTTTGTAACTGATGACGTTTCACAAGGGGCGGGGATAGGTTTTAGTACCGCCTCGTGAGTAGACCCTCTGGGGTAGTGATGCATATACCTACGCTTGAACTTTGAAGTTCCAGTTGCACGACATCCTCATGGAGACTGTTCCACAGCACAACGGTGTGAGGAATAAAGGACCTCTGGAACCGAGAAGTTCCACAGCGAAGCAATCAATTGTGAATGTAAAAGATCTGGTCAAATACAAATCATGAAGCATTGATAAACAAGAAACCATCCGTTGATGATCCAAGTCATAACTGCTAATATTAGTAAACAGAAACCTATCAATATGAACAACTATACGAGATAAATCTCTGACAGAAGCAGATATCCACACCCGAGAACAGTATTCTCTAGCAAGGGAAGGACAAATGATCTAAAAACAGGTTGCACTGATTTTATCACTGTTATAAATATATGAGGCCTTACATACAATATTTAACTTTCGTGTGGCATTTGCTAACACTTCCATCAGATGATTCTCAAAAGAAAGGTGCAAGTCAAAAGTTACACATAGAATAGTTAAAGCTTTAGACTCATTCAGCTGAGTCCCATTCACATGAAGGGGAAAATGATGTGGAAAATCTGTACGAGATTTGCTAATCGACAATGTTTTCGTTTTACTGGAGTTCAGCTTCATACCCCCACCATCTACACCATTCACTAATCCACTCCACATCACGATTGAGACTGTGGGCAGGTTCATTTCTCACAAGTGGAGACTTTATGATACCCACAGGTGTTTCATCATGACAGGGAGAAACTACCACATTCCGAGGGTGAAGAAAGCAGTCCTGGTCCCATGACCGGTGCTGGGAGTTAGGCAAAGCGTAGCAGGACAGGGCCTTGCCCTGTTCAGGTGTGTGTGTGTGTGTGTGACCTACTCCCTAAGCAGGACCAGGTACTTCTCTCAGTTAAATAGTGGGGCGAGCCACTTCTGTGTCATTGTCACCAGTCCAGCATCGACCTATCTGTGTAGTGTGAGGGGTCCTATCCGATCAGCTCTGCCCCTCTGCTCACCTTCCTTGATGAGCTTTCTGTTCTCCCAGAGGCAGACATTTCTCTGTCCCTAAGGCACTTCAAAGAGGAAAATTTCACTACTGTTGAGGCCCTAGGAGAGGAGGGAAACACCACTGACCACGAGTCCCTTATTTATGATCCGCAGACATCCAGATGTTTTTCACTCTCTGATACATGGAAGGAAGGGAAGAACAGGGTTACCCACTCCTGTCTCGTCCTTTTCTTACTAGCCAGGACAATCTTCTCAACGTCCTTCAAGACCACCTGGTGATAAAGATAGGTCTCCCCATATCGGAGGTTTCTACTGTAATGTCGACATTTATGTCGTGGCCCACGCATTGGAATTAACATCTGGAGGACGTCTACTGCTCTTCGACTTCCTGTCTGCTATACAGTGTGCTCAAACAAGTCCTTCACAAGCAACCTTGAAAAATGGTAATTCATAGTAGCTGAGTACGGGTAAAATACTTGAGTCAGCATAAGAATTCATCCAGTAACAATTTACTTATACAAAATGCCTCGGATCAGAGCATACAGCATATGAAGATGGAATTATTAAAAAATCCAGACAGACATTTGCTTATATGTATATTATTATACATTTACCCCATTTTGCAGTTCAGTTAAGTAAAATTTGATAAAGAAACAGGCAAGGCATGCCTTTCTCTCTCTCTTTTCTGCATCCTTCTTTTTCGTTTACTTTCTGAAACGAAAAAGAAGGATCTACATCCTTCTTCTTTTTCGTTTACTTTCTGCTGCTTGACGGCCTCTTTACAGAAAACGGTACGCTGGCCTCCAAATCCGAAAATTAATCCGAAACCGCCAGAGGGCAAATTGAAGCTGATAAAAGGGGTCAACGAGAGCCTCGGTCGCTCTCAGACCCTCCAATCGCAAGTCGAAGGCAGGAACCAACCTGCCCCTCTTCCCTCTTCTTCACTGGCCTTGTTTTCCTACGTGGTCGCTTACTCTGATCAATTAAAAGTTAAGTATATATTAGTTAAACAGACCACTGAGCTGATCAACAGCTCTTCTAGGGCTGGCCTGAAGGATTAGATATTTTTGCATGTCTAGGAAGCAACTGGTTACCTAGCAACGGGATCTACAGCTTATTGTGGGATCCGAACCACATTATATCGAGAAATTAATTTCTAATCACCAGAAACAAATTCCTCTGATTCCACGTCGGCAGAGCGGGTAATCGAACTCAGGACTACCGAATTCGTACGCAAGCACGAAACCCACTCGTCCAACGAGGAACTAATCTGATCAGTACCTGAAGAATTGGGAGTGAATTTCCTTTCTCCACCCGGCGCCCTTAGGAAGAAGCGGAATCCAATGGCCAAATACAGTACAGTACGGGTTTAGTTGGCCGTCACCTTTTGTCTCTTTCTGTATTTATTTCTTTATTTTTCTATGGCTGCGCTTATGCGATTGTTCATGGCGATCCCTTGTCATCTCCCCACAGCTGAGCCCTTGTTCTATAAAGCTAACCTATTCTAAGCACTGTGATTCCCTTGTCTGTGATTTAATAGTGCTCACTGCCTGACTGAACTCCCGATATTAGCAGTGCTAAGAAACTTTACTAAGGGAGTTAACGTAATTCGGTATCTGTCTCACACCCTCCTATTCAATACTATAAAATTTTGTGAAGTAATTCCAGTCATTTAGTGCCCTTTGAGAAAATTCTGAGAACGTAAGATTTATATTAAAGCAAGTCGGAAGACTTTGGCGGCATCACTGCTTCTGAAAAGGTGGCTTCTGCCTTATCCTAGCATGGGCATACCTCCATATCCGCGCTCCAAGTCACCGCACGTGTCGGAACCGAACATGTGTTTCCAGTGCTACAAGCAGCGGTTTTCATAATAAGTAGCGCCCTTACTAGCGCCTTGAATACGTAAAGTAATTAGTTTGTAAATATACCCCTTTCAATTTGATCCTTAAGAGTTTTCCTTACATTTTCCCCTAAACCTTAACTTATATTTGTAAACTAGACTCCATAAGACCTCAACGTCAGATGTAATTATTCTGCTGCGCAATCCTTCGAGTACTAGTTTTATAAATATAAATCTATATATATATATATATATATATATATATATATATATATATATATATATATATATATATATATATATATATATATATATATATATATATACGTCTAAAGATTAAAGATGCAATGACAAAGCAGATTTTCAGAGAGACTGACCCGTGACAAACAGGTTCATAAAAATAGTAAAAACAGACTCAGACTGTTTTATAGAAAAATGAAGTCAGGAGCAATAAAAAAAATTGGCTTATTCGTGTACCAACCAAAGTATAGGCTACAAAAATTCCTGTCAATGCTGTTAAAATTCAAACCACTTAGACTGAAAAACAACTTCAATAGTACTGCTACAAAGAGTAAACATATAAAAACTCAAATACTGAGAATCCTCATTAAACCACAATATTTTCCTAATCCACAAAGTCGATCTTTAGTAACCCGATTGAGGCAATAATTAAAGGCTTTTAGAGACTATTTCCCAATTATCACAAATCCATCTCTACACGAGGGCGACCACCACTCACTGCAGTTTGTATAATCGGGTCTGTTTTTTGCTTTGACGTCAACGCTGTCCTGGTGCCCTGGGTACTAGGTTAATGGCAGGTAATAACTATGTTTGGGTTGTATAAATTAAACGGAACAAATCCATGTCGCTTTAGTTTTTTTTTTTTTTTTTTTTTTTTTTTGTCCAGGGCCAAGCGATAACAAAAAGGAATATTATCTGGAGGCGAAAATAATCAATGGCAGATAATAGCCATCAAAGGTATGCATTAACAAATTATGTCTAGTAATTCTGACCATTTTTTTTTGTTCGTTCAGGTCCAGTGCAAATCTAATAAGAAAGACGAAAAAGGAAAATTATTTCTTTTTGGACTAAACTGAATGATAAAAAAGAAAAATAAAGCAAAAAGTCGTTCATATCTAACCACTGCGAAACTAGAAGATGCTGATAAGTTGTATTTAACAATCTATACGCGCTTATGATTGCGTACACACACCCACACACGCACACACACACACACTATATATATATATATATATATATATATATATATATATATATATATATATATATATAACTTAGGCGTCATAGCTTTGCTAGTCGTCGATTATGGCTCATTATGTGGGTTAAGTTGGAAAGTAGACAAGTTCTTGAGGTGTTGGACACATTACAGAATAAACATGGAATATTTGATAATCATGATCTTCTAGAAACAATCTTTCTCCGCAGAAAAAAGTTTCATTAGTCATGCATATTTAATTTAAAGAGACTTTAAGGGTATCGAATATATCATAATTGCATTCAGGATGTCGGAACATCTGCCTATTTTCAAAATCGCTTAGCACATTACATGGACGTTTCAAATTTCTAATAGTAACTATTACTGATGAATTTTCACTGAATGAAAGAAGCAAGTGTAAATGCTGAAGGAAAATAGATGCATTTGCCTGTAACCTGGAACTAAAATTTCCTACCCGTCATTTATTCTGGAAATAAAAATAAAATATATAAAAAGCGAAAATAAAATATCGAAGACAAGGTAGTTAACGATAAACTTTCCTGTCTCCTTGCTCCTTAGGCCTGTATCCATATAGCCATTCAATGGCTGATGGCAAAAATGCGATTGTCCTGAAACCTCGGAGTGATATAAACGAACCGTCTATGGCTGGACCTTTGGTTGCAATTCTCTACTGAAGAAAAAAGAAAAGTATAGGGTATAGTCTTAAGAATATCAATAAAAAAATAACTGAATGTCAGTATGGTATTCATTATGAATGTATGTGCTATATATATAAGATATATATTATATATATATATATATATATATATATATATATATATATATATATATATACATATATATATATATACATATATATATATATATATATATATATATATATATATATATATATATATATCTATATATATATACGGAGAGAGAGAGAGAGAGAGAGAGAGAGAGAGAGAGAGAGAGAGAGAGATACCAGTCTGGCATTCAGTTATTTATTACTTACATTCTTAAGATTATACCCTATACTTTTTTTCTTCAGTAGAGAATTGCAACCAGAGGTCCAGTCATATAGACTTCTTTTATAATATCACTCCGAAGTTTCAAGACAATCATATTTTTGCCATCGCGAGACGTAGTATGCAATTGAAAATGTTTGAAGAGCCATAAAACGGGTGGAAAGCGTTCTCTGACGATGACGACTCTATCTGTAAAGAACTATAGTAGATTCACATCAACGGAGCATTTGACGTCTAGGCCAGAGTTCACAAAGGCAGGATGTATGTTCCACCTCTCCTGAAAGACGTATCCCTCAGGAGAGTGGAACATAGATCCTACTCATGTGAACTCGAGAGAGAGACTGAGTTTCCAGCCCTGTGACTGGCTTATCAACAGCCAATCAGGTGCGTCATAAGGGACTGGCCTAGACATCAAATGCACGGTTGATGTGAATCTTCTATAGTTCAGTCATAATTCAAATGCATTAATCGGTAACAGAATAAAATTACAATAATTATACGATAGTGACAATACTCATATAATAATAAATATCGCCATTTCTGAATAAGTGAAAACTTTATTCGTTCTTTTAAAACTTTTCAATTAAATTTAAAATACGTTCATATACGGCACTCTAAAATGTTGGTGTGCTACGCAAATGCTTTAAAAAATAATCTACACTGACAACACTTATTTCTTCACACATGCGCGGCCGCATCTTAACAGATAACGATCAGACATTGATGTTGATATATGCGCTGCTTGACAAGGGTAAAATAGTAATATATAATATAATCAACGATCAACTTGGGATTATAATATTTACCTACATAACACATCTGCAAGCAAGTCATTGCTTTGATAATACTTGTTTGAGAAGAGCATTGCCTTTGAGACGCGCATGTTATCAACACAGAAACTATATTGGAAATAAAACTTTGATTGAGTTTTGTAAGAAAGATCTTTATCTTTTGCAGGTCCTTCCGAGTTTGAAACTTTCCTTTCCTGCAAATCATTTTGCAGCCGTGTGAAAGGCAACAGAAGTTTCACCAGTTGCTGCTCATGTTTTTCTGCTCAGCAACTCCCAAACTTTGATCGAACCATGCCTATCAAATTTCTTCAAGTCATAAGAAAATTAAGCTTCAGAGGTGTTTGATGGGATAGTATATTATAAATTATGATACTGGACGCATTTTAAGTGGCGAATTAGAAATAAATGCGAATATATATATATATATATATATATATATAATATATATAAACACACACACACACTGTATACACAGCTAGTATAATATGGTTCCAGATCATCATACAATTTATGTTTCAATGATTTTCTTCTTTCGCAACTTACAGCTCATTCCCGACATTGCTTCATCGTTTATATATGAATTTACAGAAAACTGATAAAAATTTCCTACTCGTGCTCCATCAGGATTGTTTTTTTTGCGCATTATCTGAGATATCACGGAGTATTTATTATAAATTATCAATTGTGTCCCATTTTGTGTTACTTCGGAAGTCCGCTTTCTATGTTAATAAAAGTTAAGGCAAATGATCGAACTGAATCGAGAGGGATCAAGTTGTTTTAATCCAAACTAAGTTTGTACCACAAGAATACAAATAGTACCATTTCCCTCTCATATTTGTACAGTTCAACAAAAATCTTGGAATTAAAGCCTGTTTGACGAACAAAGGTAACAATTCTCCTTACATGTAGCAAATTCAAGTTTGAAACTATGGTGACTAGAAAATATTCCGAGTAAAGTGTTAAGGTCTTATGTAAAAATGATCGTACCTCTCAACATAGTTGAAACATTTTAAGTAAATCCCAAGCAGACTTCATTTAGTTCTAGTTTGACCAGATAATCGAACTTGCTAGAAGGAAGCAACAAAATTAAGTAGATAGAATATATTAAACGTTCTGGTATATAGTATCTTGTTATTTGTTCATCAATAATTAACACTATCAGCTTTCCGTTTATAAACACGAAAACCCTTATCGTGATGGAGTAGCAAGATGTAAAAGATGACTTCCCATTAATTTCCTGCAACAGTTGTCAATTGACATTTCAGTTTCATAGCCACCTCCAAAAGTTAGCACAGACACTGAGAAAGTTAGAAAAGACCGCAAGAATGTAAAATGAGATACTGAGACATAAGAGCAATATAACATATTAATGCCGACAGACTCAAAAGTTTTTGAAGGAAGGATGGTACAAAATTAAAAGCATGAAGACGAAGGCAATGTGGTTAAAGATGAAAGCAAAGCGATTGCCGAGGAAAAGTGAAGACGTAAACGTATTTCAGGAGAGGAGTAGCTTTTAAATTATACCTGAAAGCCTACTGCGAATATACGAGTTTTCAATTACAATACTAAAATACTTTCGAGATGGTTTTCTGATGTAGCTTACAACTAAATAAACAAAGTTATCAACATTTATACTTACATACGTACACACACACACACACACACACACACACACACACATATATATATATATATTATATATATATATATATATATATATATATATATTATATATATATGACTAGCAAAACCCTTGCTTAACCAGGAAGTAAAATATAGTGATGACTAAGATAGTTGTAGTTAGGTGCTATTGTTTTGATTTAAACCCTTGACTGTGCACGTTATTCATGTAATATATACCTAATACGTGTTAATAATTACGTAATAATTTTACAATGCAGGTGCTGCTACTACAAGCAGTAGAATAATGTGGCTTACTATAAACTCTATAGGCAGGAAAACTTAACACAATGATGGATGGGTGTCTACGTTGTACACCATTGTCTCCACTTTTACATTTGTATCATCTTCTCCCTGTAATCCGAATACACACACATTTTATATATATATATATATTATCTATATATATATAATATATATATATAATATATAACACTAATGGATTAAAGTATGAATACAAAGAAGCGGAATGTAAATAAATATTCAAATAAATTTCCACTGAAAGAGGGCAAAATGATCCCCTACCCGATCCCATAACAATTCAGCTTTAAGCTGGGCGCCTAATAAGGCCAGCTGGTTTTGTTCGCTCGACAGCCAACTGTATCATTCCGATCTGATCGTTCTGGTGGTGTCAAAGACCTGGTTTCCAGTTCCCAAGATAAACGTCGTCCGGACGAGTTTACACCCGAGCGTCCCCTTCATACTTTCACTTTCGTCTTCCCAAAAACAAAAATACAAAACAAAAAGTCGTCACGACTCCTCTCGACTCCCGGGGTGGTCGCCTCTGATACACCTGACGCATCCTGTGCCTGTTATTTATCTATTCACTATTATTATATTCATATATTTATATTTGGCCTTTGTTTCATAAGCGCAGATGTTATTCATTCGAGGTCCGTTCACACGGTTGCTCTGCGGCGGCGTCTCGCCTCCTTCATATTTATGATACGATTCATTTTCTTCTCTGTCAAGATTTAAGGATTCACTTTCCAGTTGCTTTTCTCCATTATATTCCTTTCATAAATCTCAAAACTTACTGCAAGCAACTCACTCAAGGAAGATATTGGTCGTTTTGTTTGATTTCAAAGCGAATTGTTTTACAGATGTGATAATCATGTGCAGAAACATAACACAATACTTAAAAGAATTTCGAAATTTTTATTTTGTTATAATTTTCTGACAATTTTCAAACAATATTTATTCTTTAACAGTATTTGCAGCTACAATCACGTTTGATCCATCTTGTTTCTTTCTAATAATCAAATCACAAGTATGAATGTGCTCAAACTATAAAAAAATCAGTCTGAGATGTATATTATACTACTAGGCGTAAGTTGTGTTTATTTTCATATAAACGAACAAAAACTTTTATATCTACCTCAATTGGTTCACATTCAATAACGGCGTTTACCAAGGCAATATTTACTATAAATAAATACAATGCTAAGCATATGAGCTAGCAATGTGCGCTGTATTATTGCAAAGAAATGCCTCTACTTTTCTTTAATTCATTTATATCTACGTTTTTCAGTTAAATGTATGTTTGCAAAATACGAAGTCATGAAAAGCATAAAATAAAGAATTTTATCTCTTGCATCATGAGATTTGATATATCTCCTTACTCTACCAGCGACAAGAAACTTTTGTGTTGTTTATTATTAATTCATACATATATATTATATGCGTGTGTGTGTGTGTATGTATGTGTGTGTGTGCGTGTATATATAATGTGTGTGTATGCGTACATAAATTAAAACCACAAAGGAAATAGCAGTAAAGACATCCTGATCATTAAGAGTTTATTATTAATGGGTTTCGCGACAAATCTGAAGTCGCATTTGCAAGGCAAGAAAATATTGTCAAGTTTACAAACTCCTAATGATCTGGATGCCTTTCCTTGCTATTTTCTTTGTGATCTGTATACTGAACTCCATCTTCGGCCCTTATGTGTGTGCTCTTGAGTGTCTACATACTTGGTACACAAATAACTTAGCATCAAGGAAAGAATACTGTGAGGGTAGGACATCACTGGCACCTGAGGGGGGGGGGGGGGGGAAGGGGGTTGGAAATGGGGTGAAATAAAAATAACCAAAAACGGCAGATATTGGTGTCAAATCCATAGTTTTCGAGGTCACCAAGATGAAAAGTGACACTCCTGATGCCCTTCAAGTGCAAGTTCAGCCCTAATAGGGAGGGGGCTAAAAAGGTGTGAAAAGGGGTTACATGAAAATAACAGAAAACGCCAGATATTAAGTCTAATCCATAGTTTTTGAGGTTACTGAGCTGAATAGTGATATTCCTGATGCCCTTGAAGTCCAAGTTCGGCCCCAATAGGGAATGGGGGAGTGAAAAGGTATAGGAAAGGGGTGACATGTTAAAAAACTGAACTACAGATATTAATGTCAAACCCATTGTTTTCAAGGTCACTGAGATGAATAGAGACATTCTTGATGGCCTTTAAGTCCAAGTTTAGTCCCACTACAGTGAGGTGAAAAGGTGTAGTAAGGGGGTCACATGTAAAAGTAATCGAAAACAACAGACATTAGTGTCTAATCCATAGTTTTTGAGGTCGCTAAGATGAACAGTGACACTCCTGATGCTGATGCCCTTCAAGTCCAAGTTCAGCCCCAATAGGGTGGGGTGTGCTGAAAAGGGGCGTGAAGGGGATGACATATAAAAATAACTGAAAATGACAGATATTAGTGTCAAATCCATTGTTTTTTAGGCCACTGAAATAAATGTTGACACTTCTGATGCCCTTTAAGTCCAAGTTTATCCCTTATAGAATGGGAGATGAAAAGGGCCGACGTATAAAAATAACAGAAAATAACAGACATTACTGTCTAATCCACAGTTTCTGAGGTTGCTGAGATGAATGGTGACACTCCCAATGGCCTTCAAGATCAAGCTCAGCCTCAATGAGAAGGGGGTGGTGAAAAGTGGCTGATGTGTAAAAATAGCCGAAAAATACAAATAAGTCTTTAACTTATAGTTTTCAAGGTCGTGAGATGAATAGTGACACTTCTGATGTCCTTTAAGTCCAAGTTTAGCCCCAATAGAAAGGGAGGTGAGAAGGGAGTGGGAAGGTGGTGACATCTAAAAATAACCAAAAACTACAGATATCCGTGTCTAATCCATAGCTTTTGAGGTCACCGAGATGAATGGTGACTCTCCTGATGCCCTTGAAGTGCAAGTTCAGCCTTGATAGGAAGGGGTATAAAATAAAATGTAAAAAATGGTGTATATTAGCATCTAGTCCATAGTTTTTGAGACCACTTGATGAACAGAGACACAACAACCGGTGCCCTTCAAGTTCAAGTTCAGCCCCAATAGGAAAAGGGGTGAGAAGTGGTGAATTATAAAATGTCAAAAACGCTGGGCAATGTAACTGAAGCAACAATCTTAACAGGAAAGGGATAGAGCGAGAGAGAGAGAGAGAGAGAGAGAGAGAGAGAGAGAGAGTAGAGGGGGTCTGGGAGGAGAAAGAGAGAATTTATTAGTTGTTATTCAGTTTTCAGGGCAGTTGGTCACCTAGTACATATATAAATAATGTATGTATATATAAGTGTTAAGTAGTTATTGTTTGCAGTTGATAACGTACTGCTTGTGAATAGTGAATTGAAATTGCAGACCTATTTTAAAATTTTGCAAAAGTAGTACAAATTAAATAGGACGAAGAATAAGAATAGGAGAGAATATAGAAACTAGGGAATTTTAGCATTTAATACCCAAAATGATGGTGACGGTATGAAAATTGTTACTTATAAGAATCTAGGAGCATTAGTGACTTATGGTCGCCAGATGAGAGCAGAGGCGAGTAACAGAATAGGTGAAGTTAGTAATGTAACAGGATGGGTGCAATTATCTTGAAAAACAAAGACTTAAATAACACTGCAGACCAATTTTGGAATCTAAGAATGAATTACAGTACCACGTCTCTTTATGGAAATACAAGTATTAATGATGAATGTGAATGAATTCATGAAGATGAAAGCTACATACAAGAATTATTTTTGCGGTATAAGTTATTTTAGAAAAATTAAAAATGTGAGAAATGTGGAGATATGTAAAAGGGGTAAAAAAAAAAAGTAGTCTGGATGAAAAACACGGATCAAGGCGTTTAAAAATGTTCGGACAAGTGGAAAAAATGTTTTATTGCCGGAACCACAAAACATTAAAAGTAACTCGAAGAGGATCTAAGCCATTACAAAAATTCCTGGCGATGGTGTTTGGGCTTCGTTTTAAAAGGAACCGGGGGGGAGGGGGGGGGGCGCGAATTCTGAGCGTTTTCAATGTATCCGGCTGAAGCACTAGATCGAATCTGCGTGTTCTAAGGCCTTTAATTCTCGTAAAAGTAATTAATTAATCAGAACAGTTGGTGAAATAGGATGACAATAGTATTTTTCTATATTCTATAACGCTGCTGTCTTACGTAAGATAACTGAACACACCATCTGGACTGTTTGATCTAGTTGGGTCCATTTTCAAGCAGCCGATATTCAATATTCAAGACAATTCTGCTAATTGGAAAGGTAACCGTCAGAGAATGGAGAAAGGAGAAAGTTTCTTCTATTGTAAGTACATCAAAAAAACACATGACATTTGAAGATTTTATTGGAATATAGTTAATTTCATCTAAATTTCTAAATACTGAAAAATTAAATCGTCTATTTGTCTATGTCATAGACAAAACATTATTGAAGACGTGGTGGCTTCTCTTCAAGAGATCCGGAGATTGACGCAGGGACAGGTTTGTAAGATTCATATCCTCGGCATACTTGCAAGGAAATATAAGAGGTTAAAATTTTACAACTATACAGTTGCTATCATGGGAAATGTCTTCTTGCGTAGTGATCTTTCTGTATTTAAATGTGGGTCAGCGATAAGGGACGCGTGATCAAATTTAACCGTTCTAATCCTTTGGGAACTGGGAAAAGAATGATTGTCTCTGTTCTTGGTTCTTCATGCTCTACTTAATACAAAACGAACATTTTACAATAATGACAGGTCTATATCAATGTTGATCATGGACATTTGAGAAGATACAGATAAGCATAAAAGGAAAGTAGGTTGTTGTATTTTTTCAGACATGGGTTTTAGGGTAAAACAAAGAATTACTTCCCAGTAAAGTGCAATGACGAACAAATCTAGTTGAGGCTAGGAAACACGTTCAAAATCAATCTTACACACACCTGCACACACACACACACACACACACACACAACGTACAACTGTAACTGCAGAAAATAATCGTCAAGGAAAGCCTTCAAAATATACAAACACTGAAACATCTGAATACTAATGAACATATCTACCGCATGAAGGGGTCAACGAACAAAAGTTTTACTACTGAAAATGATCGTCCTTTGAACGGTTAACACATGAAAGGTCACCTAATTAAGATGAGCATTTGAAAGCTTGTGTGGGTACAGTTGACAGTCATCATCCCTCAGATGTTTATTTAGGAAGTAACAAATCCTCGAACCTATTGGTTGACTGACCAGCAAAGTTAATTAACAATGGGGTTTTCGTTGCGACGTTGATGACTGACCACCATGGAGCGGCAAAAGCTACTGGTACATAAGGTTATGTCTCCCAGGCCATTTGACACTGGCTAGCATTATAAGGCTAGTAAACCCCCAGGCTTAGACTGAATTATAACACGTCCTAGACCGAATCATTATTTTAAAAAGTTGGATGGTTTAAAATAAAGTACAAAAGTCAAACAACATATGTTTATATAAATATTTAGCTATAAAATACATATTTCTCAGAACTTTTTTAGGCAGTTTTGGTGTGCCATTGTGTCAAGCAACACCATCATTACGCGGGAATATGCACGACTTTAGGTTTTCACTTCTTCCTCCCACTCTACACATTTTTGGCCCCTTCCGACTCTATTTCCAGCTCTCTCTCTCTCTCTCTCTCTCTCTCTCTCTCCTCTCTCTCTCTCTTCTATTCCCACGACCTCATTCTCCCACCCATTCTCAGCTTCAACATCTCAACCCATCACATTTCCATTAAGCCCATATGATGTGAGGGGAGGGGTTACACATGTCTCCCCCTCCCCCTACACCAACCTTCCTAATGCCAAGCTGTCCCCCAACAGCCAGACAACTCCCGCCATTTATGAAGCGACATATCAGATGACTGGGGAAGATATACTTATAAAAACAAAATCATGATTTCATCTCAAATGGTGGCACCAGAAAAAGTGAAATAATGTCAGAAGATACCAAGGAACTTACACGGGCGTACACACAAGCATATACACATTGCAGATATAAACACAGATAGTACATACTCAACGCGCGCGCGCACGCACACACACACACGCACATGTGTGTGTATATAACTATATATAAGTGAAAAAATTAACTGTAAAGTTATGCTGCAAATATATATATCTATATATATATATATTATATATATATATTTATATGTATATATATATATTACACAATAATTCCCGAAATAATGAGTAACATAAGGAAAGGGGTGTTGTACATTTGCATCCGCTAGGTAAAGTTTACAATTACTCCAAGTCTCAACGCACCAGGAAATGATCGACTGGAGAATGTATTATATAAATAGCAGTTTTGATAACAATAATAATAAAAGAAATGTTTCAGAGCCTAAATCATTCCGATATGTTCCTCCGAGGCAGTCATGGCCAGATGAATCTAGACGATAACAAAACTACCATAAGATGCTTTCCAGCATGGCACTCCGACAGGATCTTCGCCCTTAAGACCCAAACCACAAGTTCTACTTTGCCCGGACGTCTACCTCCCACTCTGCATTGCAATGAAGATGAATTTATTAGCAAGGGCGATATCACGATGAATAATTCAAGTGCGATAATATGCATGTAACAGGATGCTCTCCGCTAAACAGCCCAGCGCCATGAGAACGTACGATAATTTTTCCTTTCGCAGACGAAGCTCCAAATCGATTGGCTTCGAGATGTTTTGAGCGATATACATTTTTTCTGTTACTGAACAGAGAGGCAAAAGGTTAGGGGCTGAGTATCATGGTGTGGTCGAGACCATAACAGGCTGCGCTCACATTCATTTGCGTAACAAACTTCGTTTTGTACGAAACACTAAATAAAGTTACATGATTTTCAGAATTCCATACCATTTTAATCAGAATATATGGGAACTAAAACTCTTAAAAATAAAACATTCTAGGATTTAGTCTTATTTACATGCATACACACAAACACAAATGTATGTATATATATATATATATATATATATATATATATATATATATATATATATATATTGGCTGAAACTGTTCCATGTCTTTTAGTTTTGCTGGAACATACATCCATAAATATATATATATATATATATATATATATATATATATATATATATATATATACATACACACACACACACACACACACACACACACACATATATATATATATATATATATATATATATATATATATACGTATATGTGTGTGTGTGTGTGTACTTGTCTGTTTAAAGGTATAGGACTACCATTAGAAATGTATACGACATACCAAGATATAAGTATAAATAAAAACATAAACTTCATTGACTATACCTGGTGAATTATGCTTCTGCACATTGCATCTGTCTGTAACTGTCCTTTTTTCAATTACTGCCTGAATATTTCCACCCTCACTTGATTACTGCTGATTAGAGCGATTATTCTGGTTACATTTGATAAAAAAAATATTCAACTGGATTTTTTTTCTTTTTTGCCCTACGTCAAGTACTGGTACAACCGTTGTCTATCTTTAGTCGCTGTTTTGCAAATAACACCTTAGACACTACCCTTTACAACTACTTGACCAAATGGTTTGGACTCAACAAGGAGCAGCATGTTTTCGGCAATTTTGCTTACTGTCAAGACTTTTGAGGAAAAGTACATTATTGATTCGGCCGAATTTTTTTTTTCTTTTTTTCGATGTCTTTCAAAACTAAATCCAAACGAACTCTACCATTTCTTACGACATATAAAATAAAACAAAAAAATATAAAATAACCCCATACCCATTATATATATATATATATATATATATATATATATATATATATATATATATATATATATAATAAATGAAGTTTTCCCTTAAGGACCTGTATGTGAATATTTAGCTCTCTCTATAGCGGCGAGGTCTTGTAAGTGTCATAATACTCATAATTTTTCTTCCTGGGCGTTGTACCGATTGCTGATATGACAAGTTTTTCGATTTCATGTAATAGAAGAATAAAGGGCTTCCAAACATCGGGAATATTCACATATTCTCCACGCAAAATAAAAAAATTGCATTTCTTAAAAAGAAGGATACAATGTGACGGCCGCTGATAAAAGAACAGTCAAGACTCACATTTATAATAACAGTTTACTACTACTACTACTACTACTATACTACTACTACTACTACTACTACTACTACTACTACTACTACTACTACTAATAATAATAATAATAATAATAATAATAATAATAATAATAACAATAACACCGTCTAGATACAATACAAACTAGACGGCCATACTGTTCAATGAAGTTTGCTTGAAAGAGGGCCTTATTCCGATATATAATAATAATAATAATAATAATAATAATAATAATAATAATAATAATATAATAATAATAATAATAATAATATCCGCAAAAAAATAAATAATCCGTAAAGGGTGGGGAGGGATTATGTATTCGGTTTACACAAAACTATTTACTAAATTTCATGGTAATCTTACCATCCACATCCTAACGAATCACTGTACCAGCTACTTTAAGATTTGTGCTGTCTGATCTCTTGTAAAAAAAAATATATATAAATAAATAAATGATGTTTGGTTGCAGGTCCACAATAATATATAGCATGTGAGTATATGGTCTTTAATGGTTATTAAAAGCTTTCTAACCTTGTACTAGGTTCATCTTCAGTCAACTAACATTAGGACTTTAACAATTCATCGAAGTAAACTTCTGAACAGAACAATTCTACAACGAAGAACGCAACTGAAGGAAGCGCTCAACAGGTTCTGCTAGAATAGCAAACAGGAATTCGAACATCAACAACGAAATTACCTAGTTAAGCTGTTGAGCGCTTCCTTCATTTGCGTTCTTCGTTGTAGAATTGTTCTGTTCAGAAGTTTACTTCGATGAATTATTAAAGTCATAATGTTCACTTGACTAAAGATGAACCTAGTACAAGGTTCGAAAGCTTTTAATAACCATTAAAGACCATATACTCACATGCTATATTATCGTGGCACTGCAACCTCTTCATTTTCGACACGGAAAACTGTGCCCACTAAATGATGTTACTCAGTGATATTTCAAATCCATAAAAATGACTCCGTTTCACAAACAGTTGCCACAGTTGGTATCGGAAATAAATCCGACTCAGCATAACGTAAAACCTATGGAATCATTTGAAGCCGTTATCCTTATAAAGAGAAGGCTTCTTACCGCTCTGTATCTTAAATACACAAAACTGAAATATAGCACGCTCTTAAGTCATTTAATCTAGTTTACCATTCAAATGAATTCGTTTTTTAACTGAATTTTTTTTTATTTCAGTACTACTACTACAATCATTTAAAACAGATTGAGGATAACAATACAACGATATATTGTTTAGGTCAACAACGTTCACTGATGTAATTAAAAATTTAATTCGCTGCGATATAATCCGCTTAACACATGCTTGAGTTGTGAATAGACTTGCAATTACCCATATCTACGAAAGAGAGAGAGAAGAAAAACTAAACAAGGACTTGATAATCATAAAAGGCCATCAGTATAAACTCAGAAAATAATTATAATTCCACCAAAATAAACCTGATGCTCCATTATGCTATTTCTTCTACTTCTAATTCACTTTCCTTGTTACAAATAGGCAACGATATTTGCAAAGGATTTCCGCTTCTACGTACTTTTCATTATCGTTTTGTCCGCGCAAGGCCAGCATATATATATATATATATATATATATATATATATATATATATATATATATATATATATATCTGGTATATATTAGTTGGAATCAGCAGAAGATATAGTAATTCAGTTGTATTCCACATAGGAAAATGAAAAAAGGTATATCTCAGAAAATGCCCAACAGTTTCGTCCTCCAATGGACCTCTTCTTGGAGCGTTTATTATATATATATTGCAAAGGAATCACAAACTTTCGCGTGATATCAGATTTGCAGGTTCGCCACAAGGAAGAGAAAATGAAAGGCTAAGCACCGAGTACTTTCGTGTAATTGCTACACATTTTCAAGGTACAATGAGCAAAGCTAGATCATTTTTGTACAAAAGAAAACTTTACATAAGAGAAACTGAAAAATCACTTAAAAACAAAAGAGCACTTAAAATAAGATACAGCAAAGCAATCTTACAGTCCTTTCTTATTACAAACAAGTTAAGTCTCCAACACCTCAAAACCTAACAACAAGACTGGTAATTAAAAAACAGAATGACCAAACCGATCCTTCTAATTACAGTAAAAGTACAAACATCCAATTGTAAAGCGAAAATTAGACAACAAGCGTTAAAACAATACATGCAAACAAACGATTTCTCAATTTTTTTAGGAATAAAAAGAAAGGAATTAATGTTCACAATGTGACCATGATAAAATTTTATATAAGAGCAGACTTTATAGTGTTACGTTTTATATTATCATTGCAAGAAATGATCGATCTGCACTTCTGCCAGTCAATAAAATGATCAAATTTCGTTTTTTGTAAAAATATAGCATTGGAAGACTGAAAAATTCTTACAACATATTAATGTTGCTTTACTCGTACCTTTAGAGCTTTGCCAGTTTGACCAAATATTCCATTGAGCAATCCCTGCATGGAACTTCATATATACAACCTGTGTTTCCGGGAAAATTTTCAATCAGTGTATTTCTCACTGAATAGAGTTACTAAAAACCACATTTACATTGAAAGTTTTGTGCAACTTAGACACTACTTTAAATTTCTCACTGTATGGTAAAACTAACAAGTTCTCTGTCTTAAAAGGTATTTCTTATCTTAATGAGAAAAGTGTTTTCCCAGCCATATTGAAAGTTTTGTCGATAAAAGAATTTGGGCATTTTAAATCAAAAGCAATGTTATAAATCTTGTCAATTTCAGGCTCTAAAAATTTTAAAATAGTAATGAATATATGAGCAGACATTTGTAGGTTTTCTAAATAATGAAAATTTAAATTTTCTAAGAATCCTGTGAATGATAACATCCAGAAATGGTAAACCCCTCCTTTCTCTTTTTCAGAGGTAAATTTAATTGAAGGTACTAATAGAATATATTTCAATGCTCAATGAAATATATTGGTTGAACTGTCAAAGCTCTAAATGTATGAGTAAAGCAACATCAGTCTAGCATAAGAACTTTTCAGTCTCCCAATGCTATATTTTTACATAAAATTAATTTTCATCATCATACTGACTGGCAGATGTGCAGATCAATAATTATTTGTAATCTATATATATATATATATATATATATATATATATATATATATATAAAACGGATGTATGTGTGTTTCTGTGTTCCACATACACTTTGAAATGCATTGTGCAATTTCAACCAAACTTGGTATAAATATTACTTACCATATGGGAATGAACACAGTGGGTTTAAGACTTCACTGGCACCAAAGGGGGTGGGGTGTGTCTGGGAAGGAGGTATCATAAAAATTCCAGAAAACGACAGATTTTAGTGTCTAATCCATAGTTTTCGAGATCACTGAGATGAATAGTGACACTCCCGATGCCCTTCAAGTCCAAGTTCAGCTCTGATAGGAAGGGAGGAGGTGGGGGGAGGGTGAGAAGTGGGTGGGAAGGGGGATGACATATAAGAATAATCAAAAACAAGATATTAGTGTCTAATCCATAGTTTTTGAGGTATCAGAGAAGAGCAGTGACCCTCCCGATACCATTCAAATCCATGTTCAGCTCCAATAGGGAGGGGGGTGAGAAGGTGATGGAGCAGGGTGGCATGTAAAAATAACTGAAAACAACAGATATTAGTGTCTAAACCATAATTTTCGAGGTTGCTGAGATGAATGGTGACATTCTTGAATCCTTTTAAATCCAAGTTCAGCCCCAATAGGAAGCGAGAGGGGGGTGGGAGGCAACTATCTTAACAGGAATGAGAGAGAGAGAGAGAGAGAGAGAGATTTATTGGTGTAATAAGAAATTTCCCAGGCAGCACTGAGTTGGTCAGCTAGTGATTATACAAAACGTAACATCCTAGAGTTTGCTCTTATAAAATTTTATCATGGGGACCAAATGAACATTAGTTATGTTAGATAGCTTTATTATTGAGGAAATTGTTAAGCAATTGTGCATGAATATTTCGTGAACAAATGTCTAACCTCAAACACAGACCTTATTCGAGTATTTGGCTGTTTTCTTTTTGACTACGAGAGGCCGTTTGTTTGTATGTGATTTATTTTTAACACTTGATGTCTAATTTTCGCTTTAAAGTGTGATGTTTGTACTTTTAGTTTGGTCATTTTGTTTTTAACTACCAATCTTGTTGTAAGGTTTTGAGGTGTTGTTTGTAGTAAGAATGGACTTGTAAGATTGTTTTGCTGTTACTTATTCTAAATTTTTGTTTTTTTGTGCTTAAGTGATTTTTTCTTTTTCTTATGTAAAATTTTCTTATGTATACATAAATTCTTACTTTGTTCATTGTAAATTGAAATTGTGTAGCAATTAAACGAAAGTATTCAGTACTTAGTTTCTAATTTTCTCCTTCTTGTGGCGAACCTGCATATATATATATATATATATATATATATATATATATATATATATATATACTTTATACACACTAGTATATACATAACAGATTCCTCTAACAACCCGGTAGGCCCCCTCCCACAATTTTCGATTCCCACCAAGGTCCCGCCCATAGGCCATCCCAAACACCAGCTCTCTTGGTAGAACCTTCGGAAGCAGATCCTAGCTGGATGAATTTGTCCTCGAGCCAAGCCACCTGAGGATATGCATTAAACATGGGATCGCCAAGGTTTGTTGAACCACTCATAAATTGGTACGACAATCTGTTGGGTTTATTTCTTTCTCTTTCTCTCTCTCTCACACACATATTATGGTAAGTTTTGTCATGATACCAGTAAGGAAAATAGTCATGCAGTGAGGATTAACTAGAATTTCATTTTTTTAAATCAATTACGAAAGTGTTCTTTAACAAACCGGGGAAAAACAGTCATCTATCTAATAGTTTGTATTTCCAAAGTTACTTTTTAAATGCGGTATTATTTGCCTTTTGCTTAATCAAAATGAATTATCCGTTGTAAACAGGCGTACAGATTCAATAAATTTACTAAAATACCACTAAAAATGAAAGCACAGCCAAATGGAATAATTGATGAAAAACTGTTTTTCTTGTTACGCGAAAATTATATAACAACCTGCCAACGATAGGACAATCAGACTATACATCTTCTCAACCAATTAGATTTGTAAGACTTGGGAAGCAGCATCTGAACATTTACATGCAATACGACAGTAATTTAAGTTGAAACTTGGGTCGGAATAATAAAACAAAAATATTTCCTAGTCAGGAAAATAGTCTGCTGAATATTTCAAGGGAAAACGCGCTTTCCCAAGTTTGAAACGCGGAGGATCGACGTAACTTTATAAAAAAGATAACTCTTAAAAGTTGTCTGGACGTGGCAAAGGTGAATTCAACTTTTCTATATTACTTTTGGGATTTTCAAGACAAGAGAAATACATTACTATGGTCGAACCAAAATGTCGTGGCGGATGACGAGAGGTGTCATCAGAATGCTTCGCATTTGAATCTAAAAGTTTAGGTCTTTTTCCCTTGTAGACAAAGGGATAATTTCATCGGTATATTAGTAAAGTCGAATTAAGTTCTGCACTGGATGGTGCGAGACCAGTCCCTCCACCCATACTTTCGTTTCTTGCTTTTTTTTCCCCTTTTGTTCTTTTTCCTTTATTAAAAATTATCATAAATAGTTTACATACATCTGGAACACTGGTAACTTCACGTGCCCAATCGTAAACTCTTGTCACATCGGCCAAGGGCTCATCCCAGTTTCTTCCGCTCTTTCCATTCTGAAGCAGGAAGAACAAGTACTTTCTTTACAGGGTGAGTCGAGTGAGTGACAATGTACTGTCGGCCGAAAAACTATTGGCAGAGTTTCATAATTTTTCGTTCACCTGCCTGACGCACGATTCATGCCTTATTTATCGATTTTTCTTTTCAAAGATGGAAGAAATCATATGTAATGACGTTAAAAACAGTCACTGATATCTTTAGAACATTATGTTATGTTATTGTGTAAAACTATTTTCCATATAGCAAAATTGACGTGAACGAAACGAAGTGATAAAAAACGTCATATCACAACCATAGATATCCATTACCAAATAGATAGGAGACACCTATCACTAGTAATATCGCATAAACATAGTCCTTAAATTATCATTTCAATATTAAGTTGAAGGTAGTTGAACTATTCCATTTGTTAAATTTTACAGAAAACATTGGAATCTCATAAAATGCTATCAAATTTAAAAACAAAAAGAAAAAAAAAACGATATCCTAACAGTCTGAACCAGGCGACCTCACTATTGCTTTTGATGTTATGTGCACGGGAATCTGTCAATGTGTCATTTATCGGTCTAAGAAACATCCCTCGATGAGCGAGAGACAATTATTACACACTGCATTCGGTGCAAGTTCCTGTTGGAGAGATATCAAGAAAGCTTAATAAACCGGAGAGAATCATACATAGATGAATCAAATTGTTTAAAGAATGGCAAAATTTAGAACATGGGCCTAGAGGTGGAACACCTCAAAGCACCACAAGAGAGCAAGTCAATACAGTAGTGTAAACGTTGCTGAGCAACATTCATTTGTGAATTTTGAATTCTAGTGCATCGTCACGACATTGCTGAACCAGGAATCATGACTAGCTCTACGCTTATGACTGGTGTCTGATGAATACTTTAGATGGAGAGGAAGAGATTTTTAAATCTACATTTGAAATCTTTGATAGGTGTCTAATGAATAAGTCTAATGAATAAGCAAACTTTTCTTTGATGGATGAGAGATTCAGTTAGGCTTACTCGTTTTGTTTTTTATCGGTGGCCAATGAATACCACGGATAGGGAGGGAAACAGTTTCAATGATGCATGCATTTTTCTTTCTTCAAAACCTAAAGAATACATTTTATTGGAGATACTTTATTAACATCGGCCTAATCACTCCATCGCTCCTATACGCCACCTCCGCTCTCTTCTACATCTCAGGCGACTCGAGCCAAGACCACCGGTGGTCTTGCTCGAGCCGACTTCTCTCTACGAACTCCATCGCGTGAAAGCATCAGTAAAGATAACGGTTATTTTTAAATTCCCCGCACCGACAACGGACGCCTTAAAATGCATGTTTATAAAATATTTTCTGTACAAAGAAACTTTCTCTTTCATTCCCCAAAATATGTGCATACACTCAAGTTACACCCTGTAGCCGTCAAAGAGCAACCCTTGATTAAAGCAGTAGGTTTTTTCTTCCAAAAAAAAATAAATAAATAAAAACATGAAATAGACTTAAACGAGAACGTCACCTTTCATATTTCTTATCCTTTCAGCTACTTATAATATGCTTATGGACTAGGTCTACATGTGAAACTAATTTGAATTAATTTCTATTTAGAAGAAATTAATAGCTATAGATAGATCATCCTAAGAAAGCTTTAATGAAAGTAAGCCTTTCTTAATGTATTCGTCAGTTTTGACTCCCACAGCTTTCCAAATCGTCCAAATGAAACAGGATGATATGCAAGGAATTCGATAAAAAATAAGACAGAATTATACTCGTTTGATTTTTTTTTATTGCTTTTTGACTTTGAACAGCTAGGTCTGAGTTAATTATGTTAAGCAATTATGAAAAGGATAAGAAGAAAGGCGAACATGGCTAATAAAACAAGAATAACGGGAATAATAAAAAAAAAGCAGATTAATATATATATATATATATATATATATATATATATGTGTGTGTGTGTGTGTGTGTATATATATTGTCGATTTAAATATTCATTTATATTACGCATCAAATAGGCCTAGGCTAATCATGTGTGAAAATTAGAAGTCCAATTTAGGCCCACTAAATGTGCCATGCAAATTATTTTATTGGTCAAAGGACAAAATTAGTTTAATTAGACATCGTTTTCAAAGAATGTTAACGCCTTGAAGTATTGTTTATCGGCTGTAGGAGACGAAATGACAACATCCCAGTGCAGTACGATACGTTGAGTCAAGACTCGAGCGGCAGCAAAGCCAACTTCAAAATGCTTTGGTATGCTGTCACGAAGTTAGAGTTGAGAATAAAATTAGAAATCGTGGATCCATCAGTATATATTTTCCTTACTTTGCGAAATAATTATCTTTAATACGTTGAATAAGTCTAATCTATTCTAATGTAATTTATTTCAAGTATAGCACCTTTGAAAGGAAATGTTATTTATTGTTAAGTAAATAATCTGGCATCTGCATATGGCAATATTTCTATAACGAACAATGAATTAAGAAACTACGCCAATTCTTCGTTGGCCGTCTGTACATATACACAACGCTGTTATATATAGACGAAGTTGACTGACCAAATGATTCTATGGTTGTATAATGACGAGTTAAATCCTAATCATGCAAGCTGGAATTTCAATCTTTTAAAGACGTGACCCTAGTAAAATAAAATCTTTCAGTAAGATCAACTTGGCCTATAAGGAGTTTGGAGGCAGTCTTATTCTGGGATAGGTAGTTCAATTAAAAGATTAATAAAAGTTATCTCTTTTCAAATTTCTACATCTGTATGCTGCAAAGGGTCAACCATACCTTGCCTTTGTGTTTCTTGGATAGACTATCGTTTTAGATGTTAAAGTATAGAAAAAGTCTTTTCAAGATTCTAAGATGGCTAGGGTGGGGCCAGGAAAAGAATACAGCACTGCCAGATCTATTTATCCTTTTAAATCTCAGCTTCGAGGTTAATCCATTTACTGAGATCTGTCATTTACTGTACTTCGTTTTTTTTTAAAGAAAGAGTATATTTTGTTTGTCCGAATGATTTTTTTTTTTTTTTTTTTTTTTTTTTTTTTAAATAATATTCATAGATCTTGTAATAATGCCATGATTTCAGGCCAGCTGCTTATTGTCCATATTCCATTTTAGCACACACGCAAAGGTTACTCGAGGTCGCGTTTAGAAGAAAAGAAAACAAAATCCGGGATAAATACGGAGTGAACAACTCCATCTGTGCTTAATCCGCGTTTACCGCTGAGGTTTTAGGTTTAAGTAGGTCGGTTTCCGTAACTGCGAACAATATAGTCCGGAAAAAACCTTCTGTCACCCGCCACGACATTTTGGTTTGACTATAGTGACAATTTAAATCCAAGTAAATGAATTTAAGGAATGCTATAATAATATTCCATGAATAGTCAAGACTCGCATCGAGCCACTGGTTTGCAGCACGACAAGAGGAGCGCTGCATATGTCAGCTGTCAGCACAGGCAAATATAGGGAAATCTGATGTTCCACGAGATCTCTGCGATGTTTTTTTTTTTTTTTTTTTTTGAGGGGGGGGGGGGGGGTGGGGGGGGGGGGGGGGGTGTTGGGAGCGGGCGAAGAAGACTTGTTAATTTATGAAACAATGGACACAGTTTAGTTTGAGGGTTACTGACACGAAGCATACATAATCCCAAATCACATACAATACCCAATGAGCATAAGAATAACCATGAGGCAATTCTGATTCTTTTCCATTGTTCATGGGGAATAGTAAATGATTAAGCTAATTTTAAACTTCTCATCCGTTTTATTAACTGTGAAATATAGTTAGTATCCTAAAAAATAATTTTTATCTGAAAAAAAATTATTTATAAAGTGGTACGTTAACTTTTATTCTCAATATTATATAGTCCACCCACAAGATTAAAAAAAAAAGTCAAGACATGAGATTC
>NC_087210.1:50121263-50123763 GCF_015104395.2 Macrobrachium nipponense | reverse complement strand
GAAAACAATCGTTTGTTTATCTTTGGATTGTTGCCTCCTTACCCGGGAAAGCTATTCTCTCAGAGTTTTCGTCTGTCGTATTCACCGTGACAGAGCTAGTTAAATTTTGAAAATCGTATTGGTAGCTTCTCGACAATGTTCCGTTGAGACCACAGCAGAAACAGTTTTGGAGGATAACTTGGTTGATGGGGATGGATTTATTGCAGCAGTTGTCAACCGCTGAGGAGGACTCACACCAGTTCTCGAGGACGAGGTGGTGGCTAAGTCGTAGTCCCCTGTTGAGAAGAGGTTTTCTTCTTCCATGGCAGCTACGAAGCTATCGCATCGAACATTCTGTTGTTCGGTGGTCGGCCTTGAGGATCAAGAATTGGCTTGTTTTAAGGTGAATTACTGTATGATATTATTGGAGCGAGTGGCTATTCTAGTTGTTTTCAATGGGCAAGTATGGCTCTTGAGGTGTGTTTATGTATTGATATTTTATTTGTGTGTTGCTGTTGCTGGATATTACTTATTTTGGGATCTATCTATTAAGAATTCAAAGTAAAGTATATGGAGCTATGCAATTTGGTTGTTGGTCCATAGTATTGGTCATTTGCTTTAAATTTGTTTTCCAAACCTTAGACTCACTTTGTAAATGTGTAAAAATTTAGGATAATAATAAATTAATATTAAGATAATTTTTGTGGTTTTGTTCTGCTCCTTCCTCCTTTGTCTCAACTGCTGTCGGTCATTCCAGTCCCATTCATTTTGCAATAAAGATCCTGCAGAACCAAGTGTGGTCCATTGTAATACGTACATCCGGCACACAGACTATATGCGGGAATAAAAATTCAGTGTAAGTACAATAAAGATCTCTAGTATTGCTACAGGTGGTCAGTAATAAGAGAAATCTTGCTCAGTTGTAAGGAAACGAAAAAGTTTCTCTAATACATAAAAATGGGTACCAGAAGGCTTTACTTCTAGAAAATGAATTCGATGGAGGGCTTGCTTAGTCCCTACAGATTTCAGTGTATGAAATCTATATATGAAAATTTAAAGATTTTAATTAAAGAGATCTTATGAATTTACAATAACTACGACAGCATTTCGTTCCAAAAGCGTGAGGTTTCAATGTTAAACTATAACCGGAAGCATGCCGAATATACTCATAATAACTAAACGACCGACTTTATACATACCTACGAAACCTTGACACAGTACGTGAATGTAAAATACTTCACTGAGTATTTATAGTCTAAAACCATTAACACTTGATAATATATTTGCACACATGGTCCATAAACCAACCTCGTGACCAGATTTTTCTATCTGAAACTCTGATTTCTCGAAATAACTGGAACACACTTTTCGATTATCAGGTTATCACCTCTACATTTCCCAAGTGTATTTTAATGTTTGGAAAAACTATATCTTCATGCATCTGGAATCTAGACACTTGATAACTAGTTGCGTCCACACGGTCGAACAATGTCCGACGAACAAACATTGTTACCATATCATAGGCGAAGCAGGATGACGTCATAAGCGTTGAAATGATGACGATACATCTGGCAACAAACAGTGGTACCAGGTGAAGTTGCATACCGGTGTTGTTACCCAGCTCGCAAGGCAAAGACTGCAGACAATTGTTAATTGGTAACAATGTTTGTCCGTCGGACGTTGTTCGACCGTGTGGACGCACCTTAAAAGCCAATACCATTAGTAATTAAAACCAATGCAACTCTGACGATGGACTCCAGATCAGACTTTATTAAACTGACCCAGTGGTTAAAAGGCAGAAAGCTTGCTGAACAACTACTCCACCAATAAGTCAATCTTGTTATGAGCTCTCATTCCGTAATTGTAAGCTGGTACTATACTTTTGCCAATATGTTTTTATTTTGCATTAGACCATAAGCTTCTTTGTTCACAAAATTTCTTACTTGTTTCAGACATTTTGCTCAGGTACTTACTCTTTTCATTAAGGAAATACTATGAATTACACCATTGACTTAGCATCTTCCTAAGCTATATATTAATAGGAGTTTTTTGTTACAACTCTCTGTTCCAAGATTCAATTTCAGCACATAATCCATTTATTTGCAAAACTTCAACACCGACATACCGTTCAGCTACAGGGGTCTTTCCTTCCCTTTAAGGCAAACATGGAACGATTTTCCTGGCGGTTTAATTAAAAGTTAAATCTTGAATTAAGTTAATATGTTACACACAAAAACTTCAAGAGAGGACCATCACCTTAAATTTATGACATTTCTCAATTACTGTTTTAAGTGTATGCATTGTTGTTCATTTGATGATTGGTTTATTTCTATTTACCTTTTACCTTTATGTACTGCCCTTGAGTCTTATCTAACTTTTTGCATTATATGATATTCTATTAAGTGGGAATTTAGAAGTAGTAGTCGTAGTAGTAATAAGTAATGATAATTAATTTCTTTACATAAGAAAAGACACACAAACCAAAATTACTCTGCCGTAGGAAATTCCGTGCTTGCAAAGC
>NC_087210.1:50103763-50116263 GCF_015104395.2 Macrobrachium nipponense | reverse complement strand
AGGACCTGTAGTCTTTAGAAATCGCTTATAAGTTAAGCAATAAACGAGGAAATAAATATAAAATAACTTATCCCTCAAATCATATTTTTAGTACTATATTTTACCATATTCCAGCTATGAATTAAGCAGTGTTCCAGTACGAGTACCCTGTCATCCTCCTTTCCCAGACAGTGACTACACCAAGCGCTCTCTCTTTAGGACAAGGGAGGGGTGCTCGGGAGTCGTGTTGAGCCCTGTTACACATCTCTGCTTCCTTCAGCGAGAATGAAGGTCTGACAGCCGAGATGAAGTAGTAGTTTCTTAATGAAACTGGGGCATGGTGGGAAGAACTGCTGGGTTCCCTTATTGATATGGAAACTAATGTAACGATGGAGGCACTGAATGCAAATCGCCATTCCCGTTCCTTGACTGAAGAGGAAAGTCCACTTTTATACTTATATACTGATGATATGTATATCTGTTCAGTATATAGTATATTACACATGAGAATACTTCAACCGTACATGAGCAGTTTTTCAACGTTAAGCCATTTCTCTTAAAAATGGAGAGACAAGCCTATGATGGCTGCTACATTCATATTTTAACTGCTGAATCGTAAATGAATCCCTGGAAAGAGAATTTTCACACGAACACACACACACACTGAAGGCTCATCTCTCTCACCGTCTGGATGCTGGGGCTGTTCCTTTCCAATGCCTTTTTCAAATCATCTACCACTTCGTCTTTCTCTTCCTCCAACCTCCTCTGACTTATTGTATTTGTTTTTTTATTCGGCATTCTTTCCACGACAGAACGATCACCGAAAACTTCGATTCATTGATTTGCCTCCCTAAACTTTTTAACTGTATCGCCACAATTTTCACATTTGCAGTTCTGTTCACCTAACAGATACAATGCAAACAACTAATCTCTACAGCTTCAACTTTTTTTTCTGTTTATATTTAACATCTACACTTCATTTACATATGGAAGAGTTGGCACAAAAAAAGTTTTCAAACATCTAAACCTTAGCATTCATAGACGCTAAAGTTTCCCTTCCTGCCTCACACATCAACGTTCTTTGTTCATCTTACGTTTAACTAATACATTTAGTTCCCGATGCGTATCTGAAATAATTGCTTCCATTCTCTAAACTTTCATATTTACATTGACTGTTCCACTTTTATTGATGCTTATATTTCAATCACGACCTTTTCCCCATGCAACACTTTCAATGTCTCTCAAAGGTTTTTGATTCCCGTCACTATCCCCATCAGGAGTGTCTTGTTTTATCTGTGAAAATCAACTGTTCCACACTTTTAGGGACCCATTTTCTCCTCCCATAACCTGCTCTGACAATTTCTGTCCTTTCTCTGAATGTTCCGATCATTCTATGTACGAAATATCAAAAGGCCATGGAGATCTAACACACTGTTGTCTTAGGCCTATTTTTACACAACACATATCGTCTTTCACCAACAAATCCTGGTACATGCTTTACCTTCAACATGAACTTCATTTTATTGGTCCCGATAATTTATCAATAATATATCACACGTCTTTAACACCCTCCAAACTACCTCCATATTCTGGGCCGTACCCAGAGTTTTTTATGGGGGTCTTTTTTTCCAAAAATTGCACCTTTTCTTCTATAAATGTCATTGCATATATATGTATATACAAGATGAAATACTTAAAAATATGGACTTTCAGATTTTTTTTTTTTTTTTTTTGGGTTTGGGGTGGGGTGGGGGGGGGGGGGGGGGGGGGGTTCGTTCGACACCGACGACCCCAACCTCGGTACAGGCCTGCTATCAATTCTATCACATGTTCTTTTTCAAACTCCCTAAATGACACACGATTTACACACCATGACTACGTCTAAATCCTCATTGTTCTTTGCCTGATTAGCCTTTCTCTCTTGTTTCGATTTCCCAATGAAAATCCTGATTAACTATGTATATTAATGTCCGTATAATTCTTAGAATCTCATCACCTTTTTTTCGTTAAAGCCATTCCTTTAGAACTTTTCCATCACTCAAACATACCTTACACGGAATATTCAGCCACTCAACCACACTGCAGCATCTCGCTTGTCATCTCACCAATGACTGGTGTTTCTCCATTCTTGAACTTCATAACTTAAATAATTCTAATTACCTATCTGAACTCTTGGCTACACAAGGGCACTAAGCTACCAGTTCCATTAGCTTTTGTGCTCATTAAAAAGATAAATTGTCGTCAAGAGTAACTTCCATAAATTCTCAGCAGAAACTAAGTAAGATATTTTCTTTAAAACTGTCTTGTGAAACTTCCAGGTTGGTGTATTATCGATACATTTCCTGACCCAAGCATGAATGAGAATGAAATCTAATCAACCCCATTCTTAGAAATAACTCCAGAGTTTTCTCCCCGACCTCTCTCTTTCTCTCTCTCTTTCTCCTTCTCTCTCTCTCCCTCTCTCTATAGTGATGTAACCCTTGAGCCTATCGTTCCCATGGGCACCGGTAGTTCTCGACGAGCCTCGATTGGTGTCTGATAGCCAGGTCGGTCCACGTACTACAAGACCAGAGAGCGACAGGCTCAACTGATTGGTGGTCGAAATCGTGTACCTGTCAGGACGCTTCCACAAACTTGTCTGATGGCTATGGAACTACACCTGGTAGTCCACGGAGCTGTCACTTAAATACTTCGAGAGAGGAGAGTAAAGAAAATTGCTACTGGATGGCGTCCATGTAACATAATCTGTAATGTTTCTTTTATAAAACGTTCCTCGTAAATTCAATGAAAAATAATCACGCTAATTTATGAGTGACCAATATAAAACAGCAGATCATCTACAAACATATTCATGGCATATATATATATTTATATATATATATATATATATATATTATATATATATTATATATGATATATATCTATATATATATATATCTGATATATGGAATATTATGTATGTATGTAATGTATTTAATATATATATATAGATCTATACATATATATGTATATATATCTATATATATATATATCTATATATAATATATATATATTTATATATATATATATGATATAATAACATTAGTTAGGTCACGACTTACGAGAACTACACGACAAAATCACTGTCAAATGATCTATACGACCGAGAGAAGCAGAATTCTTTTAAATGACAATTTTGTTAAAATCCTAGGAGCCCCTGTTGCAATTAAGCAGTGAAGTAAGTACCTGTGGTGAGTTGCCACGAGAGTGAAGAAGAGCATTGAGTAACCTTCCTCATTCCAAAAGACCTACTGAAAGCGAAAGGCTAACACCTGCTGAAGCCCCTCTCTTCAGAAGAAAAAGATTTGGTGAAAAAAAATTATACATATGTATATACACACTCGCACACACACAACATATATATATATATATATATATATATATATATATATATATATATATATATATATAATAAATTCAAACAGAATGCGTTTTGAATAAGAAATCATTAATAAGTGAGATTTTTAATCCAAGACCAAATTTTCATTTTACTTCTCTACTGAGGTTATGAAAACCAAGTAACACGTCAAATGGTTTTCTTGTATACTACAGCTGTAATGTGATGGTAAGGTACCCAAAACGAACTTCCGTCTTGTGTATTTTATGAGATTACAATCTCTTCTAAAAACTATTTCAGTTTTATTAATTATGAATATTAAGAGAGAGTTGTATTATTATTATTTACTGATTATGTCAATTAAATAGTAATAATAAGAAACTCCTAGCACTATGTTCAGTCCATATACTTGTAATCTCCAGACTATTCACAACAAATCTTTCGAATGCAATAGGCCGAATTAAAACTATCAGTCTTATTTTTTGTATGATTTGTGTATACTAAAGGGTTAAAGCAAAACCTAGCCCAACCGTTCAAACTTCTTGTAAAGAACGAATGACTTTTAGATATAACTGAAAATATGCTGCAAGTGCGTCAGAAGTATCAAGTTCTTACTACTATGATGGCTCCATTAATCATTACAGCTCATGTTGTTTGCATACTTATACCACCTAAAACACCTCTCCTTACATCAAATCCCCTTACTTTCACCAACACCCATACTTACTGAAGTCAGCTGCAATCAGGATTTTTAACACTTTTCCTAAATTGGATCTTGATTTACTAACAGGCTTGTGGCTGCCTATGTTCATTGAAAAAGTAAATGAGGTCCACATAAGGGGCTCCCAAATCCCATTCATTTCTTACAACACTTAAGCCAAGAGCCTTAAGCCAGATATCAGGATGGGAAAGACCCAAAATAAGGAACAAAAACAGGTCTATCGGTTTTTCTCTACCCTTCGAGTATTTGCATTTCGACATAAAGTGTGTTCTTTGGAGCTCTTTGAAGACGGCCTATTACTAGTGTATTCCAGTTTATATAAGTTAGAACTGATCCTCTCAGGGCCTCAAGTGACCTACTGTAATGTGAATAATTCATTGATCCAACCTCTGTTCAGGAAGCAGGCAACAATTCCTGCTGCCTTGCTAATCCAGGTTGATATTTATTCATTCAAACTAAGATTTGAGGAGAGAGTAGATCGAAGAAAATAAAGTCCTTGTCAACATTTTAATCAACTCAATATTCGGATAAAACGTATACTTTTGATCTACACATTGATGCATACTAATAGCGTCTGTGGAACTAAAGTTGAGGTCAGATATTTTGTACACCTCTCGTAATTTGTGATGGGTACAGCCATATGTACAATCATAACACCATTATCAAGAACAAAAGTTAACACTAAAAACTGTGATATTCGTTTTGACCTGAAATCTTCTGATAACAAAGAATCTTCCTTTCCTTCTAGAATGCTAACAGACTCTCCTAACTATCTTCAAATGCATAAGGTAACAAGAAGGAAAAGCGTGTTAATAAAATAAATTTTGTGTCGGCATCCAGCAATAGTTCATGCCACTATTTATAGCACTCTCTGCTGGCTCCTTTTCATCATAAGATCCAGCGGCATTCATTCCCTCATGGAATGCTTTTAAACTATTGCCAAATTTGTTTTAAAAGAAAATCAAGCCTACAGTAAACAACAAAGATCCAAAGCCACACTGATTATAAGGATATAGGCTATCTCCTAGTGTCACGTCGGCAACATAGTAGACATATCATAACAGGCTGAATGTAAGCCAAAGACTTATTGGTAGTTCTAAACGGGGCTTCATATGATTATTCAACATTTATCAAATGCTTGTTTTCCACACGGTCTCTTACTTGTTTTCAACCTGCTTGTGCGATGAATTCTCAATATGTGTTTATAACATGTTTTGCAATATGTCCACACTGCAGTAAGCATGTAATAAACGCATGTCGCAGAAACATCACAAACTGGTTGAATACAAGCCAACAAAATACTAGTAATCCTCACCTCACCCATGCTTACAGTTATTGAACTATTTTCAGCCTGTTTGTGATATGTCTCCAATCATTTTCAAATTAGTGTTGATGACGTTTTGTTGTAGTGTGGCTGCAACTTTAGCAAATTTTTACCTGCCACATTAAGTGAGGAGCAATGCTGCAATTGTTGCCTCCATCGTTTCTGGAACCTCCATTCTTGCAAACATGAATATAATTTTAATCAATAACATCCTGTGACGAAGATTCCTCTGCCTAGTAGAGTTTAATCACCTTACAGAAATGAAAAACGTCGGCAATTATTATAATTATCATCAATATTTTATTATATAAGCAGGAATCTCAAGCATACAAGCGAATGCTCTAAAACCTTCACTTCTACGATTTACCTTTTAAATGTAAACAGGTTGTTCAACATTTTATGAAGAACTACATATCAAATATTAAGACGTGATATCTTAATCCTTAACAAACCATTTTAGAGATTGTAAGCGTTATTCAGAATATCTGTAAAGGTCAACTTTCTTAAAGTATTACTACAAGAATTCATCTATCCCTATGACAACGTCTCTTAAAATGATGGAAATAACCTGCTTCGAAATGATAACTAATAATGTAATTTAAACAGTCACCGATCCACATCGAACATGGGACCTTTTCTCTTTTGAAAAGTAGAACGATCTCTCAATATTGTTTCCATTCTAAACATGAGAATACGTCTATTTTGTAAAAAAAATAAATAAATATATAAATAAAAAAATTAAATCATCATGACAATGGATTGCCGATGTGCGATAATCCGTGGAATGTGATGAGACATACCCTTAGAGTATTTCAGCTGACGAAAAGAAAATCCCATTCTTTATAGAAAAGACTTTTATTCCTAAATTCGTTGTATATTATAATTAACGTTTGATTACTATTATCCACTTTCACTTGTTCGAAATTATGTAGCTCACACGGGAAAACTATTCAGGATGATAATGTAAATCTCATCTAATCAACCTTTATAAAGAATTAGTTATAAAATTATTTTCTCTCTGATTTCATACTCAGCCAACGAATGAGTAACACAGCTACCAACATTAAAAAATAAAAATAAAAATTTGCATAAAAATTACCTAGCAACTGCAATCGTAGTTAAGAGGGTTTAATGCAATTGTCTTTTACATACTAAACAATATTTAATGAAATGGCAGTTATCCCATTTCAAATGTGAGAAAAACAACGTTAACGTTTTAAATGACTTATAAAAACCATCTCCAATCAATTCTCCTACATATACCAAACAGATAGCTCATATTATATATATATATATATATATAATATATATATATATATATATATATATATATATGCTGTGTGTGTGTATATATATATATGCTATATATATACACATATCATATATATATATATATATATATATATATATATTATCATATATAATGTATATATGGATGTATATGTAATATTGATAATTTTAAATTTTTTTTACTAACTGTCACCGAAACATTGCCGCTTAAAAAGCAGCGATGCGCAAAAGTTACTACTCTAAATCTCTAATGCTATGTAAATTTCGACTTGATGTAATGGAGACCCGAAAGGAGGGCAACTTTCCCCCGCCCCCCCCCCACTCCCCCCCGGCCCCCAACACCCCCCCCCTCTTTTTTATCTCTTTTCCACATAATTTACTGCTCACACACTTTAACCTTCTTACCTTATACCGTACATTTCCCTAGTCAGTCGTATTTCCTTTACCTTTCGAAGGAATGGCATTACTGTCTTAGTATGTGCTCTAAAAACGTGAGTTCCTCTTTCTGGAATAGAATTACATTGCTGGCTGTAAACTGTGGTCTCTTAGACTGTGAAAAATTTCTCTTTGGTTATTTACTTTATCATGAATTTTCCTCTTAAAAAAGGACTTATCAAATTGCCAAACTAAAAAGTTAAGAGTATGAAGCTCACTGAATCCTGGAACGTGAAAACACTGATACGAGACTCATTTCTGTTACCGTTCATACATACTATATGTAATATCTGTCACTGTGGCCAATACCAGAGCTCTTGCATCCCTTTCCCTGTAAAATGGTGAATGGTCTTTCTGGGTGTATCATGGATGTCGACTCTTACAGGTTCACGAGAGGCAGTATTATTACTTCAAAGCTCCATGAACTATTGACTAGTTGTTTCTGAAATCGAATGCGTTGTGTAAATGTGTTTGTTCGATATATTTTTCTTCATATTTTTTCTTATTTTATGTTTTGTTTACGAAAAGGTCTTTTTTTGGAAGCTTGTTACACATATCAATGCACTTTACTGCCTTGTTTCATATGACCGTTTGCTTATTTACAATACAAACTATTACCTTACCAACGACAAACTGCTTAATGAAAAGGTTAATCTTTCCACTTATAATGCTTGAACATTACATGAAAAGAACTAATCTCGTTAAATTCACGAGCATTTAAAACATAGATACATAACCATAATCTCCACTGGCCTGTATTTACCTCTAGTAACTGCCACATGCTTCGAACTGGTTTATTTCTTTTTCTCGTAAGAAATAAGGTATGCAAATACGAAAGTCAGAATTACAGAAGATCCAGCTCAATCCATCAGTACAATAAAGCCCAGAAGAGTACCTTCGAAACCAATCAAGAGAGAGAGATTTAATTATAGCAAGAATCTTTAGCACACTGTGGTAACACCTTAATTTAATATATTCTTCTTGGTTTATTGAATCTTAATACCACACGTAAGGCCATATGAGCTGAGTTTGTTCCACTAGAAAGCTATACAGGCAAAGCATGTTAGTTTATTTACTTGCAAAACATGCTATAAATCAGTCAGTTTTTTTATTAATCTCTCCTTACTTGCTACACGCACACAAATATACACGCGCGCGCTCGTGGCTTCCACCTTCCAGCTTAGAGAGAGAGAGAGAGAGAGAGAGAGAGAGAGAGAGAGAGATGAATGCAGTTGTAACTGAATGGAAGATATTTGTGAAGGAAACAATAAATCTATATATTTCATATATAATTAGCCACTACATGAAGTATATGCTCAAGCTAGAGGGAGAGATAGAGAGAGAGAAGAGAGATGAGAGAGAGAAGAGAGAGATGAATTGCGTTGTAACTGAAGGAAGATATTTGAAGGAAACCAGATAAACATATATTTCATATATAATTAGCCACTACATGAAGTATACTCTCAAGCTAGTATGACTCGCATTACAGGCCAGGTCTATCAATAACCGTGTATAAATGTTTAATCGTATCATTATACGTAAACTCCGAAGGTCGATTTTTTGTCCAGGAGGAGACCGAGGCAATTCAACAGAAATCAAATAAAATTAAACTCATAACAACACGTCTCCAGTCATGTGACAGGTAAGGCGAGGCGAAGGGGATTTGTGTACCCGTCACTCACACTCAGGAGGAAGGTTCCACAAGGCAATCCAGTATAAACATGATAGTGGGCTATTCCTCACGAAACAGTCAGGGTGGGGGAGGGGGAGAGGAATGGTAGGGGAGGGGAGGATAGCTGTGGGAGAAGACATGCTTCGGATACTGGATAGGTACAGGATAAAGATAAAGTAGTTTTGTATCAACTATGAAGTCTGATTAGAATGGCAGATAAGGAGACTTGCGAAAGTAGATTTCATGATTCATCAGCTAATGCTGCCATGACAAGATGCCCCAATCCTCTTGAATATGATTACTATCATCATTATCACCCATGATGTGTGTGTGTGTGCAAATTTAAGTAACGCGGCAAAAAGGTCTTAACCTGTCTGTTAGTCAATTTTTCTCAGAATGGCTCATTATATTTAAATCAGAATCACAATTAAATACAGATGAATGACTAGATTTGAATTGCATCTGTTCTTAAGAATACGTACTGTCATTTGACATGAACCTGACAAATTTCATCTAACATCTACTAACCAACACTCTACACAGTCAAAGGAAAATAAACCTTGTTTTATTCCATTACGCAAAAGGGGGGAATACTAACAATACCTCGCTCGACAACAATAGGCATAAATGAAAAGCAGCTTGAAGAGGTGTCCAAGTTAGCTTATTAAATCTTGGAGTCTCAGCATCCACACCACTCCCACTTAGACTTCAACAAAAGTGGGCACAGCGACCTCCGGCACTGAGCATTGACACAGTAATAACTTAACAAATTATCATGGACGTCGAGGTCAACGAATCGAGAAACAAGCACTAACTAACAAGGTTCATGCGATAAGGATGGGGACCACGTCCCTTTAAAGATGATGAATGGCAAACAGATTATCATCCTGTGACAACCAAATGATCATTCCATTATTGTGAAAACGGTCACTCCTTTTGGATAAATTTTATCGACAGGAAATACAGGTCAAGTGATGATCTTACCTAAAACTGCACAGAAAAAACTGATAATTCTTCAAAAATCTCAACTTTGATTCAACGACTTTTAGCCATCCGATATTTCCTCTTCCTTAACTTTGAATAAAACTTTATTCCAGTTACGGTTTGCCAAAACGATTTACTTGCATCATTGGCAAGTAAACTACGGTCATTTGGAGATTCTCTTCGAATGTGGAGCTAATGAATCTTGAGTACTCCAACGATATATTTTTGATGTACTGTACTGATGATATAATGGGTAGCTCTGCTGACTGTAAATATAATAATTATTCAAGCCTCAATTGTTACTGAGAACTGGAAGCTATAGATGCTGTATGATCTTGGTATGCTATAGGGATAATTTTCTTGAAATTGTAAACAGTTTGGAGTCAACATGAACACCTTTAAATTCTATTCCACTTACCAACCGTCATTTACAACTAGGGTCTCATCACCCTTAGTATTTCATCAATAATATTGAAGTAATTTCAAGGTTTTGGTCACACCCACATACAGAACGCTTTATCCAACACGTTAAGCGGAAACTTTTTAAAACGCTCGAAAGATACTTTGAGAAGTCTAGTGGTAAAGAAAATGGGGTGAGCATTATTTATTATTAACATACTTAGAGGAAGTTATATAGAATTAGATGGCGAGATAAAGTGAAGGAAGATATGGAGAGAAGAGGTTTGGAGGAGGATGATGCCTTTGATATAGGGCAGTGGAGAAGGCGCATCAGGCACCCGACCCCTTAATGTAGGGACAACGGTGGGAAAGAAGATACTTGGAGGAAGTTCTTCGCAATGGATAAGATTAAAAGATCTTTTGTTCACGTTATAAGGTCGCTGTTTGTCGGGTAATTATCGGCTTTCCTTGTCTGTGAAATTTAACGTTTGTCAAATTAGACCAAAATAGATCAAGAGGGTTGAGTTATGAACTCTTAGTTAAAGTAACATTTGATTCTGGATACGAAGCAAGTAGCGTTCGGTCAATGTACAACATACCGAGGATCTTGTAGTACATGCCCTTAGTTCACGGAGTATACCAAGAACGACCGAACAATGCTTGATTTGTACAATCTGTCCTTATCAAATGCAGTCGCACCCTTCCTTTCGGCTGTATTTCTAGACTTCCCCTTCCTTCTCCCGATACCAGAGAGGGTCTTAAGAACGAGAAACTGTTTCTGTACATGAGTCCTCGTTTCATGCATGGGGTCTCTTTCCGGATGTAATGTAATCCAAAACCAGCAACTATAAAGATGGATGCAAAAGAAGTTGTCATTTTGTAAACAGAATTGGAGGAATCTTGGCTAAGATATAAGCGGCAGTTTGTAAGATAAGACAGGAACAAAGTTTTCAGGTTAGAGAAAAATAGAAGTGAAGCTGTCAAGTGTCTGGGAGGTGATAGAAACCTTCCAATCATAGAGATGGATAAACATAAAATTAATGGATGAACTTTTCTAGAAAGGAAAACAATGATCACTGATACAAGACGTAAAGAGAGAGGAAATGCCGACTACATTTGCGATTGCACCCCCTCCGTTCCGCACTTCGCAATAATCTTCAAATTACTTTAGCAAGGGGTAATTATATACAGTAATATACAATTAAAATGTTATAGGGAAGTGAAATTCATTATATAAATGATCTCACGCCATCTGATGAAACCTACAAACCGTAAAATGATTGCCTTGTAATGTCATTTTTAATAACAAATCGCTTAGAAAACCATTTCAAGGGGCAGGTAATGAAATTGTTAGGCCATGAAACAACCATAAGTTAGCAGAGACACTGTTTTGTAAAACAGTGAAATCAAGAAATATCAAAGAACACAGAGAAGTAATCCCCCCCCAAAAAAAAAAAAATCATTGTATCTTATGTCCTATACTTCAGCTGCTATAAAACCAATCGTTCTAAATAACTCGATTTATGACGCTGTGTAATACGAGGATAACTAGTGAAATGATCGTGCAAATTGTGTTATGGGACTTTGGAACATCTCCAAATGGGGTAAAAATAAAGCTATAAATGCAAACTTCCTTTCCATCCGTATCTTTCAAAAGAAAACTAAACATTAAAATGGCCGTTAAGGATCTTTGCAGGTCTTCTTTGGTTCCCACTTATTAACAAATCGCAGGAGGCAGATTGCACAAATTAAAGTTACTCATCAAAACCGAGTGGCATTACTGAGCTCAGTAGAACAGTATTGCTAAGTAAATCGTTTCGACAATTCTGTCTCAGTTAGTGGGTACAAAGTGTTTCTTTTTATTATAAAGACTCAAAAGAGTTCTTTAAGAATATTATTTTTATTTAATACGCCTTAATAACAAGAGAACAAGAGCAGTGAAAGTCAATAATGGAAAATTAGCTTCTCAAATAACAACAGTGATAACATTTAGGAGGTCTGGTAATACTAAGACAAAAATAAAAATAAAACATGAAAAACGGAAGCGATTCCAAATTCAGCAATACATTTAAGTAGTTTTGGTAACTGGTTGCAATAATTGGTGGTTGCAAAACAAACATCATATACACCCAGCTACCACTAATCTTGTTAAAATGTAACATAATAAAATTAAAATAATAGCCATAAACGGTCAATAAAGAAAGGCCAAAACTGATAAATCATTGGAAATGAAAATCACAAGATGTGCCAATGCCCATGAAAGACGCTGTGATGGCCATGAAACAGGGTTTGCGAGGATTATCCGTCGCGGGATTTTCGG
>NC_087210.1:50048763-50101263 GCF_015104395.2 Macrobrachium nipponense | reverse complement strand
TCCATGGAGATCAGGAGTTGAGGCTGATACTGACTGAGGAGGGGCCGCGGTTGCTAGAGAATAGTTTTGGGCGAACATGACAGTGGGGGAATGGATAAGCGTATAAGAGAGGCCAAAGGTGGCGAAGATGTTCAGGAATAAGAATGAGAAATAACAGCATACAGGGCTCATTATAATCTACGAAAATACACTGGATTTACGCAACATAAATAAACTGAACTTTTCGTATGAATCATTTAAAACAATTCAATAGGTAGCCAACAAAATACTAAATTGACTGCAAAGATCCAAAGGAGAGAAACACCTCCGGTACGAACGTGGCATGGGAAAAATTATTGGAAAGACATTATCTTCGGGCTGCATCTAAAGTGGGAGTAATGAAAGAGCAAGAGAGTGGGCATGACCTGATGAAAGAGTAATTGGGGCTACAGCAACGGCGTTGGGGCAACGAGGTTGTAACCGAATAAAAGAAAAAGCTAAAAGCGGAATGACATAATTAGCCCTGGGTAAAAGGGAGGAGACCAATCGCTATAAGAATGACTAGCACTAGTAAGAGAAAAACAGACGGAAATTCATAAAAAACAAGTTTACTTTCAACAAATGAATGAATGGTGAAATTTCCGGGGAAAGAGGATTAAATCAATAATCTAAGGGTTTTCCAACTTTACTCATTAAAGAGCAATACTTATTTAAAGGCTCTAAGGTATTGTTTTAAACAATCCTGTAAGACGATCTCATTCTTAAATAAGCAGGTGATCACCCAATTTAACCAGATACCTGAAGCATTTGAATTTTAACTGTAAAAAAGAAATTCGTTAATAAATAGAATAAAAAGGTATATACAATTCCTTGACACAAGAGAACACACTTGAAACACTGAAACAACCTACGAAAATATTTTTAACCTACAACTCATTATTTAAATAATTCGGGTAAAGAGGTGATAATTTTACATATAATCTGGGCATATATATATATACATACATATATATATATATATATATATATATATATATATATATATATATATATATATATATATATATATATAAATAGAATATACACAAACCAGTGCTTATGCTGACCAAGCACTGTCTTATTCATTGTACTTGCTAAAGGGAAAGAGGCGTATTCCTTACTGAAGCCAAGGCTGCTATCTACTAATAAACACTTCATATACTGTAGCACAGAGGAGTAAAAAACAGAACTATTTCTTATAAGATTAAAGAGTAGACAACGTCGGGATACCCGGTTTTAATTGATAAAACAACACATATCTAAGCGATGATGACTTCACATTTCAGAGAAAGAAATAATGATACCAGCTTCATCTCTGACCTGTACCTCTGAACTCTGAACTCTAAATGACTCGAATTTTTAAACATTAAATATTCATTTAAATGCTGTTTGGTAATAGACGATTATCTATATTTATTAGGTTATCTTACAATTCAAATTTGACCATCGTACACTGTTATAATTACTAATGTATATGAGATCAGTTTTTCATTTGAGAGTTCTATTGAAAAGAGATTTAGAATGTTAAATTCTCGAATAAATAAACATGTAACAGAATGCCTTGCTTTCTGTAGTACGTTGTTCCTGCGATTAATTCTTAAAAATTCAACTTATAAATAAACTACTAGGCAAGAGATCATCAGGTGTATCTGTTTATGACGAACTCCAGTAAAATGGAATCCCTTTAAAGAACCACAACACCATTATGTAGGTAGGGATCACTTCAAAGTTCCAATATTCAGATTTTGGAGGGTCCCGGATCATGTTCCCAAATGGGCAACGCTACGGCGTCACTGCCGCGGACGAAACATGAACCTCTCAACTTTCACGTGAATCCACACCCACGTATTAACATAAGCACGAATTGGCCACATCTGTTTTCGGAAAGGTCATGAAAATAGTCGGAGACGTGACATCTTTAATTACGGAACACGGCATACGTCATCAACCATTTTCAACTGACAGGAAGGCAAACGCTTTAAAAGGGTTGCCTGGCATAATTAAGCCTTACTTACACTCAAAAAATGAAATATTGCCAACATGCAAGCAGGATGCTCGGAGGCCACCCTTGACCCTTATTCAAGAAAGCCCTGCTGATGCTCAGCATCATCATTATCATTATCTCCTGACTCGAATTTTTCATAATCTACGCTCCGGGAGGATCTGCCATCAGCGCCGAGATGAAAACTGATCCAACCCACTTTGGGTGTCCTCCGTTTATGGGATCGACAAAAATGAAAAGGATTTACCGCCTCTTTGAAGGCGAGTTGACTGACTACACATGAAGCTCCTCCAATGCTGAAAAGCCCAATCGCATCAGTGTCGCTGGATGATGTCTAGATAGCACCTCAAAAACAGTCCTCTTGAATTTTTATTAAATTTATTTGGTATAAAAGAAAAGTATTCATAACAAAATATGACTTCAAAAATGATTAATCGGATATGCAGGGCAGAATAATGATTAAGAAGACTATGTTAATGATATTTGCAACAATTTAGAGTAAATTATATGCCTGAAGGTACCTATGGCAATCCTTTCGAAATCGAGCATTGTTCTTCTTGCAGAAGTGCTACCGAAAACAGGCCACGCTTGATCTATACAGCAAGGGGTGTAACTAAGAATAATCAAAATCAATACACAGGCATGTTCTGAATCATTTTCACCCATTGAGCGTTCCTTCCATGGGTGCCTCCTTATTTAAAATAAGATGCATGTACTCATACAGTCATGAATGACTACAATATAAGAAAGGGTCATACCTTCATTCAGTGCATAATTAAACAAGGGCCAGTGGTGAGAGACGTTCTGGACTACCGTTGTTACGCAGAAAAGGTAAGTATATGGATACACACTGCTTTCTATCATACATAGCTAAATAAATCATGTTGAGTAAAATGTGATCATATATATATATATGTATATATATATATATACATAAATATATATATGTATATATATAAATATATATAATGTATATATATATATATATATATATATACAAAATCTATTATACAGTGACAATTCACTTTGGTAATTCTAACACCTAATACAAAATTAGGTGTTAGAATTGACAATTCATATTGGAAACAAGAGTAATAACTAAAATTATAAGTATTTCTGGGCATGCGTGTGAGAGAGAGAGAGAGAGAGAGAGAGAGAGAGAGAGAGAGAGAGAGAGAGAGAGAGAGAGAGAGAGAGAGAGAGACAGAGAGGAGGGCGAAGTATGTTACACCATGTACAAAAAGCGCAGAATATAGTCTTGAGAAAAGGCAGCATGGTCGTAAATTTCACGACAGGCAGAATGCAGTGATGAACAGGTTCCAGTTCTCAAAGCAAAGAAAAAAAAATGTTGCCGACAACAACTTTACAGAAGGAAAATAATAATCGCCAACACATGCATTAATGTATTCACATATAAATAATAATTCGAATTTCATCTATTTACACAAACACACACATACGTATACACGAATATACATATGTGTGCGTGTGTGCGTGACTGTATGTGTGTATTAAACGCTTATGTACATGCTGACTTCCAAAAATAAGATATTTCGGCCAAATCTAAACTTATCAGCCTTTATACACAAGAATTAATATACTTACGCACGCACTACATTTACGTGTTAATCTGAAATATTGTATTTCCAATAAAAAGGTTGGTCCCGAGGGACAAAGGTATTGCTAGTCTCATTCATCAACGGTGAATAAAGTCGAATAGAGAGAGAGAGAGAGAGAGAGAGAGAGAGAGAGAGAGAGAGAGAGAGAGACATAAATCCTTGCACATAAACATAAGAAACACCAGCAAGTGCAAGTTCCCCTCACCGCAAAATGACTTCTATATTCCGCAATCTCACCTTTACACAGAATATGATGGGTCTTTATTAATAACAGGGCAGATGCTCCATCAATTCATCGTGACTGGTCTTTGCAATCTGTAGGTACACTTATATGTACGCCCATTCACTCTTGTTCATCAGGCATTACACATTAGCACTGGATTTACTAATTAACATCCATTCATATGTATAACCAATACCATAAACTTTCCTCACATCTTTCCATCTAAACCCATCTTTCCTCAAATCTCCCCATCTAAGAATTGTTTATTTAAAATATTTTTTTCAACAAAGCTTTTAAATATACTTTTCTTTCAAAGCATACCGAAAGGATGACGAAGACAGTATAAAAGTGTAAAAGATCTCTGGTTAACTTCATCGTCAGGTTACGGTAAGAAGCATAATAATTCAGTACAACTCCAACTTGATTTAATTAGCGACGTTTAGCTGAACTTCTATTTAGAAGTGTATTGAGTCACTATGCATGTACATTCAGAGGAGCAAAATAGTTCAACAATCTTCAGATAGTTTACTCACTACATAGTTCTTGCAATTCTTTTGTTTTGCCTTAAAAATGTTGAGTTTTGATTTTTTATTATCTAACAGTCTATTGTAATCGATTTCAATGCCGTTTCTTATAATGGAATCTAATATTAAAGGTTTATTATAATAAAGAATCCAATCAAATTTCTAGTAAACGAGCTCGATCTAGTTCCTGTAGCTGTTCTTTTATAACTGACTGAAGTACCTTTGTTAAAATAATGAAAGCTACGTCTGTTCAAGGTTCCCCATTAGTTGTTTTACTCAGAGTGATCACCAGATTAAGTTTCTAACACATTGTGTTGTGCCATGGCCCGTGTACATTGGCCTTTCACATTCGAGGATTAGGATTTCCTTTCTTAAAGGAAAACTCAAAACACTGTTGCCTACCAGGCTTTATAACTTTATAACTTAAAGAATTAACACAATAATTTCCCTCTCAGCACATATAAATTTGTACATTCTTTCTTGTGAGATATTAATAGCAATAAAAGTTTCCAATTCAAATTCTCATTGGTAACTCAGTTTTAGTGAAATTCTTGTGATTCCAGGTTTACCAGGCGGAAGTTTCCCTTAAAATCGACTTGAGGGTTTCTCGTGAAGTCAAGCACTTCTCGCATCGGAGGTTAACTTGTTTAACCTTCTCGACTTAACCTAACCTAGAAAGGATGGTTATCAATAGGAGGTGGCTCGGGTTAAAGACTTGAGGAAGTGCTCGGGCCATGACTTTCTTATTTCGGACAAGGAATAAGGAAGGTGCAACCATCGACCTGTTGCAACGGATGAGTTACGTTACTGAGGATGAATGGAGACATCCATCATTTTTATTATTCGTAAGGAATAACGATTCGAAGCTCATTTTAATTGGTAAACGGGCCAAGGATATATCTGCGTCTGGTGGGAAAAGCAAGAGAGAAAATGGTGCTAAAGCGAGAAACGTTCCTGCTCGACTCGTAATCATAGATGACGAGATTATCAAAGAGGGCCGAGATGAGACATTGGGGTCAGGATCTTATCTCGGCAGGACCATCCATTGGAACCGTTCAGATTATATGCTTCTTTCCTCCTGGTAGCAATAGCTCACAGGATGGAGAAATGATACGAGACCCATTCATCGTACGCGCTGCGCTGTATGACTCCAAATATTTCGCCTCCCGAAACTAGGTTTAATATAGTCTCGGATCTGTTAATAACCTCTTTCATATGATAAACCACAATGTGTACCCATGAACGTATTGCGTCATGTGTATAACAACGACAATCGATGGGCCATCAGGTCCAAGCTAAGAATTAACGTTAACCAGCCCAGGCCAGTCTCTCAACACTGGTCCCTGAGTAAGTCGGTGAAATGAAAGTAGCTTGGTCCGGGATTCGAGGCGGCACATAACATCCAGAGTCGGGACTTATCGTCTCAACCCCTTCTTAAATTAAAGTTATTTCTTGGCCGTTAGGTAATAATAATAATAATAATAATAATAATAATAATAATAATAATAATAATAATAATAATAATAATAATAATAACAAAGTCGTGATGAAATGGTATATAACATTCAACATGTCAGTCCATGAGAATATACTATTTTTTATCCACAAGCCAGCTGTTGAAATCCACAAGCAATGTTTCACGTTCAATGATGACAGTTTTCGACACATTTTGTTGGCGAAGGTGAAAATAATCAAAATTGGCTACTATAACCTGGCTTGCTAACTTCCCTTGTAAATTCTGGAACATTTACAAAAGGATGATTTCCCTACGACAATTGTGAAACCTTTACCGATAACGATAAAAATTCTGCAATTTGGAGTGATTAATAAATGAATGTTCTTACTCATCGCCATTCAATTTACACGTTCTTGGCATATCCAGCTATACACACTTATACAAACACACGCACAAGACTTTTCGAAAACATCTCATCCTCCTTGCAACTTCGTTGGTTGGTATAGGTAATATTGATGAGGCAATAACGTGAGGAAATTGAACTCTTTCCATTACTCAGAGATGGTCTGCAGAAGACGACCGCTCCCTGCAACATGACGCTCCAAATCCAGTCCTTTTTCTGCTGCCCATGAAAAGAACTGGTGCTTATTAACTAGTTTAGAAATCAACGCATTACATCCGAGCAACTATACAATAATTTGTAAAATATATATTCTAGCACGATCTGGAGAAATATTTATTAGTGCAAGAGAGAGAGAGAGAGGGAGAGAGAGAGAGAGAGAGAGAGACGAGCAGAGAGAGAGAGAGAGAGAGAGAGAGAGAGAGAGGTTATGCTGAAAATAAAAGCTGAGGATGGGGTCATTTGGCAGGAGTCAGGTCCGCTAGAAAGGGATGGGCCTGAACAAATATGGGGGAATGGGGGTCTTACTAGCAGAGCAGTGGGAAAAAGAGAGAGATTTTACAATTTCACAGGGTAGGAAGTTTGAAAAAAAATGAAAGAAGCGGATAATTCAACGGAAGAAAGGAAATTCGAGGAGGAAGAGGAGGAGGAGGAGGAGGAGATAAGTGGAAAGGGCTGGTGGGGAGGAGGAGGAGGAGGAGGAGGAGGGTGAAGATGATGATCATGAGGATGGGCGGCTGGGGCGAAACGAGGTGAAGGCGAGATCCGAAAGGTGAAGGGTGTGCAAGGGAGTAAGGTACGGCCGGGTGAATCTGCCACCTCATGATGTTAGAGAAGTAAATAGGACCTCTAACACGTGACGTCACCAACGCTCTCTCTCTCTCTCTCTCTCTCTCTCTCTCTCTCTCTCTCTCTCTTACATGGTTACGTTTAGTAACACTGCTGCATTTCCACAGTTTTCTTTGAATTGACAGGTTCATTAAAATCGTAATAGCCAGAACGATTTTTATACACAAAAAGCCACGTTAAAACTCGTGTCTTTTTATTGGCCTGGCATATGAAACCCGAAATCCGCTGTGTTCAAAGTCTAATTTATAGGAAGACGAAAATTTCACCAAAAATCAAGATCAGAGAGCGAACAAACGTCAATATAAAAACCAAATCAAGAAAATGGAAACATTAACCTTGTCACGAATACCCTTCTCTTTGTGTGTATGAGAGAGAGAGAGAGAGAGAGAGAGAGAGAGAGAGAGAGAGAGACGAGGAGCGCTGTGTGGCAGAAGTGCTCAGAGGGAAAGCGTGACTTCAAAGAAAAGGGGATTAGGACATGGGGGGAGATTGGAAAATTCCGCTTGGACCAGCATAGTCGTCAGTAAAAGAATTACGACAGAACATAATTATAGAACCTGTCAAATAAAGCCGGGTGGCCAGAGAACCAAAGAAAAAGCCATAAAAGAGAAAATAAGAGAGCGAAAAAAGGCAAAGAAAATAGTCAACGAAAATAAAGGAGTTTAATGAAGGGTGGAGATGGAAAGTTTAATGGTCGACTGAATTCGATTAGCGATGGACAAGATAGCACAGAAGATGGGGTTTCTTTGGAAAGGAGGGATGGAGGAATGAGTGGGTGAGTGAGTGAGTGAGTGATGGGTGACTCAAACGAGATGCATGTCTGGATGAGGCGAGGGCTTTGTTTAGAATTATGGCCACCTAGGAACCCTATCATCATCCAGGGGTCTTCTTGCCCTGAGTTAGGTGTGGATTTAGTAGTTTCGAATGGCTGATCTACACGAACTTCAGGGAACTAAGAGACTAACTACTCTGTAGGCAAACACTAATGGCAAGTGGGTTTAGCAACATTCTTTAATTTTCTTCTTGTTTATTCCTCCCTTTCCTCCGTAGCGTTTAAATCACTTTAAATAAAAATAAACGACTTCTGAAACCATGAAAAATCTTCTTTCCTCCCCCTCAAAAATGTTGTTATTTTCTCTATAACTTTTTACCCGCTGGATAACTTTTGAATTTAACCACTTCAAAACTAATCGTGGCAAATAAAATAAATATTCTATTCTACATCAGCAGTCTGAAATATGTAAAACAAAAGTAAACATATTTCTAAACAGATGAACTGAAAAGAATCTGATATGCCTTTCTGAACTAGTGATGGTATGTTCAGAATGCATACTATTTTTTGAACCATATAAATATGCTGTTATAAAGAGTAGTAAGCTCACATAACAGGAGGAGAATAAAACTGTACCAGTCTTATTAAATAGTTGATAAGGAGCTAAAATAACGACAATAATAATCAAAACTTCTCGTATTATCCTGAGCATTGATAACGACAGCCGACCCTAATCATATATGCACTAAATATATAACATTATATATATATATATAATATATACATATATATATATAACCTGTCTAATTTATCCATTAAAATACGAAAATGCACACTCCCCTACGGGAGGCTATCTCACCCATTCTCCGAGCTAAGGCGGTTGCAGGCTGAGCTGAGGAGTTTGCTTCAATCAGATATGTTTGAAGGCACCAGGCGGAGAATGGGTGAGATAGCCTCCCGTAGGGGAGTGGTGCATTTTCGTATTTTAATATATAAATATATATATATATATATATATATATATATATATATATATATATATATATATATGTGTGTGTGTGTGTGTGTGTGTGTGTGTGTGTGTGTGTGCATATGAGAAAAACTATACAAAGGTCACTGTCACAGTCATACTTCAACTGCTCAATTGTGAATGAACGCCCTGTCCAGTAAACTTCCACAAAAGTAGTTGCTTCATTCTATTACACAGAGGGCTCATAAGCAGAGCGTCAGTTACCAGCTCTCTATCCTCCATTAACTGCACCATTTTAACTCTTCTCACGAGCAGTCTCGAATCCCTTCAATATTAAGGTCCTTCCTCTTCCATGTGGAAGCCTCTTTTACGTCATCTATCCAACGCTCCCTGCGTAGGTCCTCCCCCCTTACTCTCTCATGACGCTTCTGAATTACATCCCTTAATGCCCACCTATTAACATTCATAATTCCTCATGATGATACCGTCTCAAAACATTAATCCTTCCTTTCACCTGACCTAACCTTCTTGCAACTTCGTATCTCCATAGTTCTCGCCAACTAAATTTTTTGTAAGCCACATATACAAAGTTTACCTCAGCTCCTTCAACCATTATTATTTTATTTACATCGAGCAACAACACTTCATTTCCATACAGGAGAGCCGGCTAAACAATCTCTCCATACACTCACCACTGCTTCCAAAGACGTTTCAATTCTCTTCTCCTTCTTTTTTAGACACCCTGCTACCATTCTCACCTGACTTTATTATGCAGCTAGTCTCTTCTCACAGAGTACCATATTCCAAATATTTACACCCCATTACATACATAAATCAATGAGCACTCCATTCCTCCACCATCCACTTTGCCATTCATTGCTCAATATTCCTGATTTCCATCTGAACTCATAACCTCGTCCTTGCTCACAATTGCTTTAAACTTTCTTCACTTGCAAACACCATCAAACTTTTTCCCCAAGTCCGTACTGAATTTCTTTCACAAAGTCAGTACTGTATCACCTGCAAATAGTAAACATTCCATGCCTAATTCATGACCCATTTTCTTATCCCACAACTTTAATAAACTTCTACGCTCCTTTAACTTCATAAAAATAATGAACAAAAACAGAGACATAACACACCCCTCTCTCACCCGCGATTTTACCTCCAAAACCCCACTCGGCCAACTACATGGTCTACAGTCAATTACCTTCCATCTTAAAAGTTCTGATAGCTATTTTACTGAAAAAAAAAACCACATCGTCTTTATACAGATTTTTTCATAAGCTTTTTCAAACCTCTTGTATGCTACAATTAGCCTTTTCACTTTACCTATCCGCTTTCTCCCTTTGCTTTTAAGCTTATCACATGACTGTTCCATAACCCACTCCCTCCTTTTCTAAGCCCAAAATGTTCTTCCTCTGTCATTCACTGCTTCGCTGCATACAAGACAACAATTATAAGTTCATCCATTCCTTTAGTATTTTCCAACATCCAGACATGCATTACAAACCCTACGGCTACTGTACCACAACATCTCTTCCAACCCTTTCAACTCTGGAGTCTTTCCGTTCCTGAACCTCCTCATTGCCCTTCTTAGTATATCCTAACGGTCATTTCAAAATTGCATTCTGAAACTTACTAGTACTAACCCTATCCGCGGACCTGCGCCATTCACCTCCTCCTCTCTACAATCCGCGTCAGTTAACAATTCTTCAAAATATTCCCTCATCGACACAGGAAGGCATTCGCTGCAGCCGGGGTCTCTCCATGTGCATCTTTTGTTCCGAGACTTATTTGTTCATTAACATTTTTCTATTCATTTACTTCGATGCTGAGCGACTTTTTTGTCTACTTAAATTCTTGTCCCCCTTCGTCCCTCTTTCATTACTTGGTGTCTTTTCCTCTTTCATTTTTTTTCTTAGTAACCACATGGGAGCGTTTACGTTTATGTATATATACCCACTTACATTTTTTTTTATAAATATAATTACAATACAGTATGAATGTATTGAGACAGCTACAAGTATATGTTCACAGCTATTTATACGTAAATGTTGTGGAAAAGCAAAATCATGTCAGCATACCGTACTAGGTCAGGGATGTGCTTATATACGCGCGTGTGTGTGTACGTGTGTGTGTGAGAGTGAGAGAGAGAGAGAGAGAGAGAGAGAGAGAGAGAGAGAAAACGTTTTAAAATGCACAGTACATATAAAACGAGAAAAGGGTGCAAACGATATTAGAATATGAAACAACTTTGTAAAAGATGAATTTTTTTTCAGATGCCCTAAAGTATAAGTTATATATATATATATATATATATATATATATATATATATATATATATATGTGTGTGTGTGTGTGTGTGTGTGTGTGTGTGTGTATGTATATGTGTATATATATATATATATATATATACATATATATACATATCACTTAAAAACACAAAACTGAGAGGAAATGACGCATCTTGGATGAAATTTCGTACGGGATAAATGACAAAGACTTCTTCCAATTCTAATCGATATACAAGAACAGATGTTTTGATTACTAAAAAAAATTCATTTCAATGAGTAAATCATACCAAGAGCAATCAATATTTTTATATTACCGAATAAATTCGAAAGGAAAAGGAATCTTTTTGGATTCTTAAAGTTCGAAATGAAATTATAATTACCATGACTAAATATCACGAAACTCACACATTCAAATACAACATACACACGCCTATGTAGAGAGAGAGAGAGAGAGAGAGAGAGAGAGAGAGAGAGAGAGAGAGAGAGAGAGAGAGAGAAGGGAGGTATCACTTCACTTTCACCCTCCGTATCAATCGAAGTGACTAAGACTCCATTTCAATAAAAACGTTCTCTTTATGAGGTCGGTCCCTCCACCAAACATGTGTGGGTTTTAATGGAGGAGATATGGTGAGAGATCACGCCATCCGATAGCTTATGCCTGGTGGGTTTATTGTGCGAAATCCCATTATCAGATCGAGATTTCGAGTCCGATGATGCTCTCCAAAACACGACTGCCTGATTAGCCATTCCTGAGCGCGACAAAAAATCGCAACCACCCGCCGCGTTACTTTCTACGGGCGGGAAGTGCTGTGGGAAGGAACGCCCTTCCATGGAGTGAGCGCCAGAGAGCATCTTCTTCCCATTCTCCTTCTATTCATTCGCCGATTTGGAAAGTCTTCCTTTACTTCCTTCTTTCTGCGTTGAATAAAACAAAAAACACAACAAAGGGGGAATTCACCTTTGAAATCTATCATTCGATTTTAATTCTTTACTGTAGAATGACGAAAAACTATGGTCCAGAACTAATTGAGAGAAGAAAAGCTAAAATGCGTGCACACTAGAAGTAATATCTTTCATGGCCCTGTGGAGAAAGTAGGCCTAAGCTTTAATCCGCAATACAAGGAATACAGATGAGTAAAACAATAATAATGCTACTAATAATAATAACAACGATAAAAACAGATTTCAGTAGTATCTGCTCACATAAACGGATGCAATCATTCGAAAGTCACATTATTATATAATACAATTTTATATTAACATAATCATTGCAGCGTAAGAAATTTAAAATTTCAGGCGTCACATATTATAATTGTGATTTTGCTTGCAAAATAACAACTGAAAGTAAAAGAGGTGACTAAAAAATTGGTAGCAAATTACAGGGGGTAAAAGACCCACACTAAAAGCTGCTGGTTTACCCTCCACACTTGATAAATTAACAACCTGGCAAAGATCCTTAAGACCAGGTACCTCTACCATAGTTCCTAAAATTATACTTGAATCAACTTATGACCTCGAGAGGTATGTTACGGTAAAAGAAATTTAGATGAAAATAATCATCTACCCTAAAGGTGCCTATCTACCTTAGCTTTACCCCGCCCCCCCCCCCCCACAAAAAAAGGGGGGGAGGGGAAATTAAATCCTATCTTTTAAATTCAACTATGATCTTCAAAATTAGGTCTAGGTAAAGAAAAACACTTGGAGGAATCCAACATCAACCCAGTTAATCAAAACTGGAGACAAAATCTTGGAATTAAATCATCCTACGTTAACTATCAAATTGATATGCGTCCTATCAAAATGTCAAACGTTATATTTGGGGAAAATAATAACTTGATCAGACCTGTGGCCTGGAATAATAACTCAAACTAAAAAATATCAGATATTTTGGAAAATAATAATCATTTATCCTCAAGGTGGCAACCTGCCAAGATTGATAACAAAATGATCATTTAAATGTTGACCTTTAAACTGATCTATGAGTTTGAAAATTACGTCAAGGTCAAAATATTTGTGGAAATCAATAACCAACCCTACAGATACAGACCTACCAAATCTCGTCAAAATCAGCGAAAATGATTTATTCTTTATTTGACCGGACACCAAAAAAAATATATGAAGGTAAAAAAAAAAAAATAACCAAAGCAATACCTTGAAAATAAATGCCTAACAAGTTCTCATAAAAAATAGGAGATAATAATAATAATAATAATAATAATAATAATAATAATAATAATAATAATAATAATAATAATAATAATAATAATAATAATAATAATAATTATTATTATTATTATTATTATTATTATTATTATTATTATTATTATTATTATTATTATTATTATCAATAGTAATAATAAACAACAAAACCCTTCGACACTGGTCAAGAGAAAAAAGTAAATATTCAAGTATTGCCTTCGACTGTTCTTATGATTGCACAAGATTACAACAACAAAGAACATTCAATAATAGTACATATAGTCGCTTGAATTCCTATTATACATATTTACAAACATTTCTCCCCCCAACTTTAAACTTTGCACGTAGGCGTCTATGAACAATAAACTTGAAAATCGAATAAAGCCAAGTTTCATTCTTTCATAGTCACCGATATAAGAACGATAAAAAATATACCTAAATTTAAACAAACACGCGATACTGGATTCATTTTATGGTCCCAGATATCAAGACTATGAAGTAGCCTTTATTTGAAAAGTCAACTATAATTTTATTAGCACATTTTCTAGGAGCAAAAAGAATTTTATCAGCAAAAGTAACTTGTGTTTATATATATATATATATATATATATATATATATATATTATAATATATATATATATTATATATGCATATAGTATATAAATATGATACACAAACACACACACACACACACACACACACACACACCACACACACACACATATATAGTGACGGTATAATATATATATAGTATATATATATATATATATATATATAATATATATAGGGTATATGTTATCTATATAGATATCAATATATAGACTATTAGTATATATATATATATATATATATATATTTATATATATATATATATATATATATATGTGTGTGTGTGTGTGTGTGTGTGTGTGTTTGTGTATCATATTTATCTACTATATGCATATATATATATATATATATATATATGTATATATATATATATATATATATATATATATGTGCATATATGTATATAAATATGATACACAAACACACACACACACACACACACACACAGATATATATATATATATATATATATTATATATATATATCTATATATATCTATATATATATATAGATATATATATATATAGATATATATATAGATATATATATATATATATATATATATATATATATTATACCGTCACTAGGATAATGTGACTAAATTTACTGTACGATCCAGACGGAAATAACAGTACGTAATATCATTTTCGTGTATTCAATACTGCGTGTATTCAGTGTCTGCGCCCTGGAGCAGGTCTTGTGAACAAAATACCATCCTACTATACACGAGCAAGATGCCTTTTAGCATATCTTTCATAACAAGAAACATGCATTACAAAAGTTCTTGAAAAACACAGTACCAATAAAAGTATAAAAAATATCACCTCAATGATGTGAAAACAATTGTATGACATTTTTCTTTATTAATGTAAACGATGAAAAGTAAAACATCATTAATTAATAATAATTCTGCATACTCCCAGAAGCGTCAGTCGGTGCAATGATAACAGAGTACCTGAGGGTTCTGCTCACTGAGCACGATTTATTTTACATAAAATATTCCAAATAAATCTGTTCTTCGAAATTCAGTTTAAGTTTTATGTAATACATTATGCCTGTAAGCCTCCTATCTCAAACAAGTTAAGATATTACACAATGAGCAGCTCACATCTCTTAAAAATATCCTTTGGACCATAACTCCTTGACTGAAGGATTCTTCTCTACGAAAAACGAAGTATCTAAGTAGTTCCCAAGAAAAAAAAAAATTAATTAATTAATTAATTTAAAAACTTCAGAAAAATGGCTACAAACATGGACAATAAGCTTTGAAACGTGATTTTTGTGACTCGTATTTATGAACAAAGTTACGAAGTCTAGTTATGTTTACCTGACTTTAATGAATAGCATAAAGGTATGGAAGGCATTAGATCCAAATCTTGGCCCGAAAGCTGGATAACTGGACCTACCTCCGACTGGCCGGGTGAAGCCACTTTGGAAGAGATGGATATACTATATACATACACAACCTTTCTAAAGTGTATACATATAATCAAATAAAAACATAGCACTGGGTAAAAGTGAAAGCAATTAACCCCATTTCTAATCCTGGTAGCAATGACCACAGCCATCTGATTAGGTTAACATCAGGAATTCTTTAAACGCCGTCCTTGCCCACGAATCAAACATGGATTGATTCGCTTGTTTGGAAAGGATGCTAACAATATATAAATTTCGACTATTCCCATCTTCTGAGGGTATTTACCTTTCGACAGCCATTAAACCTTGCTTGTAATAAGGCTGCCGGTCCAAAATCACTTCTCTTACCCTGGCTACGAAGGTCCACCGAATAACAGGCCCCTACTTCACGGGCACAACGTATTTTCAGTAAACATGTGTTGCCGTTTCTTTCTCACAGGCTCGGCCTTCGTTCTCTTCGCTGGTGAGAAGAGGTCTTTGAGGATATTCTTTTTTAACATTAAGCCATAAGTATGTGAACAGTCAAGGACACATTCTCATTTTAGTAGGGTAGCCCAGTTGCTAAGATACTTACCTCACCAACCCTGGATTCGATTCTTGAGTAAGCTACAAAGCTTTGGATGCGTTACGTTAAATCCCATTGTGCCCTTGGTGACCTATGCGTTGAATGAATTACATGGGAGTTTACTGACTGCGGGAGGTTGCGACCAGGATAGAAAATGGCATGTCAGTGGCAATCTGATTCCAAAGATTTGTCGAGAACTAGACGCCAAGCAACTTTCTGAACCCCACCTCTTAGTGGAAAAGACGCCTATAAGGTTGAAGACGCCGCACAGACTGAAGACCCGAGATTGATCCCACAATGAGGAGGAATGACTGGTCGTTTGGGCAGAAAAATTTACTGTATCCCTTATTCTAAGCATTGAGTAAGTTACCGACTGGTATTCGCCTGTGTGGGGTTGCAGCCAGGGTAAAGAAGGGCATTTGGCTAGCAATCTCTTCCCTGAGCCTACATTTTAACATTCACTATGGAATAAACTTAGAAGAAGAAGAAGAAGAAGACGGAGAAGAAGAAGAAGAATAAGAGGAAGAAGAAGAATATAATGGTACATGCGTGCGTCCACGAAGCATTTATAATTCTTCCTTTTCTGGGTTAACTTACAAATAAAGTCAAGAATAACCAAGGAAAACAAAATCATGAACACGCTATCCTAAAAGGAAAAATTACACATTCGGGAAGCGAAATAAATATGTAGGTCAGTTTCAATAACCGAGATTAGATCGTCATATATTTCACAAAACAACTACTTTTTCACAAAACACCACGAAAAGGCAGAATTAATGAAAACTCCTCGAGCATCTTACATCAGCGAACCTTTTCCGAAATAAATCTAATAGCAAGAAATTGAGGGCGAGCATCTTGGACTCCCAATATTTCATGGAGGCAACTTACACTGCCAATGTAACCTACATTTTCATGACCTCTTTTGGAAACATTTCGTGAATGGGCTAAGACCTCATCCCTCCTCCGACGCACTTAAAATATAGTGATCCAAAATTTTGGAGGTCATGATCATCAATTTAATTAGTACGCTGTAACTACGTCACCCACTTTCACCCGTTCACAAGAACATAAATCCAAAACAAAGATATATTTAAAATTTCCTTTTCGTCGTCTTGATCACATTTTTCTTTTGTGCAGTTTGTCCAGATTTCTTTCAGTTTCACTCACTTCTAAAAGCAAGCACCACCAACGTGCTGCTAAAACTCAGTGTTTTTTTTTTTTATTCTTTGTCGTTGAGGGCAGGACTTGCATGCCTAGAAAATTTTCTGATATGACATTCTCGAGCACCATCCTATTTTCTTCCCCCTTTTGCTCGTTAGTTATCTATTCCTGAATAGGAAAAGAAAATTAATCTCATCATCCGGTTTCGCAAGAGTCGTCACAGATGGAATCTAAAAGAAAGGCTAAATAAACATCATAAGTTTTGAGGGTTGAGAAGACTTCTTCTTAGTAACCTAAGCTTAAGGAAGACAGGCAACAACCTACAACTACCGTCGAGTTATCGAATGCAAATTTTAAATAATAATTTCAAACCTGATGTTAGTTAGTTCTTATCTTTTTTTTTTCTTTAGCCTTTTATAATGCATAGAGAACGATTTTCATAATACATAAAGAATGAAGACTTCTGGTGATCTCAGTTCACCTGAAGAAATTGACTTTCCTTTTCGAGCCGATTCTTATCGCCCTGATCATTTTCTCGTTTCACGATTATTATTCATTTTCATTTATCTATTCCTGAATCAGTGACGGACGAGCATCACCCACTCATTCTGTTTCAGTCTGTTTCGAAACCGTTCTCCACCATTTAAATCATCAACATATTGTTTTCTCATTAAAATTCCCCTTCCTTTTATTCCTGTCAACTACTCAGCCTTTATTTAGATTCCAGCCCTTTTACAATTAATCTATCATTTCTATCTCGGGTTTAACTCTGTCCTTTTACTCTACTGCTTCCTTCCACACCCATTTACTCTTTATTTCTTCCCCAACTCACTGTAAACAAAAACAAAAAATATTTTGTGATTTTGATTTTATATCTTTGTTAATTCATCCATTCTCATCTATCTAGCATCTTTATTTAATCTTTTCCTTATCTAATATTTTTTACAGAGTTCTGTCGTTAAACAGTCCCGGTGTCTCTTGAATTTTCATTTCCTTCCATTTCTTTTACCTCGTCCCTTTAATGGGACACAGATGATCCCGTTACATCCCGTTAGGTATTGTTACAGCTAATTAAACTCGGTTGGTGCAGTCAGATCTTTGGTGTATTTAGTTCATAACTTTTACTTTACGCTAATGAGAGAGGTTGGAAAGAAATTGTATTTTTCTCTCTCTTTTTCGCCTCTCATTCAAAAGTAAATTAAATCTGAAATTACCATCGCAAGATCGAAGAGAGAGAGAGAGAGAGAGAGAGAGAGAGAGAGAGAGAGAGAGAGAGAGAGAGAGAGAGAGAGAGAGAGAGAGAGAATTTCAAATATAATGAAACAGAACAGAACAGAAATAGAAAAGAATACAACCATGAATTTATATCAAGAAGATAGAGATTCTATTTTGAAATTATGGGGTAAATGTTATGAAATGAATTAAACTTGAAAATTTCCATTCCTTGTGATTAATGTTAGCTGGGGAAACTTCCTCTCTATGAAAAGAGAGAAAATTGAGCTTGTCCCACAAACAAAGGTATTCCCGATATTCAGTGAGATATCTAATCTTATTAGTTTTATCAAGGAGACTTCAATGGCAGCGAAGACAGAATCTTAAGTAGAGTTGATGTCTTGATAGTGAAAATTTGGTAGAAAGTACAAATGACTGGTAGGAATAAAGGCTAGACAGCGTATTCATCATTCAAGAACATTATAAAAAATATTTATAGCAAAAGAAAGGGCAGATCATGCTTGATGAAATTCCTTTTCTAAGACAGTTTTAGCAGATCACAAGAAAGTGATCGCTATTCTTTTCAAGAAACATACTTATCATACAAAAGGGCTGAAATGTTCAAGTCTTTGAATTTACGTAACCTGAGGAGTTTTCCCATATTTATTGCTATGAAACGCAAGATACAAACTTTGTTATAGCCTTGAAATTACTTCTATTCACAGATCAATTACTTTTGAAATATAATCAGAAACATTTATAGTATTTTCGTTAATCTAACCAGAACCAGTTTTGAGGTCAGCTTGAACAGCACCCGAAACACCGATTCATGCTACGTAAACGTAAATGTGGACATTATTAAAGCAACTGTGACCAAACTGTATTCAGTTTATCTTAAAGAAAGCTCACATGGAGACCTATTACTATAATAATGAAAGTTTAGAGTAAAAACTTTTTATTTTATTTATCATAACCAATTTATCTGATGGCCACATCTAAAATGAAAGAAGAAAAAAAAGGATAAAAAAAATGATTGAATTTTGTTCATCTCAATTTAACATCCCGCGGGGTAATTTAGGAGAAAGCACTTATCAGTCATATTTGATCTGGGATCGTGCAAAGATTCAATCTCAATTTTCTTATATGCACCGTAGTGGAAAAACGCGTAATGGAGACAGTGAAAGTATCAGGCAATCAATTTTGCGAAATCGCCTGTTCTGATCCCCTCCTTGAAAAATGGGAGATAATCACTCTCACAAATCGCTTTAATAATGAGCCTGTACCGGCTATTTCATCCTCTAAATTCGACGATGATTTTGCACCGCTAAGAAAACAGTTATTCTAAGAACGTCGTGCTAGATGAAACAATGAGATTTGATGTCTTTTGCCAACATGGACTACTTTATTTCAAATAATATCTTGCATTAGTAAACAAGATTCTTGTATGTATAGTAAACCATGGTTGAGCACCTTAAATTAATTAAGTATTCCAGCACATTGCCCATTTACTTGATTATGACTGAATTGCCTCTTCCACTGAAAATCATAAGAGTAAAAAAGCCAAGACAAAGGGGTCACAGTGCAAGGTTTGAAGGAGAGAATGAAGTGAGAGCACAATTAACGCCTGCGTTATTAATCTGGAAATTACATTTGCAGAAGCGAGGTCTGAAGTGCTCACAACACAAAACAACAAATGAAACTGTGTACATATAAAGCAACTATTTTTGAAAGACAGTGGCATGAATGTAAACAATGCTAAAAGAGTAACGTAACAGGTTTTATTTTCAAAGGTTACCTTAGCATGAAGCCAAAAGAAATCGAAAAGGAAAACAATTCACTTAAGCAGAATCTCGAATTCAACTTCGTCAGGAAGAGAAAGAACAGTTGGACCACTTGATAGGAATACATTACTTCAGAACAGACAAAATTTCTTGGATGTTATTTCATTTTTCTTCTTGAATGAGAAACTGACAAGCACAGAACAGTTCAAAAACAAGTTATCCGCCGTAACAAGGGAAAATAAATGACACTAAATGACCTCCCTTGCCGAGTCATGACTAATGTGAGCAAATGGAACGGATTATAGGGACAAAGACATACGATGAAAATCTTATAAAAGCAAGAAAAACTACTGACCCTCCACAAATGAAGAGAATGCACATTATGGCATTTCTTAAGAAACTATGAAGGCGCTGTAGAACAGTCGAAAAGATCTCTCGAGACATTCAGAGAGACTCAGACTAATCAGTAATGTAATCCCTGGAGGTTGTTCCATAAAACTTATCTTACAGTAGATATTATGTCATCAAGTCCAGTGTTTCCAAACGATTTATGGAGCGCTAGGAGAAGAATAACACAGGAGAACATTGAACAATTTACTGGTGAAACATGGAACCACATCTAGCCTTGATTGACTAGTTCCACTAAGTTTTTAACAGAACATCCACCTGAACCAAGTATGCTTTTCATGTGAAAAGGTAAAAGGGAAATTAGCCTGATCTTCTGTCCAATGAAAAGTCACTTTTTTTCCGTAAAAGGAAGCTACTGAGATGGCTTTGGATGACCGTCCGCACTTTTTCTGTCCGCCCTCAGATCTAGAAAACTACAGAGGACAGAGAGCTGCAAATTGGTATGTTCATCATCCCCCTTCCAGTCATGAAACGAACCAAATTGCAGCCCTCTAACCTCAGTAGTTTTTATTTGATTTAAGGTTAAGGTTAGCCATAATCATGCGTCTGGTACCACCATAAATGCCAACGCAGGCCACCAAGGGGCCGTGGCTGAACGTTTCGTTGGCGGCGGTTGAGAGTTTCATGGCCCGAGGATGAGAGTTCCACGCAGCATTATAAGCTGTACAGAAAACTCGATTACGCCGATGAAACTTTAGCGCAATTTTCACTTGTTCTGATGCGTAAACGACTATAAAATAAAAGTCAACAGAAAACAAATCAAACAATAAAAGGATATCAGCGGTCTACCTGATCCACTTCGCAAGGAGGCACGGGTATCCAACCAGGAGACTTTCAGCTTCTGCACAAGAACAAAATGGCACACAATAATGCTTCAAAACATCGTACTAGCTTGACTGAACATTTTAGAAAATGCAGTTATTATAGTACTAACACATCATGGTTGGTAATATGTTACAACAACTTCCAACGATAAGGAGTGATGTATAGTTGCAGACAACTGATGCAACGTATCAGCATTAAAAATATTCTCCCTTTCCAGTTTCTCGTTGTAAAGTTATACATTATTTTTGAGCATATGTGCCCGTCTCGGTAAAAAAAAAAAAAAAAAAATTACCATGGTTCACATCGACAACTGAGTAATGCAGTAACCTTAAGATCAAATAGTAGAACGAATTCCAAACAAAGTTAGGAGAATGAAACTTACCTATGAAAATCCTTCTTAGTAGCTATAACAAAGATTCATTTTTCAGATGATCCCGTTATGTGCAGCTCATACAGACCTCGCCTTAAAACAAGAGTGCGGAAAAGAAAACTACAAGACTGCTTACGAATTTATTTCAAAACTATGAATGGTAATCCTTCGCAAGTTGTGTTTTGTACAGCCATTACAGAAATGGGAAAAACCTCTAGCTCGTAAGTTACACAGAACTCCTAATACTTACCAATATATAACAGCACACTGATCAAAAAATAAGTTCCATACTACACACACACACACACACACACACACACACACACACAGAGAGAGAGAGAGAGAGAGAGAGACATTTCTCCAACCGCCCATGTTGCTAGTAGAGAGAGAAGAAACGTTATTTAAAACCATAAAACAAAAGCATTTCTTAAGTGTCAGTGTTACGGAGAGAGAGAGAGAGAGAGAGAGAGAGAGAGAGAGAGAGAGAGAGAGAGAGAGAGAGAGACTATTTAAATCCATAATAAGAAAGGCAAATCTCCAGCAGCCAATATTAAGAGAAAGAGAGAGATAGAGAGATAGAAAGAGCAAGAAATAATGGAATTTAAAATCAGAATAACAAAGGGATTTCTTCAGCAGCCAATATTGAGAGAGAGAGAGAGAGAGAGAGAGAGAGAGAGAGAGAGAGAGAGAGAGAGAGAGAGAGAGGCTATTCAGAATCAGAGGAGCAAATTACATTTTCAGGAGAGACCATCTGACGCGGGCGTCCCACAGGCACACATTCTTATCCCCAGCAGCCAGTGACAAGCCTTAAACACTCCAAAATTTATACCTGAAGCCTCTCCTAGGACACCTGCAGAGGCAACCTGGCTCGCCATTAACCTCGGTAATAAGCACCTTCTGGGTATACTAATTACAACGGCGGTGCTTCTCAGTTCATTTTCATGACTAATGTGTTCTCTTGCATTTTTCCTTTACATTTTTATTTAATAAGCGCACAAATAAGCGAGTAGTAGTTGCATTTTTAACCCTTTATTTTTCAACTATTTATTTGCTCAAGTACTTAAATTTGAAGTTATGTGACTTCTAGCTCAACAAGATATTCTTCCGTGCGATAAATTTGTGCGAAATTGCTTCCTGTATTCAATTTCTAAATAATAAAACAAATGATGATTGTAATAATATAATGATTTTGTAAAGAACTAAATGTAAAGACAACATATCTTTGGAACTAAAGACCTAAATGAAAAGACAGCATACCTTTGGAACTAAAGAACTAAATGTAGTGGTAGCATTTCTGTAAATTAAAGACTACACATCATTCTTTGGAACTAAAGAGCTAAATGTAAAGACAGCATATCTTGGAACTAAAGAACTAAATGTAACGACAGCATATTTTTGGAACTAAAGAACTAAATGTAAAGACATACATACATATACATACATATAAATTATATATATATATATATATATATATATATCTATATGTATATATATACACATATATATATATGCATATATATATATATATATATATATATATATATATATATATGTACCAGGCAGTTCAGAGAAAGTAGTAAAACTATGGCTGTACAGAACCTTCTTTCAAAAGGAAGAAAAAGAGCCAGGGAGTTATTTCAAAAACTTAGTACTGCCTTGGGGCATAACAACAGCGAGTTGTGACAGATATTTTAATGTACTACTCATAACTTTTTGGGAAAATATGAAAGGCTAGACAAAGCTGAATAAAATGTATGGGGAAAACTGTTTACATGAAAGAAAGTCCTAATATGCGTGTACCTTTGCAGTTATTAGTTATGACATCAATTTTCAATATTACCCTCGTTGCAATTCAAGAGCTGGAAACGAAAAATATAATATGGCGATGGATAAAATAAAAAAACGAGTTTGAAAAAATGAAAAGGGAAAAATGTGAGACTAAAAGAATCAGAAATCAAAAAGAAAACTGTGCAGCGGAGGGTCTTAAAGGTTGAGGGAGCCAGAACTGTAAAATAAAATGAAAGAGAGAGAGAGAGAGAGAGAGAGAGAGAGAGAGAGAGAGAGAGAGAGAGAGAGAGAGAGAGAGGCAGGATTCGTCAAATGAAAGTTTCAGACTCCGAGATTTAGTTTCCTTTCAAGGAAGATAAACCACAAGCAACGGCAGCAGGGAAAGTGAAGCTAAAGGATAATAAAGAAAGGGAGGACGATTTAAGACTCATGTATTTGGGGGCTCAACTGTTATATGACTGCAGCAACTAATGCATACGTCCTCTAAACGAACAAGCATCATATCTTCAGCAATACCTTATACATGCCTAACGTAACAGAAAGTAAAAATAAAAATAATAACAAAAATCCATATTAAAAAAAAAAAAATCTGGAAGAGTTGCCAAACATTTAAGTAAATCAGACATTTACAAAAGCCAATGACCTCCTGTCAGATATCAAGCGAATTAAAAGGAAACTTTCGTAGTCTACAACAGTTGCCAAGAAATATGGTCCATTCGATTCTCAGAGAAAGAAACGTAAAACAACAGGTATAAAAATGTCAGAAAAAATCGGTCCCCATTTCTTTATGTGAAGGGGAAGTTGAAGGTTTCTCCAGCAGAGGATAGTGTGTAAAAATAACAAGGATGCATTCACATTTTTTATACTAACTTCTTGCACAGCTATGTATATATGAACGTACGGAAGCTACTTATTTGATATATTTTATGTGCCTCAACACTAAAAGATTAATATCAATTTTGAGATATAACGCTTCTTTGAAAGGCGCCCTTGCAAAAATACTTGTAATAATAAAATAGTATTTCATGATTATGATCCTTTACAACTAGAAAAATTTAATGTGAACGAAAAATTTAATTATCTTCATTAAGAGAAATAGTACACAGAGAAGGCATTTTGTCTAAAAAATATGAGCAGATTTCGGAAAGAATCTACACAAATGAAATTTAGTACTATCTTTCGTATGTCAATGGATATTATATATATATATATATATATATATATATATATATATATATATATATATATATATATATAGTAATGTGATGGCGAGCGCTACCCTCCTGATTCCCTACCTACCCTGCCTCACCTGGAGTGGATAAACAGGTTTGCAGGAGGAGGGTGGATGTGTCATGTCTCCCCTACTTTCCTGACCCCGTACCTACCCCGCCCTAACCGGGCTGGACAAACAGGATAGCAGTAGGAGGGTGAATGTGCCATCCTCCCCAAACCTCCAAAGCCTGTATCTATCGCGCCCCCAACCTGGCCGGAAAACAACGACAGAGGTCCACTCGGATTTTATATACATACACACACACACACACACACACAACACACATATATATATATATATATATATATATATATATATATATATATATATACACACACATCAGATGGGTCTTTGCTCCATGGCTGGTGGTCTTAAAAAATATTTACTCTTTATTATTCGAAGGTTGACACCTGCACACAACTTCAGTCGTCAATGAACAGGATGGTTTGTTCCTTGCTCACTGAAAATAACATCACGAATGCTTGCATTGTGTTTTGGTCTATGCCGTTCTGCTTGTCCGCGCAACTCAGAATCTTTATTTTCTTTTGATGATGCGCAAATAGTTACTCGCCCGATTTTTTTGTCATCCGTCTTCGGTTTGCAGTTGGTTGCTTCAAAATATACTACTGGTCTTTCCTCTTTGGCAGACTGTATCAAATATTTATTGGTCTCTGGCTCCTAGCCGACTGTCTCACGAACTTTTGATCGGTCTTTGTTCCGTGGTCGATCGTTCAAATATTTTCATCGGTCTTTGATCTATAGTACATCGCTTCAATGGAATTTTATTGGTCTTTCGACTAATGCCATTTGACTAGTGACATTTTCAGAAGTGCAGACCAGGCGGAACAGCGTCCAAATCTTATTCAAGTCGCCAGCGATTCCAAACTCCTAGTAATTAACCAGCAACAAACCCTCCAATAATATAATGTAAAACGAAAGGAAGGCCTGACAAATTTTGTAGAAATATTTATACAAATTTTAGTAAATTATGCATTTTATTCGATTCGATAGCACAAAGATTTAATGGCATTAAATCTGGAAGCTAGAAAAACTTGTCATTTCATAAAAATGCGATAAAAATACTGGTAAATAAGCTAATGACGTCGATGAAGATGAAACGTGAAGAGGGAATAATTACATACCACCAAAGATTAAAATCTGATTCCACATAAGGCAACTACTTCGCCGCTGCCTCGGCGAACCTGTGGCGAGGCCCGTCATTCCCTAGCCATCGAAAAAGTGCGCATGCGTCAGAGAGGCTGGTTGGGCAAGACGTGACAGGCCCAGTAATTACCGCACAGACCATAACTATACGTGGCAGCTAACATCACTTGATTAATGCTCTATCAACCCGGCTCGTTGTACAATTCATCCTCATTCGTGCACTTGATGTTCGTGCACTCGAAGTTGCTGTGTCTCAATTAGTGACCCATTTTTTCCCTTAACCAGGAACACACTCGTAATTTATGTGATGATTTTGCTTCTATTTTTAAAGACTTTTTTCATTAACGCTTAAGGTTACTGCAAAATGTTTGCTCGTCCTATCTACTATATAATAAAAAAAACCCAGACCGATTACATTAGAAAGTTATCTGATACACTTCTTGTGTGAGCTGCGAGAAGAATTCAATTTTTTGTTTTCTACCAAAGCTATGCAATCCAGTAGACGGGAAAGTGGAACGACGCGTCATGACTGGTACTTTCGTTCTAATGACCGTCTCTCTCTCTCTCTCTCTCTCTCTCTCTCTCTCTCTCTCTCTCTCTTTCCTGGCGAGATTAGCTTGAAAACTTGACGATTTTACAAATCTTTATCTTAATATATTCAGAAAGAGGTTCAAACATCTTCAACTTATGCCAATGTTGAAATATTCGCGCTATTTACAAAATGCGAGTAGTGGTTTCCACACAAATGTGATAAAACACAAGACATGAAAAGACTGAAAATTTCAAAACATTGAAATGAAAGAAAATGCTTTAAATAATACGTTAACTATGTTTTTCAACAAAATAAGGATCATAACCATATTGCATTTCCATTAAACTGTACGTTTGCTAATGTGCCCAGTCAGAATCTTCGTAAGTATTAAGTTCTGATAATTGATAACAAAAGTCCTCAAAGTGTAAACAAAAAAAACTATATGTTAGTCTGTCGGTTGTGTTTGATTGGAAATGGTGTCCAGTGACATTCTTTCGTAAGACAGAAAGATTTAGGCACGTTCAAGCAAGACGTTTGTACCTCTCTTGACTAGTTGATGATATATGTAGGTCTGGTAATTAGTACTTTGAAGTGGACTGCAGACCAAATGGAGCTTGACCATAAGATTTGAAACGTCATTCTAAAATAATTTTGGAAAACTGAAGGTATACCACCTGCTTCAGCCACTATATGCTATTTCCCGCAATAAAGCGAACCTTCAGAACAGAACACGACGTCAGTCACTGTATTCATCCTGTAACTGTTGAATCAAGGTTCGAACCCCTATACAAGTGAGGTTAACAGCATCAGCAACTATAAATTCCAATAAAAAGTTCTATTATTAGCACTGTGGCCACTCAGTTTCACTTTCACACCCACTATCTACCACTGTTTTTCTTCATATAACTACCGAATGAATCGTAAATCCTTTGCACTTATCTCTATGACCAAAACCACTAAGACACACTCGCCCTTATTCTCAACTATGCTGTATTTGAAGCCTTGTTTCACTCCCCACAGTTTATAACCAATATTTTTTTCACCTGGCGTTCAACAAACACCTCTGGAAGAATGTTCAACATTTTTTTACATTCATGCCCACAGTTGCTTCCATAGATATATACTAGCCTACATTTCCACACCTACAGAGCTACTGCTACCTTCTTTGCTTTACACTGGGTGGGATCCAACTTCTGTCTTTCGACAGTTTTGCGAAACATTTACTCCAAAATATCAACACGACTGAACCGCTCCCATTAATTGATTAAAATCTATTGTTCCACTTCCATATTACAATTATATTCTGAAGTCTCTGCAGCTCCTGTTCTTAAACCAATTCAAAATGTCTTATATAAAAGTATGTCATTAGAAACTTTCATCAACCCCCACTAAACTGCCCACAGACTTACCCGACATCATTTGTTCTTTCCCTGACTTCTTCAATTACTTCACCCATAAAAATACTAAACAACCGTGGTCACAAATAACTCTTCCCAGCAGTTAGAGCTTCTCTTCGCAATCAACTAATAATGTATAATTTGAACGCATCAACCATCGCAAAACTATTCACTAGCACCATTTCCAAACCTGCGCAGACAGCCATACTTTCCTAGACTTCTCGAATAACTTTTTCCCTGAAAATATTAAACACATCAAACCAAACATTCACATCGGATTCAAAAGTTTTATTTTTTCACTGAAAACTTGTAAATACTAAAAATACATTACATCCTACAAACATTGTATCTTTATTCATTCTTACTTTTCTGGGTACACATATGCCTTATATGGTCATTTTATCTGTTTGCTCTAAAACAGTGGTTCCCAAACTGGGGGCCATAGCCCGTAGCAGAATGCAGGGGGCCATAATATGAGGAAATGTATGTATAAAACCAAAGGAGTTTAGTGGGAGGCAGCCAGTGGAGGCAACTTACAAGCGGGCGGTGGGCCATGGACAAGTATCCTCTATGAAAAAAATGGGTAACGACCAAAAAAAGTTTGGGAACCACTGCTCTAAAACATATCAGAATTAAGAATTAGTTCATTGATTACACCTGAATCACACGGTCTAAACCACAAATGAATTTTCTTAATTACTATTCCGTTACTTGTTATACATTTTCAGTCGACAACTTTCAGGGGACCTAAGTAATGCTATATTATTACATTTCTGGGAGTCACCTCTATGATCCTTTTCCATATTCATACATAACACACAAACATTTACTGATCCACCTTCTTAACTTTAGCTTACTGATATATCTTTATTCCTTCCACCATGAGCTTTCAACACTCTCATTCGAATCTCAGCAGCAACTACATTCCTCCATTCTCAATTGCAATATCAGTTACTCTGGATTTGCCTAGCAAAACATTTTTCCTGCAGCCGCACTGCCCACAACATCACGTCGAATTCGGCCAAAATGACGGTCATTGTGAAGCGCTCAACTCATGTATGCAAGACCAAGAATTGCTCAACTTGAAATGGGTACCAGCGTCTTTTACTTGCACATACTCGCTCAGAAGTCGGAAGGCTACGCCCTTTTGGCGCCACCACCTCCAAAGGGGAAACATGCGTAAGGAGAAAGAGTCTTGATATATATACACAAGACACACAACCACAAATATATAATTCAAACCTTTTGCTCTTGGAGGTACTGCCTTCAGTGGGTATCACTCTTCCGATCTACGAACATCTTTCGCAATAACGATACGGACACCTTCCTCCACACGGACTGAACCCCGCCACAACTGACTAAAAGTTAGGTACAAATTCACTACTTCGATCAACAAGGATACAACAAAATGCATTTTCAGGAAACGAACCTCTATCTGAGTTTTTTACTTTCTGAGCTGTAAAAATCGCCAGGAATGAAAAATATAAAAATATTTCTTAAAGTAAATTTTACAATTAGTATAACCATACTGTTATTTTCCATTTCATGCACAATAGCTATTCCTCTTCGGCAATAACCGAGATAATAAAAAAAGGGCCAACAGCAATGATAACAATAATGGCGATAAGGTTCGGAGAAAACCGAAGAAGAAAAAGATTTCGAGGAAGAAGAGCGATAGGGGTCAGAGAGAATGGAAACTCACTCTGGTGGAACAAAACGTCAGCGAATGAAATTAAAAGATATCTTAAACGAGAAAGAATGGGGTAAACGATCTCGGCGCTCTATCCTCGTGAAGAGAATGGCCTTCAGAAATAAACCATTGCAATATGCAACGCATGCGCCCAATGTGCAATAAATGCAAAAGAAGCACTGCCGCTGCGACAGACAACCAATGTATTAAGATATTAACAAGAGAAATCGTGATTCATAACAGCGTCCTACAAACTCCCAACCATTTTGAGTTAAAAAGAATTTCTTTCTAATAAATTGATGTCTATTTGTTACTCACACCGAGAATACTTTGTACATACATTCATGAGTAGAAATACAATGTAATTGGTAACTGGACAATAGCTTAGATCGTATATATATATATATATATATATATATATATATATATATACGAATATATCTATAGATATATATATATATATATATATATATATATATATATATATATCTATATATATATAGAGTATATATATATATATATATATATATATATATATATATACAGATATAATATATATATATATATATATATATATATATATATATATATATATATATCTATATATATCTATATAGATATATATATATATATATATATATATATATATATATATATATATATATATAGATATATATATATATATACACGGCGTAGTGAAGAGCCAATGGCCATACCGTCGATTTAGTTGTAAGCATTTCCATTAAAAAGAAAAATACAGGCCACCACTGTTAGGTCTACAAATTTATTAAAATATGAAACCATTAAAGTGTGTCATTATTAGAAAAAACTATCCTACTTGGACATGAGTAGCCTAAGGGACAAACAACGGAACCAGGAACTTAGCTAGTTTATAGTTAGCGTTATTTTAAGAGGCTAGGATAGATAGAGTGCATTGAGTTGATGCCGTTATGGCTTTTGGGCAAGCCATATATTTATTTCTTAAAATTTTCTATGTATTTTTTATATTTTCACGTTATATTTCGTGTACTTTTTTAGCTGGAAAATTTCCTGCTACAGAAGTACACGAAATGAAAACATGAAAATATAAAAAATACATAGAAAATTTTAAGAAATAAATGTATGGCTTGCCCAAAAGCCATAATGGCATCATCCCAATGCACCCTATCCATCCTAGCCTCTTAAAATAACGCTAACTATAAGCTAGCTAAGTTCCTGGTTCCGTTGTTTGTCCCCTTGGCTACTTATGACCAAGTAAGATGGTTTTTTTTTTACTAATAATGACACATTTTAATGGTTGCAATAAATCTTATTTAAAAAGTTAGACCTAACAGGGCTGGCCTGTTTGCAAATATATTGACGTGCTAGTTAGAAGAGCACAACCTCGACACCTTCCCCCTCACCATCCGTTGAGAACAGGTTTTGACGCCGAAAGGTTTCGCAATTTCATTAACTGAATTCATTCCAATATTAAGTTTACTGTCGAGTACGAATAAAGCAACCAGCTTCCTTTCTTGTATATTCGTGTCACATCTCACCGCGATGGGATTAGCAAGTCAGTTCATAGCATGAAAACCTTTACCGGATTGGGTGCAAAATTTTAGTCAATGTTGTCGTCATTTCAGGCTGAATACCATGATCTTACTACCTTGACCTCCCAGCAGGCAGGCACTACCTGAAGAAATTACATGTCTCCAAGATTTGGTAAATAAATGTTATCCATAATTTTGTTTTATAAATCTTCCAGCATTAAAAACGTTAACAGTATCCCAACAAACCTTTAACAATAAGTCTCCTGTTTCATTTTAAAGACCGTTTACATCCACTGATGACCTCTAGTGTGGATTACCCATCCTTGATGAGGTCGAGAAATTTACCTCGGATACAGCCTAAGGTTTCTCAAGGCCAGTAATGACAGCCATAATACAGTCAGTTACAGAACGGACATCAAACTATCATCTCTGGAGTTCTCTAACATCAGAGAACATAACAACAAATGCAATACAAAATCCAATTAAAGGACTACGAGATTATAGGCAGGGCATCTAACATACAACTTTTGGCCATTGCTACATTGTAAGCAGCTTGTTGGGGCCCCCTTACAAATGCAGTCTGTCTCCATTCCTCTCTACCTCTCCTAAGCCGTCTCTACACGCTGACCCATGTTTCCTTCTCAGTCTTCTCTCACCTTACCTTATGGTTGTCCTTTCTAAGAGGCATTATTCATTGTGCGTATAATATTTTATTAATCCTGAAGTGTGGATTGTTTAACCTCTACTTCCTAGAATTTACTTTGTGTTTTTATATTATCACAGTGTTATTTTGTGCACTTTTATAGCTTGAAAATGAAGCCTGGAACTTTGAAACGTTGCAATAAAGTGCATGCATGAATATTTCCCATTTTATATATATATATATATATATATATATATATATATATATATATATATATATATATATATATATAAATGATACATACGGATTGGTATGAAAGGAAATCATAACTGACATTACTTGTAGGTTTCAGCTTTTCCATTTTACAATTCTTTTATTTATGCCTTGAGTTATCACCATCCATATGGCTGTTACAGGGTGGTAGACATTATAGAGGTGCCTCACACTGAGGGATCTAGGGAAACCCGAACGAGCTGTAAGGTCTGTAAGATTAGTTCGCCAGACCATGAAACACGTGGAAAACACCAGGCATGGTGAACAAGGTAGGTGTAATATCCCATCTACATTAACAGATTCCGACAACTGGATCGCAATCATGTTTTAAATAAAGCAGCATCGTCAAACGGGAGCATCTTCGACAATTTCCTCTTCCTTATTCGCAAATTGACGTGCACAATTTCCTTGGTAAACCGATGCAAACTTATCTGTATCGGCAGTCTATCGGGGTATGTACTTGCTGCCATTCAAGTCCTCCATTACAGAAAATGCTGCACAAGATCTTGGCAGCGCTGGATTGGACACTGGATTTCTTTGGCGTTGGCGCGTTGTTGTAATACACTGCTTTGATTTCTGTTTGGTCTCCACGGTTCCATGTGCCATACCCAGTTTTATGAACACTTAATTGAGTTTTTCCTGCCCGGCTCAACAATAGATCCCCTGAACGATGAATATAATGAGGAAGCAGCACTCTCAGTATATACTTTGCTCGTACTCATGATCTAACTAGAGAGGTTCAAACGAAACATTTTATTATTAAGCGTCAGTTATCTTGTACATTGTCGCTCATTTACTGTCTATTATAATGACGAAAATGACGAAACTGGTTATGTCCTCCAGAGATGTCCCTGGAATAAGATCGGCCTCGAATGGCTGGTGATTAAGCATGAAACAATGTGGAATACATCGAGATGAATTCAATGCACAATACTTGGGGAGTACAAAGGGTCTGTAGAGAAAGTGAGGGAGGCAGAGATATAACGATATAGTAAAAATCTTAACATGGGTAAACTGGAGAATGAGGGTTTTTTGGTGGTGTGGCTAAATGTAGACAGTGATGGAATTGTATTTGATCGAAAAAGTATAAAGCTTTAGAAATAGTGGAAGGAGGAAGAAGAGGAACCAAACAGGAAAGAAAATTATGTTGCCAGTTTGTTCAGTTATAGGAAACAACAAATGCTGAAGAAATATTTTGTAAACATGATCATAATTGACTACTACCTTACCACATTCCTCTCACAATATCATTAAGGTAAAGACGGGAAAGGGCATATATGCAAAAAAGAACGAACTGTTGATTTGCCTAATTAATGACACAGAAGTTATTGCAGAGAAAAACGGTTTACAAAGTTCGAGAAATTTCAGGGGAATAACTAAACATGGGACCCTGACCAACGTAATCACACCTTCCTTTCTTCTACAGCCCAGGAAATCAGTTCAAGAATCTTGTAGCCACTGCAGCAACATAAAACATTCCCTTCAATTATGTACAAAGAATATTCCATTTTTAGTAGTGATGAGTAATTCTCTCCTAATTTAATACTTTCAAAACTCAGGATTAATTTCAAGGAAGAGTTTAAAGAATTTTGAATAAATAACTGATATAGGAGACCGGGTCTGGACGCCAAGAGGAATACTCTTCGTAGTATACGTAGGGTCCCAAGCAACTTATTACTGGCTGGTAACTATTGCTAAACAATACACTGTTGAATTTAAGACATAACTTCAGCCGTAAGAGGAATTAATTAAAACGGGCAATATGAACTAACAATGGATGCAGAAATTTTCAAGACTGGTCATCTGAAGATGACCCACCTACCTGGCTGCCTGTCTGCTTGCCTAGTGCCTCCTCTGAAAAAAAAAAAAGATTAACCTGGGAAATGTTAATCATTTCCCACGTTAATCCTGTCCTATACGTCTATCTCATGATTACTGAAGAATACCACGGGAATGCCACAAATACTCGATAGGTGCAAGGTCTTCAGTAGGAAGGAATGAACATCATAAGAGAAATTTGAAAGAAAAAAGTGTGATATGTTAGAGCATGTAGAAGGACGATAAAAAGAAGTTGGGTATGTGTAAAAATATCACAGCCATTACTACCGTTTAAAAGCACGTACCACTCCAGAGTAAAGATTCGACATGCAGCAATACAGATACTAATATACAATTAGTATGGTTTTATTTAAATGAACGTATTAGGGCCAAAGACTTTCAGTAGTATAGTTACTCGAGAAGTAAAGCTTTAGTAAACACAATACAATATTGTAACCGTTTCTTATATTTATAACGCAGTTTTCCTGATTTTCAGAAACAAAGCGTAATACAACCTCCAGCTTCCTTTGGATGCATGCAAGATTTTCCCAACACGCATAAATTGTAAACATTATATTCCTAAATTACCATGAGGTGATCTTCGTAATTAACATTTATACTTAGTACTACTTGTTCTAACAACAAAGATCAAATAAAAAGGACACAAATTAAACATGTTCATATATTCACAGTTATAAGTGAAAACAAAATAATCGAACAAAACAAAGCCTTAAATCAGGCAACCAAATAAAATAAAATGTGCTAAAATCTACGGTCAAATAGAGACTTATTAAATTAATCATAAATATCCTATTCTAAAATTCCTGTATCTATATCTCAGTGCGAAACACCTTTTTCAAACCTTTTTGGGCTTTTTCATAAACCTATCCGTACTCCCCCGCAACAAAAACAAAGTACTTTGTAGGCTTACTCCCCAAGTAAGTGAAACTATGATCAGAAGTTCGTATGTCAGTCATAAGCTGTCGGTGTTATCCTGTTAGGAAGGACTAGGGGTTAGGGTGAGGCACTGTGGCAGGTAGGGGACTGGCAAAGTGAAATCTGAATCACGTAAACCTTTAATATTCTTCTAAACAAATTTCAGGTCGCCTTTAATTGGAACACATGCTTTGAAAAAATAAAAAAAAGTTTCAACATTTTTCTATCCAAAAGCACAATTTTCATTTTTTCACATTCTACTACCCAAAGTTAGATTTAAAAGTCGGAACGTTTCTTTGTTACATCAGCGACATTGAAACTGTGAACTCTAGCGTAGTTACATAGAAGATGTAAATGTTTCCTTTTATGTTGCTTAAAATAATTAGCTCCCTAGATTCAGTCCATTTATAAATGCGTGCAGTGCTTTACAGTGCTAGGTAGGTTATTCTGTATCTGTAGTGAACCTTACACTTAGAGTAAGTATTATCATGTATCAGTGTGGGAAGGGGAGTGGCTGGATGTGGGAGGGATGTAACCTGCGAGACAAGTGTACGACAGCTCGAAAAGTTTGAGAACAACTGTTCGATACCAATTCCCCTCTGCAGTAATGGAGGAATTCTATCTCGACTGAGAAAATTACTCGAGAGAAATAGGAAGGAAAGTAGTACAAAAACTGAGTAAGAAAAAATATTCTGTATCATGAACTAAGTACAAAAAATTCCCTTCAGAGTTTTCTTATGCAGTCCTAATGAATCAGACGATCAGATCCAAACCAAAGTTTAGTCTATCTCTAGTCTTCCTCCAGAGCTATTTAAATGGATATATATATATACATACATACATATATATATATATATATATATATATATATATATATATATATATATATACAGAATATATATATAGGGGTGTGTATATATATGCGTATATATGTATATATATCTACACACTAACACAAACACAGGAGCAATGGCTGCAGAGAAAAAACACACCTCTACATTCTTTGCTATATACTAAGTGCTAATTCGTGGATGAACATTCTGTGTAACACGCTTCTCAACATTAACACTTTCATACACTACCTAAACAGACAGCCTCTCAACCCTTACACACACTGTGCCATCCACCACCGTCTTGCGCACACTCTCAAGCTTCCTGGCTACTAAGGGCCCCCCTTTCTAACACTTCTCACTTGATCTATCAACCCTTTCCAGGTATTCAGAATTGTGTCCTCTTTTAAAAAAGCTATCGTCGTCTATTCGTTCCACATAACTGAAACACCTTGAAATACTCTCCTCTCTGCTTTCAGTTAAAAATTTTTCACCCTTCAAGTTCTTCTTATGTAACATGTTTTTCTGAACAGCTTCATCACTCCAGCCTCTACATGAAACCGTTTCGTATATCATTGGTGGTTCCAGAAAATAAAATGATCACACCTGGTCCTGAAGTATTCATGCTTAAACTGCTGAACCACAGAAGAACCCTTTCCAGAAAACTTCCAAGCATCAGTCACTTCATGCACCTACACAAAGGTCAAACAACAACGGGTAGAACCACCTACACATTCCTCCATTCACATCCATCTTGCAAGAACTATTTCACCTCATGGATATCGTCTCCCTCTAAATACCTCTTCCAGCATCATCGATCCAAATTATACTCTCTTCTCATTAACCGACCATCCTCTATTTTTAGTTTTCTGTAACGAAAACTATTGTACCGGCTTTGTCTGTCCGTCTGTCTGCCCCAGATCTAAAACACTATTGTGGCTAGAGGTCTGCAAATTGGTATTTTGATCATCCACCCTCCAGTCATCAAACATACTAAAGTGCAATCCTGTGGCTTTAGTAGTTTATAATTTATTCAAGGTTAAATTTAGTCATGGATCGTGCATCTAGCAGCGCTTTCCGGAGCAATGGAACGCATACTCTACAGCATCTTTTGATCAACTAGAGAGCTGCTTGTCATATACTCACAGTTGATCGTTTTATACAGCATTATACATTATACAGAAAACTCGATTGCGCCAAAGAAACTTAGGCTCATTTTTATTCGTTTAATTTGGCCATACCACATGAAAACACTCCGATCAATCCTTTGTCTATGTTAACCTTTTCACCACTTCACATATCCCCATTACTTATCTTTCTAATTTCTTCTTATGAGAAATATGCTAAGTAAACGCATGATCTGAGCAGCTTCAATCATTTTTTCATTTGCAGTCAATATCAACATTAATTCCATGAAAGAGTACTGGTTCATCAATTTCATCATACATACCATCCTTAGCCTCTTCAGACATTCAAAATCTCTGCTATTTTTCTGGCTTCATTTATTCTATGATTCATCTCATCTCTCATTCTACCGTAATTTTTTATATTTACTTATCCAAACAACTGCTTCAATTATTCGACAATAAATATTAACATTCACTCACCCATCATCCTGGTTTCCATTTACACAGATAGCAGACATCTCAGTCACATTTGCTCTCATCATTCTCCTTGTGAAAACACTTCGAAACTCTTCAACAAAGTTCTGCAGCTTCTATTCACCATACCAAATCAGTGCTGTATTATTGTAATAATTGACCATTTTAGGCTCCATTAACAAGTCATTTTCTTATTCCACCAATATAATCAACATCATCCACATATTCATGTAAATGGTTTGCTTCCATCCTTAACACTTTTAATTGATTGCATGTACACCAAACAGATTACTTACCTCTACATTTGTCCCTTTACCAATCCTAAAATGACCACTGGTTATGTGTATATATGCATAAATGTAATGTGTCGGTTTCCCCAATACATCCGAGCTTACCTAATTATTATAACATGGCAAACATAAGTTCAATATACTCCCCTTTGTCTAAACAAGCAATGATCTACTATGAAATATTTGGTCTCATGTCTTAATTCTTCAATCAAATTTCTTTCATGCAATTTCTTCATTCACACACCTTACACATCTTAGTCAGCCACTAAATCGCACTAGCATTACTAACCACATACCTACACACACACAAACAAATACATATAATGTATATATAATATATATATATATGATATATATTATATATATATATATATATATATATATACTATACCTACCTACATACATACACACACACATTAAACACACCACACTCATATGATTATATCATAAATATTTATATATTAAATATAGATAATATTATATAATATATATATATATATATATGTACTAATATATTACATATATTTCAGCTTTTCCCCTTTGGAGTATAACCTCACACACACACACACCATATATACATACATATATATATATATATAATATATATATATATTATATATATATATATATATATATATATATATATATATAATTCAGCTTTTCCCCTTGGAGTATAACCTCACACACACACACACACACACACACCACACATATATATATATATATATTATATATATATATATATATATATATATATAATATATATATACACACGTATATAACCTACCCATATCACTCTAGAAAATGTGTTCCACAGTAATAGGGAAGACATTCTGTGCATAGCATTGTGCCTCTGTTGTACTAAACAGTAAATTGTGTACCAGACAGTCAGTCGCTGTAATAGATCGCAGTCCATTTGAGGCAGACTTTAGGCTGGTTATGTCATTCCAATACACTAGGCGAAAAGCGGATGGTATCACCTTCTGTAACCACATTCTTTAATGGAAGAAGTAAATGATGTATATAATGAGGAAAAGTTTCAAATATACATGTATATATGTTACTATATATATAATATATATATATATATATATATATATTATATATATATATATATACACATATATATAATATCTATATATATCACTTATATATACTAATATACTTATTTTGTCCGTTTTAGGAGAACCCGTTCAAGGTTTATAAATAGGTACATAAATTTTAATAATTATAAATCTAGTAATATATACTAATTTATATTTATATCCAATATAAATGATTTCACATGTCCTTAAAAATATTTCAAAACCAAACTTTGTAGATAATTATTATCACCAACCAAGCAGCTTTTAAGTACAATCTTATCGTGTGAAATAAGCATAACAGACGTCAAAAGGAAAAAAGAACCGGTCTACTGTTTCTAACACGATCAAAAAGCTAAGAATACATACACAAAAAGAAAACAAGTTTTTCAGACAATGTAATTTCAGAGAACTGACGCGGGTTTCGGTGAGAGCCAGAATTTAGTGTTATGGGATTGTAGTCACGGTCGAGTAATCATTGCAATCTGGAGTCGTGTCGTTTCTTATACAGCTGGAAATGACGATCACAGCGGCTTCCGGAATAGTCTTTATAAATTGTGTTATCTTGCGTTCTACACTTCAAAGTTAACTACTACAACACAAGCTTCAGAAACGACACCCACTGCGACCGTGTTCTTCAAAAAGGAATTGTATCCTGAATGGACGGAATTGGTTTCAAATTGTTTACAGCCAATTGGACGCTGTCTCTATCTCTCTCTCTCTCTCTCTCTCTCTCTCTCTCTGTGTGTGTGTGTGTGTGTGTGTGTCAACATACACACACACAACTTTTAAGACTTAGTATATTACTCGAAATACAAAAGTCATCGATTAATCTACAATTCCAAATTTTGGATCGACGATTATACTCGCAATTGGAAAACTGAAAAAGTTAACGAAATACAGTTATGGGTTAATGCAGTAGGCAAAAGTTCCAGGAGACTTGCATAATATCAACGTTCTTTTTGAAAACCACATTAATTAGGAGCAAACTGATACCATAAGTGAAAACGATTTTGTGGCCTTTAACAGTTAAACAAACGGCAAAGTTCATGCTTTTCTTATTGGCGCTGAGATTAGCTTGTGAGACTGAATAGATTAAACAATCATTCTGTTTTAAAAACGTATATTAAAATGCATAGAGGAACTATGCTCACTGTTACTGCAGGCAGGACAAGTCAATCTGCTTGATTCATTTGTGTAAAATTAAATTTATTACCTGTCAACTTTCTTTACAATGTATGTTTCCACAATAAAACTAACAAAAAAATTATACTACACACAACTAGAAGCAAATCAATATGTATTTAGTGTTCTAAATCAAAGGTATACATTAGATTTGTAAAGGTCATACAAGCTGAAAACAACTTATTTCAGAATTATATTTTATTCATCTACGTACAACTGAACTCATATCATTGGCTCACAGGAATTTCTGTCATTTCTTCACACCATGAAAACAGGAAATTTCCAGGCAAGTAAAAAGACAGAACTACGCCTCTGAAGGAAGTTATTTGGAAGGAAAATTTTCTGTGAACTCTTTTGGGAGTGAGTGTATAAGATGGGTGGATATCTAAAGCTCTCCGATAATGTTATATTGTTCCACCAATGATTGTTCTTGTAACTATTGGAAAGCTCCAAGTTTAACAGACCCCCTTTAAGCAAGTGAATTTCACGAGCTACTCGTATGAGTAATAGCAGTGCTGGAAGAATAACATCTTAATTAAAAAGAGAAAAGCAAAGTATATACCTATAAAAGGATCAGGTAAGATGAGCTTTTCATTTCTGAGGAGCAGCGATATTTATGATAGGCTGCTCCTTCCCCTAAAAGTTCGTTAGGGTAGGTCCAACATCTCGTTTTCCAATGCAAGGTTTAATCACCAGTGACCTCTCACGAAAGGAAGATGGGGCTTCGGTCGTTACTGGTAATAGGCCTTTCACCTACCGCTAGTCAGCTTGAACTGGGTCACACGAAATTGCTCACAAGGAATTTCCTTTTAACCGCACAACCAGTACCACTCTCAGTGGTCAATTCCATTGTTTTAGGCTAAGGCTAACTCTCTCTCTCTCTCTCTCTCTCTCTCTCTCTCTCTCTCTCTCTCTCTCTCTCTCTCTCTCTCATGTTACCGTAACGGTTCCAAATATTCAGACTTCTCTATTTCACTTTTTCATTGTGCTAATAGACTAAAGAAGGCCGATAAATGGAATCTAAAAAAAATAACAATAATAAAGAAACGACTACAACAAAGATCTGGTCGCTGTTCCAGCAACGAAACCCTGGATCAGTAACTTCACTCGACACAATGCACAACTTAAATATTTGTCTTTTGATATGGGTTGAGTAGTTCAAGAGTGCTCCAAAAGATCTATCGGATGAATTGACTGCATGAGAGCCACGTGTCAATCATAACAAAAAATAACACTTCCTAACAATGCTGAAAAGACCTACATTTCATCCTTAAAACTGATTTTCACTCACAGACGAAATTTAGCTCTTGCATAGCTGTGCAGTTGAACGATTCAGTTTTCATTTAAAGTCTACAAAATTAATTTCCTGGACAAAACTACCTTAACAAATATGAAGAGTTCTATATTTGGTGAGATGATGATCCAGTCACACACGGCGATAAAAATATTTACTTCACTGTCCTTCTCGTTCAAAGTTTAGGCCGCTTTCTTCGCTCTCGAGAGTTCCCAGGTCAAGGAGGGCTCATGAGCAGATTCAACAAGAAAACAGGAAACGAATGCAACAAGTACATAATGAATACTATGCACCAACATATGAAATCAGCTTTAATCTTATGGCCGACTGAGTGTTGTTATCTTGATTTGCGTCACTGATACAACCACAAGGAGCCGGGGCTGTAGAGTAAGATGAATGAATATACTGTACAAAAAATGAAAGCAAGCAAAAGGTAGACATTTTCATGGGGCGACCATGGTCAAACGAACAAAACTTAATGGTCTCCAAAAGAAAGATCAACAGGAGCTACACTTAAGAGAATGGCGTGAAAACTACTAACACACGTACACCCACACACATGTATAAATATATATATATATATATATATATATATATATTATATATATATATAGATTTAAATGAAGATGTAACAAACAAGCAACAAATACCCTCCCCTTATGCTTGAGAATAAAAAAATAGCATTAACCAAGAATTAAATTATTATTATTATTATTCCCTCTTCTACCGACTTTATCATGGGCAAAAACGCAAAAGAACATACAATTCAGAGAAATAAAATTCAGTGAAATCGGAAAAAATAAAAATGTATAAACTACCTTTTAAAAAAGGAAAAGAATGAAAACTAAATGGAATAAACAATAGGTTGGTGAGACGGTCAACATTCCAGCTTCCAGTATTCCGCAATAACTACGTTACGAGATTTCAAAAATGGAATTCAAAAATCATGAACTCTCACGGCATCGTCCCATTCATTACTATTTTCACGAGGAAGGTTGGCTTTGAAAACTCTGCTGGAATTTCGCTACAAAGACAAACATTTCACTGCACAAATGGATTCTTTTATGAGAGACTTCTTGCTTTTGAAGCTGCTCCTGGAGGCTTTATTAGCTTGTACATCTAGCACATTTCCCTTCGAGTTTCATCCCTCGTCAATTCAGTCTTACTTCTTCATCATCGCTTCCAAATACTTTATAAATATATTTCCTTGCTACAAAGAACAATTCAAAAGATCTATTGGAATCGTTTTAACTATTGTTATATACCAGCCATGATTTTATGTCTACTATCACCGTTCATGAAAATGAACAAAATGCAGTGAATATTTATGATAAAATTACACACACGCACAGACATATATATATATATATATATATATATATATATTATATACACACACATATATATAAGGATTGCTATTGGTCATATTTACAAGAGTTTTATGCTCTCATAAATCTAAGGCAATTCATTTTGGCCAATACTCCCACTGTCACCTCACCTCATGGTTCTCTTTCTCGCTACCACAACGTGCTCTCTCTCTCTCTCTCTCTCTCTCTCTTCTATCTCTCTCTCTCTCTCTCTATATATATATATATATATATATATATATATATATATATATATATATATATATATAAGTGTGTATCTCTTTTATTTTTCATAGGTAACATATTGGTCAAACAGCCTCCAAACGCACGTCTTGCTAACTTGTCACATTTTTTTAAGGGAATCCATTCAACATAATTGGAAACTGGCGCTCACTGATTATAAGGATCCTTTACCTACTTCCAAGCACATGAATTCTCTCCTTCCTTGTTTTGCCAAATCTTCTACACTTTTTTCCATTTTTTTCTCAATTTCCTATTTGGTCCTGGGCTGGAAAAGGACTTGAGAAATTGCCATATAAATATTTATATTTGTTTTCTTGAACGTTTTGGATCCGCTCTCTATATGAGATCACACAATTATATGTAAAGAAAAGTATGTCATCAGGGGCGCCGTTCAGATATCCTATTCTCGAGACTGAAGGTCCGATGCTGTAACATTAAATATGTAACGAGTGAAGATTACCAAGTAGCAAATAATAACCATCAATCCATATATATATATGTATATATATATATATATATATATATATATATATATATATATATATATATATATACATATATATACACATTAGGGTTTGTTTCCCGATCCCAGAAAATCTTCTAGGTTTAATAATCCCGGGATATTTTTGCACATCCCGATAAATCACGGGATAAAATTAAGTACGAAAATAGGGACGAATTTGACTACAGGATGGTTGTGAACTTGTTGTTCTTTTTATATTTATATATGTATATTGTTCGTACAAACAATTCTGTCAGTATCTGTATGATAATAATCATAGATGTCTAGCTGATGTCACTGTTTTGATATTCATATAAAATACTTTATATTTTCAGTTAACTGCATTTTCCCATCAACAGCATCTTGCTAGTTGCAACACATTTGCAAGATAAGACCTGTCAAATAGTCAAATAAATCCGTGGACGAAAAATAAAGCGTCTATTCCATTGTTACCAGTTTACCGCAGTAGCTAAATCTATAGAGGACAGGGATATAGAACCCTGACAAAATAATCATGTACAAGTTTGCTGATTTTTCAAGAGGAACATGTTCCTTATTTATCACGTGGAAACATAGTATTACTGTCCAGTGATTACCTAAAGCTATATTTTGTATATTTGGGACGGTAATCACGCAAAGCAGTCCCATCCAGATATACATATATATATATATATATATATATATATATATATATATATATATATATATTATTATTATATAAAAAGCATATAAATATATATAATAATAAGCGAATCCCACAGGAAATGATAGTCAGAAATCCAAGCGCTTTCGTCTTTACTAAGACATTTAGCTCCTTGACAATATCTTAGTAAAGACGAAAGCGCTTGGATTTCTGACTATCATTTTCCTGTGGGATTCGCTTATTTATGAAGTCACGTGCATCTACTGTGATTTTTAAGCATACATATATACATATATACATAAATATATATATATATATATAATATATATATGTATATATATATATATATATATATATATATACACATATCATATATATATATATATATATATATATATATATACACATATACATATATAGTATATATATATATATATATATATATATATATATATATATATATATATATTGATCTTTATGCTTAGAATGTCCATGTAGATTTTAGGCAAATGCCAAATAACGTGTTGAAAAACAAAGTGTATGCTGGAATTAAATATTAGGTGGAATTAATAAGACGGTCAATCTACAGTAATACTTCTGCATTTCTAGTAATGTTAAGCATATCAAAAACCTGAAAGGGAAACTAGGTATAATGTGCAATTCTATACAAATGAAAATCCCGGGAATTCCCGGGATCATATATATATATATATATATTATCTATATATATATATATATATATATATAATATCTATATATAAATATATTACTTATATAATTATAAGATGTAGTTATAGGAATTCAATATACGTGTGACTCGGACCAATACCTCCAACACAGAATTTCCTTCGTATATCATCTTAGGGGATATTAGGTCCTTAATTAAGCAGATATCCACAAAAGTGAGATGTGAACAAATCCAAGGGAAAATACATCCCTTTGTGTCACCAAGCTAAGAGAGGATTCACGTCGACTATAGCGCATTAGCTGAAGGAAAAAAAAATGAGATCATGGATTCTGCCAAAAACCGAATTTTTTAATATATGTATATGTGAATGTACACGTACGAGTGTGTGTGTGTGTGTGTATGTGTGTATATATATATATATATATATATATATATATATATATATATATATATATATATATATAATGTGTTTGTATATATGGGGAGAGAGAGAGAGAGAGAGAGAGAGAGAGAGAGAGATTCAGTAATTTCACTTCACGGCTGACTGCAGGTGTATGGGGGGCATGCAACTCTCTCTCTCTCTCTCTCTCTCTCTCTCTCTCCACATAGCAGTGGGATATTGCACCAAAAGGATTGCACTGCAAGGACCGGTGAGTTCAGGTGCAACTTCTAAGCATTCCGGGCCTGTGTTTGTGTCAATAGTGTTTTACAGCTACGAGAGGAGAGACCTTGTTGGCCCCTTCCATACTCTTCGGGGCATAAAAGTCTTCCAAAGCTATGTTGTTCGAGGGGCTTAACGACGACCCGCCCCGAAATAACATTCATGAGAAATGTCTTTCGAATGTGCAGTAGCTTATTAAAAGGCAAAGAGGGGGGTTTTCTTTTATGTACCAGAGTACAAGTTGTCGGCCATATATTTCCGCGATAAAGATATGAGCATAAAAATACCTTTTTTCCATGTTCCTTACCATGGGTCATGAGAGGAGTAAGAGTTTTAGCTATATATTTCTACAATGTTACATTATGAATTAATAATAATTATTGAAGACATTTATTTTCAAGGTGGCATTATAATTAACACAATCATGAGTATACGTTGCAAAGTAAACCTGGTGGAAATAGGCATAAACGACTTGAAGAAATGGCGCCGAAAAAAGGAAAGGAAAGAGAACTGCAAACCTTTAGCTGAAAAAGTGAAAAAGTAAAAGTTTTCAAAAAAACAAACCAAACACACACACACGCGCACAGCACGGCGATGTAACATTATCGTTTTGGAAAATATTCGTAAAAGACAGTGATAATTTCTGCCAATTTTATCTATAAAAATTTAACATAATATGGTAAAATCTTTATCATGAATTCTTTTCAATATCTTAAGATTCAATATTTACCAACACAGCTATTACACAACAAATTTAGATTAATCAGAAATAGCATAGTTGAGTAAGTATTGGTGTGACTGTCAAAGAAACCATATGAACCTCAAGGAAATTCATGATTGGCTCAACTACTGAAGTTTCCATTCCAATTTCACCGCTATGACCTCATTACGCCGTTTAGAAGTAGGCTAGTAAAGTAAACTCTAATCTGACCATTCTCTTGGAGATGAGGAAGCTGTATGCAAGAAGGACACTCCGAATGCTGACACCAAAAATGATGATGACCAGAGTGGACAATTGCAGTACACCGCTGAATAATTTCTTACTGATTGAGACAATCTCTAGAGACTGATTAAATTTACCTTACTGAATCTGCATCAATATTTCAAAATAGGCAGTGGAAACAAAATAGCTATCCACATCCTTAAAATTCAAGAAAATGGCCTCTGTCAGCAGTTCTTCCCTCGTGACTGGGAATTACGAATGGGCCCATCATAGCAGATTCTTGGGAACTGGCCAAATTACTGAGAATTGTGACAGGCGAAACAGACACTGCAAGCAGACGTGATGTCGCCCCCAGATAAATACTCCTGTTCAAGTAGTGCATACGGAAGCGGCTGCAGCAAAAATTGCATATTATTTAAGATCATTTGCATTTTACCAAGATATGTCTACCTTGAAGTCTTGTATGATGTGGGTATCTCCGGCGACCGTTATTACAGTCCGTTGTAATGAATTGGATTCATGGAATTGAAGCTAAAGCGAAGCACTGGACAGCTCCAGCCATCCAGCGCTGAAAAGAGTGAAAAGAGAGAGTTGGAGAGGTCAGACAGCAAAATAGAGTAACCTAAAACGTAAATGAGATGAGGTACAAGAGCCTTAGGATGATGGTTGAAGAAAACCCCAGTTGCATAAGAAGTAAATTTTACAGGTTGGAAAGCACGACTGAGGAAAGTAAAGGGCTACAGGGTGGAGGGACACCGCAAACACCGTTTAAGTAATGCCAACAGTGCCAGGTATGGTCACTGAAGCTTAATAACAAGGTAGTTAACTAAGAGCAGATTGGTGTGGAGATGGAAGAGACCCACCTACCCACTCACAAAGCAGCATCATTTAATCATTCATTATCAATATTAAACGCTGGGTTGGTTAAAGTTGGGATTACAATGAAAGACTTTTGGTTTTCATATCTATTAAAAATGCAAATTTTCTTAGAAATCTGGAATTTGCTCTTACGATATTACAACGCTTACTCCTACAGCAGGGGATACTGTCAAGACATTTTGACTGGTGTTGAACTCTTATCCAGCTATGTCAGCTTCAGGGTCACGTAGTAAGAGGGATAATTGAAAAAAAAAGCTGTTAACCACTGCAGAGTGGTATATGTAAATATGACAAAGACAGGGCCATGGAGTATGAGTTGTTTGTAATCTCACTTTAGGGATAAAAAGCTTTGGTTTCCCTTGTGAGATGGGAAGACCAGCTTGAAATGTAGCACACTATTATGCTCTATCATACATAAACTCCCCCTCCCCTCTCCACCACTACACCATCTTAGCCAAAGAATAATGGAGAAAGTCATATCTACATAGTAAAAAAAGCCGGATATTGGAAGGACATCCTATATTTCAACACTGTAACCTAACCCTTAGATGAGGTGTTATGTTGTCCAATCAGAGCTCAGGCAACTACAAAACACGTTGCGCAGCCACCATAAGTCTGTAGCCTCCCCCAAGTGCCCGGGAGAGACTACGAAGGACTAGACTTACATTCAAACTATGATTTCAGGTGGCTAATAATAATAATCATTTGACCTTTCAGGATAAAAAAAAGATAAACAACAAATAGACAATTTTGTTTTTAAAATTTGTAGACATGATACAGGATACTGCAAACACGTAGTTTGTTGAGTAAGCTTAAACCATCTAAAATATATGGCCTTTACCTTAAAGTGAGCTCTTCTATGTAACGTCTTCATTACTAAATGAATGTTTATGCTAGGTTTCGCCAGAATCAGTTCAGTTATTTTCACACAACCCTGCTTACAGACAGACTAACAGATAAATGGAGAGAGGGACAAGGAGACAAACAAACTGATGAACAGAACCAAACATATTTCCTGGCGAAAGGTAACTGCACGTTCATGGCTATACAGAAAAAAAGCATCGTTTTCAAGATACGCAACAGCAACGACTATTCATCCCAAGCTCTTTCCTTACCGGGAATATTGGTGCATCCTTTCCTTCCAAAACCTGTTTCCGAAGAGAATCTATATATTCTAATCACCATAAAGTAACAAAGATAAAATCTCAGAGCAAATTCTGCCGTCCAAGCCAACCGCATATTTCTTCTGAAATTTGTGGATCTGCTTTTTATCTTTTTTCTTGGTTTCTGCAAGAAGCCACAGCCAATCAAATATAACCTATGACGTTCTAAATTTAAAACTATAAGAAATAAAAAGGCATTGCTATAAACTATCCTATCTCAATGACGAAGGGTTTTTAATACAAGCGGTCAGAATAATATTACGGAACATACATATGACCAGACAAGATAAGTATTATCTGGTGTTACTCATAGTATACTGAGAAAAATACATAATTTGGTTCTTGAGTTTTCTGTACAAATATCTTTAAATTACTATTCATTTATCATGTAAACTTGAGAGCTGTAATACAATGTATATCAAAGCAATACATTCCAAAACAAACTTCAAAACTTCCAAAGATCCTTATGTATGCAATTCGTTAAGGTAGCACTCATTCTACGAGTTATTGAGGTAACGACATACTTATGACAAAAATAAAAGAAAAATGCTTTCGTCCGAGAACACGAAATGCAAACCACCCTATATGATGCCAAATGCTTGAAAAATGTTCTCACATCTTTTCATCTTTATGGTTTTGATATCCTGCTTCATCTTAATATTGGTACCTTGCTTTCTGCCCCAAGGAAATAAGGTCTTTATCTACTCAGTTTCTTTGGGACAACGAATCAGTCAATACCTAATACAGGCTCCTGATCATTAAACTATTCACGAGGGTCTCACACCTATAAATCTTCTCATTACTTTGGCAAAATATGTGCTTTGGATGTCTGCCATTCATTCGCTCATCCATGCTAATTCCTCCTCCGTTTCCCCTACCCAATACTTTCTATGGCGCTTAAAGCATTTACAATATGTACACTAATATACCAGCATTTCTTCTCAATCACAATCTCCTTTAGAAAATTACTGTTCAGGTTCCAGGAGACCTGAGTCTACACAGCCTCCTGTTGTTGAGACAAACGCAGCGCGACTCGTATGTCCTTTCATTTTGAAATATTCCCTTAAATTCATCAACTACAATCGATCCTTTTCATTCCATTTAACGAAGTTATATCAGTCAACACCAGGCTTCTTCATCTACTGTTTTCCGTGAACATTTCAAATGTTAGGAATGGGCACTTCTTCGACGCAAAGTTTTCCTTAACTTTTCCACCAAATTCTAGAATAATGTTTTATAGTAATTTGTAATGCAAACACTTCATACTAACATTTCAGGTCAGCATACTGCTTTAAACGTAATCAAGCTGGCTAAATTATAGAGTGAACTGTATAATTTAAATTGCCAAACCTTCTGCTAAACATCTAAGGTTTTACTGAAATGGCGGTAACTTTTCCTTATCTTAACTGGTCTATCTCATCCATTCCTGTTATAAAAAATCCGATTCTCACAATCAAGTCACTTCAACTGAGGCTTTTCATCTTTGCAGGAAATAATCGTAAGTCATTCGTTTGATCTTTGACTGTCCTCTCACTTCTCTTCTAAGTCCCTTTCTTTTTACTGCTTTGCTATCTTCTACAGGCACTCATCTGACCTCTGTATTGTCGAGGAAGTGTTTCGCTTTTCTCTGATTCGGTAACAATTTCTTTCCCTTCATAAGGTCAGACATGGCATTCTGTCTTATCTTCTGTTTCCCGAAGGTTCTTTGACGTTCCCTATTTGAACAGGCGAGCTAGTAATTTCCAATGCTTTCATCTACCTTACTCCTTTTTAGTCTTTTTCCCCTTTTATTTTTTAATGAAAAGCACATTGTAAAATACTATAAAACTTTGATTCTCTAGCTTCAGCTTTAAAAATTATAAGAAAGTAGAGAAGTTTCGAATACATTAAGTATATCATGTTTATTGTTTCATGACTCAATCTGTGCATCCCACACTCTCAGGAGAGAAGTTCAGCTAAGCACGACTTCCTCCAAATCCAAAATCACTTCCACCCTACACAGACTGAACTCTTTACAGAACGCTATATAGAGCATTATACAGTCCTGGGATTCATGGAAATCCAGGCAAAATTTTACTGAAGTTGATATATGACACCAGCGACGTAACAAAGTGGGATTAAATCACACACCTCTTTTGGTTAACTGCTTTCATATCTTGGCAAAGCATCCTGAACTTCGTTTGATTAACTCTGGTTCTGTTATAATAACCGCTACAATCATAACACAGAAAATATGGGAAATCAAGCCTTAAAGGTTAAGTTTTGCCCGCCTTGACCTTCAGTCATGAATGGCAATCTAGACTTCAAATTTCACAATTCACTTTTGCAAAGAATTGATAAAACCCGACACATAATGATAAATGTGTCTACATATACTTCAAAAAGGTCTCGAAACACCAGCGAAGCCAGCAGTAAGAGGAATTGTTCAACCAAATGTTGCTTTCAACACGATAAATTTCCCTTTCGCTATCTTACGTAGAGCTGTTCCCTTTTTACTTCCTCAGTATGAAAAAAAACTCAATGAAATTCCATTATAATGTTGTATGACTTTGAGTTACCGCTGCTGCAACATAAATATAGAGAACAAAAAGCATTCTTACGCTCCGCTGTATTGTAGCTTTTTGCAAAAGAAAATTAGTGTGGCTACAACAGAAAGCATTATGCCATAACTCGGCAATGTAAATAAAAAAAATGTGAAGACATAGTAAACAATAAATAACTTATAAATTATACAAATTCAGTTATACAAACAAAAACAAAAAAAAATATTTAACCGACTTTTAAAAATATGATAAAAATCGGAATTATAATATTAAAAATAAACTTTGCCAATGAATAACAGTTGCTACAATATAGGAATAAAAATAAACAGATCGTAAACAAACAAGTACATTCAAAGTAAATTATAAAAAAAAAGCAAAAGACAGAACAGTAAAAGGATACAAGGACGGAAAATACAGCTGAGAAATAACAAGGATAATAAACGGAAAGGAAAAAATAAAAAGCAAACAAATAAACAAATGAACTAATGTGTTTATGACATTGTTTGTCTGGAGGCTGCTGCAAGGCCCTTCTGCCAGAGTCCTCCCGGACGCTCGTTCTCCAAAAATATGACTTCCCTCAGCCTTCTCCAGAAACCCTCAAAACTAATATAATCACATTTTTACTGCCACACAGAGAGAAGGAGAACATATTTGGGGAGACATTCTCAATTTTAGGTTAAAGGAACTTTTGAAGAAATTCTTTTTCTCTTTAGACTTTCCCTCCCTGTCTCTCTTGAAGACCAGTCTGAAAATGTAGCCTTTCACGTCTGTTTTCTTTTCTCCTCATTTTCAAGGGTTCCTCGCGACGTTATCATCAGACGAAGTTGGATGTTAATGAATTTTTATCAAACTTTTATCAACATTGATTTCTTTTCGCAATATATCATCTCGCTATAAGGAATAGTTCCTTTTTCCGATGCATTTACTCAACAGATTCCCTATGCCACCGATTTCCCGTTTTTTCCACGACTTCCTTCTCAAACTTGCCTCAAACAAGGTTATTTATTTAAAAAAAATTCAGTCATTACCAGGTTTACGTAAAGACAATTTCACCTTGACATCGATTTATTTCTGCAGGGATGCGTCAAGATAAGAATTTAAAAATAGATTTCCATCTGCGGAAAAAGTACCTGAAATTACAAGTACTTCGCATCGCAGTCTTACCGATAAAGCGCACTGTTTCTGTCTATCTCTTGCTCTTGTATCAAAAAGCTTTATATACTGCATGTTTACCTTTAAATTTTTGAATAAAAGTTATGAGTTTATTTCACTGACGGTAAAGATGGAAAAGTACCTGCCTTCAGAAAATTAACAAGCAATCATCGCACAACAGTCATTATCCTCATCTTTCTTGTAATAATACACAGCAATACATAACTGTAATTCCTTAGTTTAGAACATCTGAAAATAATCGTCATGTTCTATGTCCATCTTTCTGTAATGCCAACTCATAGCCGGAATATAAAAGTTCATTTTTTTCCACCTAAAAAGATAAGCTGACTTCATGTTTTTGTAGACCTCCGGCCATTTAGGAAAAATAATTGTTGAGAATAACTCATGTAAAATCTTTCAAGTTGAACATGTGAGAAGCAAAGAAAAATAGCTAAAAACACCGCCTGTCGCCATTAAAAACCACGAGGAATATTTTTAACCCGGCGCTCATGAATATATTTTCCCTCCATCACGCAGAAAATGGTGATATTTCAAACATCCTCCTTTATTTTTTTGTTTAATTTATCCCGAGCGTCTCAGAAAAGCCCATGATGTATTTCAGTCATTTCTCACCCATTCTGCGACCGACAAAAGCTCAGAATCACGAGATATATTTCTCTCTTTTCTTGTGGCCTTTGCAGCCATTCACAGA
>NC_087210.1:50026263-50043763 GCF_015104395.2 Macrobrachium nipponense | reverse complement strand
CTCTCTCTCTCTCTCTCGATATAAATATTCCATCTCATCTCTGAAAGCTGTAATAAGTAAAGTTCTCTCTCTCTCTCTTCTATCTTGTTGTGCGTAAACATCTCTCTCTCCCCCCCCCCCTCTCTCTCTCTCTCTTTGTTGTGCGTAAACATCTCTCTCTATCTCTCTCTTTTGTTGTGCGTAAACACCTGCGTGACCGACCTTGGAAGTGGCTGGGATCCCATATATTGACATTTGATCCATTTCCTTTCGAATGCCCCTTTCTGTGTGTGTGTGTTCTTTTTCTTTTTTTTTTTTTTTTTTTTTTTTTGTTTTTTTTTTTTTTTTTTTTTTTTAAGCAAAGTTATATGGTAAACATTTGCGAAGAGAACAGGGTTTCATGCTAGTATAGTTTTGTTTTATTACTGGAATATGTTGGAGGGTGGTGAGTTGTTATCGCGTACGTGCCCGGGGTAATGTTTGTGCTGATTCCGTTTGAGTGCTCATTTCTAATTTTTTTTTTTTTCGAGTGCTGCGCAAGCGTGTTTCGCTGCCGAAGTTGCCCAATCTAGAGACGACCACAAGACGAACACAGCATGTTTGCGATGCAACGGGCCCGTCTGCCTACAGCATCAAACTGTCTTGTGTCCGAAGTGTGTGCCTCGTACGTAGGTAAGTTACATCATGAAACTTTTTTACAACTTGTTTGCATAAATGCTATAATTTTAATCTTTACAAAATATATATAATCATTTTTTTACCTAAAATACTGCAATAGTTTATTTTTCATTTTTGTCGATATTTCCAAATATTCTAAAATATTCCCTTTTCGAAATATTTCTTTTTGATGACTGCAAAATAATTTTCAAACATCTAGCCAAGCCACCATAATAGTTTTATGCAAATCAATGCATAATTATATAGCTAAGAAACACATTGAAAATTTCATTTCAATCCATTCCTCCATTTCAGGTAGCAAAATTTGGCCGTCGCACTTGTCGTGGGTGGGGCCCTATTTACTGTACATATCCCATTAGGTAAGTTGCACACCGCTATATATTCTTGTTCTCTATAGAATTTGTGATATTCTGGTAGATTTTCATGCATACATATCATATCTTATAGTAGTTACAGCCATTTTTATAAGAAATTTTCATGGTAAAAACAAGGAGGTCAACAAATGACCTTTACATTTTAGAGTAAGTTTTATGGGTCAGATTTTTTTTTGATGATTGCAAAATAATGTTGAAACGTCCAGCAATCTACCATAATAGTCTTATGCAAATCTACACATAATTAGGTAACTAGATAACACGTTGAAAATTACATTCCATTCCTCCATTTCAGGTAGCAAATTTGCCGTCGCACTTGTCGTGGGTGGGGGCCCATTTACTGTATATATCAATTAGGTAAGTTGCATACCGCTATATATTCTTGTTCTCTATAGAATTTGTGATATTCTGGTAGATTTTCATGCATAAATACCATATCTTATAGTAGTTACAGCCATTTTTATAAGAAATTTTCATGGTGAAAATAGCAGGTAAAAAGTGAACTTAGATTTGGCCCCCTGATATAACAGCTAATATCATCTTTGTCCAAATATTTTTACATAATTACTTTTTAGGATAATATGACTTTATTCTGTATAAATTTCAGCCACTTTCTAATTCATTTAGGTACAAAAAAAAATTCGTGAAAATTTGCCAGTTTTTGGAGGCAAAAAAAATTTACCTTTTTTTCTATTTTCAGATTTTGACCTCTATGGGTCCGACACCTTTTCTGGCGTGTGGAGACTTGTAAATTGTAGTTTTAGGAAGGATTCCCTCAATTTGATTTTCTTATATAGGTTATTTTGTATTTTTTATAAATATTTTTGTAAATTATTTTTTGTTATATACTTATTTTTTTAAATATTTGTAATAAATATCAAATTTGTAGATGGGTATTATTTATCTCTTCAGTAGTATAGTATTATCTTTAAACTAATTTTTAGAAACTATAATGTACAGCAAAAATGAAGTTACTGATTTTTGGCAAATTTTTCTAGACGCTCGGGTCGAGGTTGACCCACATTACTTTTAACGGGGTAGCGAAATAGCGATACCTGTCCAGGGTTAATGTGAAGGTAGGTAACACAGAAAGAGATGTGGTTGGCAGGAATGAGGCTTTGAAGTAAATGCGAATCGGCTGTCTTGTGAAGTATAAACTGGAAGTGAGCTTACTGTTGAAAATACAAGATTTCCAGTGTGCAACAATCTTATGTGTGATCTGGAAATGAAAGGGAAAGTGGTGTGGGAAAGTGTTTTTTAGATTATAAGTTAGTATATTACATGGAAAACAAGTTCATGGATGTGAGGGTGAAAAGGAAAGTGGCTGAAGGTACTTAAGATTGGGGAGGAAATAGGTGAGATACATATATGAGATACATAATATCTATATATATATATATATATATATATATATATATATATATATATATATAAATATATATATATATAGTGTTCAGGATTCTAAGCCAGAACCAAGTAAAAGTAAACAATTCCCTATGTTCTTAAGTCGCCCCTATGAACTGAAAGCCTTCATTCTCTCTAAACCCCCTCTTCATTCGCACTGGCTGCTCTGGAATTCATCTCCAGGCCAAGATCCTAAAAGGACGGTCACAGCAGCTCTTTTTCAGAAGCTCAGAGGCGCTCAGAACCCTCAGAACTTTCTCAGAGGCCAGATGCTTCTCACCTACAAAATACTCCACTTCCCCCCCCCCCCCCCCTCTTCACCCCCCCCCCCTTCTTCTTGGGATCCCACATGTTCTCATACTGTTCATAGTGCGCAGAAATATCATCAGATGGGAAGACAACAATACCAAGGATTTCCAGGTACTGTGAGAATAATTTATATTGCAGTCAGTGAATCGCTTTTGCCTCTTGTCTGTATTTCATTTCATCCTTCCGGGGCAACTTTCCCCCTTCTTTGTTCAGCTTCTCACTCCCCAATTTTGGTTCATAGCTGCGATTGATTCCCATTGTGATGCAAGTAATGATATTAAATATCCCCCTACTTCATTCAAGCAACGTAGTATTCCTTCCTGTATAAGCTTCCAGTCAGACAGACCAAAGATTTGTGTTGGTAAAAAAAGAATATTTTTTATCCCCCTTTCATCTTCGTCCTTGAGACGATAAAGAACCCATATATCCATTTTTATTTTATCAGCAAACTCTTAACATGGCTTTTTCACATTGAGTTTTTTGTGAATACATGGTGAAAATCGTTTTTTATATTATTTACAACCCAGTTGAGCAGGCATTTACAGGTCCCATTACAATCCAGTACTCGCGTTGAAGCTTCTGCGTTTACGAAATCCATTTGCTAAATCCATTATAGTCGTTGAGTTTTGCGTTTTCGAAATTCATTTGCTAAATCCATTATTGTCGTTGAGTTTCCGCTGCACTACGCGCCAGTAGTAACTGTACATTACAGAAATTTTTATGGCAATTTACATCGGTGTGAGTCTTCCACGGCGCTATGTGCCAATTAACTGTATTTACAGGGATTTTATGGCCATCTTGCTAAGTATCACCGCTGAGTATTCCACCCTTACATAGTACTAATTTACAAGACCATTACAGCTGCATTTTGTGTTTCCGCATCAGCTTTATGAGTTTTCTGCACTGGAGTGGATTTCATTTACAGTCTATTAGACTACCAGTTCCCATGTCCCTTGCATGAGGCATTTACCATTTCTATTACTATTATTTCCCCGTCACCTGCATGAGTTTTCCGCACTGGAGTGAAATTCATTGAGTCTATTTAGACCACCATTCCCATACTAATTGCATGAGGTATTTACAAATTTATTTTACTATTATTTCCAACACCACCTACAGGAGATATCCATACTACGTGGAGGACATTTTCAGCCTTTTGGCTGTCATCTCAACTGCTCGCTGCAGATATTCCAGCCATAGGGATCCTTGTTATTTCCCTGGTATAGCGTTGAGTATTCCACATACCCCTGGTGACATTTGCAGTTTTTGTGACTGCCTTCCATCCTATTACTCTCAGGCTAGACTACTAGCATTTTACGACTGAGAAGATGGCCAGTACTGCAGCACTCAAGCAAGTCAGGGCCTTCACAGAAGCCGGAAGAGCCATGGGGCTGGAAGTCACAAAACTGATCAATTGGACGAACAAAAAAATGAAAGAAGCTGAAGAGAGAGCATACCAGGCAGCCAAAAGGGAGAAGGTAAGAGAAACACAAGAGAAAAGAGAAGCAGCTGAGAGAGAAGCACACAAGAAAAAAGAAGCAGCTGAGAGAGAAGTATAATAGGAAAGAGAAGCAGCTGAGAGAGAAGCAAAAGAGAGAAAAGAAGCAGCTGAGAGAGAAGAGAAGCAGCTGAAAGAGCATTCCAAGCAGCCGAAACGGAGAAAGAAAGAGAAACTGACTATTGCAGTCCAGAATGTCACTCTGGCACCCCTGAGTGCCACGCCCCCTGCGTCACCTCCTTCCTACTCTCACCTCCATAGCATGGGCACCCTCATTAGGACTTGGGACGATAACGAACCTGACACCTGACTCAATCATGTCAAGCAGGTGTTCGAGAACTTCAGTCCAACCCCTCAAGAAGTGGCTCTCCTCCTTGGCAAGCATCTTGCTGGCAAAGGGCGCACTGCATTCAAGGGCCTCCTCTTTAATGAGTGACAAGATCTTGTCCTTGTCCGAGAGGCAATCCTTGGGGCTTATGAACTAACCCCAGACTGGTGGAGGCAGAAGTGGCATGCCCAAGGAGGCTAACCAAACCTGGACCAAGCGGGTAGCCAAGAAGACAACGGTACTCCATAGGTAGTCAAATGCAACATCTGTTGAGGAGGTGTTAGAACTTTTTCGATTAGAGGACTTCCTGTCCTATGCTCCCCCTGATATTGCCACCCACTTGGTGGACAAGGATCCTAAAAATATTGTGGAGTGCTGTAGATGGGCGGGCGCCTACGACACCCACGGAAACCTGTGTGTGGGTGTTGCAATAAACAAGGGCACACCATGGAGCAGTGGTGACCAGGATTTTAATCCAGAACTAAGTAAAAGTAAACAATTTCCTATATTCTTAATTCACCCCTATGAACTGAAAGCCTCCATTCTCTCTAAAACCTCTCTTCATTCCCATTGGCTGCTCTGGAATTCATCTCCACAGGTGTTCTGAGGAGGGAGGAGCCTCTCCAGGCTGAGATTTTAAAAGGACAGGGTCATAGCAGCTCTTTCTCAGAAGCTCAGAAGCGCTCAGAAGCCTCTGAACTTTCTCAGATGCCAGGTGCCTCTCACCTGCAAAAAACTCCACTCCCCCCCCCCACCTTTTTTTGCTTCCTTGCTTCCTCTGGGGATCCCACGTGTTCTTATACTGTCCAAAGTGCACAGAAATATCAGCAGATGGGAAGACAACAAGACCAAGGATTTCCAGGTACTGTGAGAACAATTTCTAGTGCAGTAAGTGAATCGTTTTTGCCTCTTGTCTGTATTTCATTTCATCCTTCCAAGGCGACTTTCCCCCTTCATTGTTCAGCTTCTCACTCCCCAATTTTGGTTCAATGCTGTGATTAATTCTCCTTGTGATGCTAGTAATAATATTAAACCTCCCCCTACTTCATTCAAGCAATGTAGTATTCCCTCCTGTATAAGCTCCCGGTCACTTTATGCCCCTTGAGTGAGCTTTAATATGCAATGCTAAGAGCAAGTAGTGTGTAATGTTTCCCAAGTGTCCCTTGCCTTAGTACTGATGCTAAAATGCAATTTCTTTGCAGTGATTGTGGGAGAAATACTGGGAACCATTGAAAATGACGCTTGGGTTTAAATAACCGCTTTGCACAAATTCATATATCTGGGTCATCTCCCAGCCACGTGTTTCTGTGATTGGTGCAGTGTAGTTCGAATCAAGTTATGAAACACCTATATAGTAAGTATGAAAAGTAAATGAGAGAGAGAGAGAGAGAGAGAGAGAGAGACCTTACAGACCTTACATCTTGTTCGGGTGCCCAGGTCCCTCAGTGTGAGGCACCTCTAATGTCTAAACCAGAGAGTTGCTAGTACATCTTCCGGTATATTTTGCATCTTCCAATCTTGGATGGTCTGGGATGTAGTTTAGATATTTGTCGAGCTTATTCTTAAACACATCTACGCTCACTGATATATTCCTCAGATGAGCTGGCAACGCATTGAATAGACGCTGCATTATCGATGCTGGTGCGTAGTGGATTAATGTCCTGTGTGCTTTCCTTATTTTTCCTGGTATATTTTTGGGCACTATTAATCTACCTCTGCTTGCTCTTTCTGATAGAGATGCATGTGCATGCACATACCTAAGTAATACAGTACTTATCATGGAATCAATAGAGGCAATGTGTGGTATTAATATGCTGTAAAGAGAATTTAAAAGTTTTTATGAAGGAAGCAAAGGGTATGTTACAATCTTGATGCTAGAAGACAAGGAAATCACAGATTTATGTAAAACGTTGTGGGTGAAAGCAAAGTAAGTCACGAATATAACGTGAAATGATTGATACTTATGACAAAGTAGAGACAGGGGGTAGTAAAGAGAAAATGAAAAAACAAGTGAAAGCTTTGCTGAAGTAAGGGTAAGAGGGTAACTTGGAACCAGGAAGATGGAGCTATGAATATTGAGTGGTGGTTGGAAGATTAGAAGTAACTGATTTTTTTTGGAATTTGGGAGAAAATATAACAAGTAATGAACAAGGGGAAGGTTGAGCAAATGTTCTGTATGGAGGTGAAGCATAGATTTTGAATGCAGAGAAAGGATACAGGTTAAAACTGTTTGGATGAACTGCTGCAAACTATTTTGTCTCCCAAATTAATACATCTAAAGATTTTTAGGTCAAGGTAGTGTCTTTGTGGATGAGTGCTGGCTTAGTAATAAAGTACCTGTTCCAAAGAGTGGCACATCTGCAGACTGCAGTAACTACAGACCAATTTCTGTTCTCCCTATGCTTTCCAGTGCTATAGAAAAACTTATTTTTAAGCTACTATATAAGTATATGGAATCCAAAGGATTGTTAGCTGATAGTCCACGTGCATATAGGAAACAGTTAGGTCCCTCTGATGCTCTTTTAAATTTGACATACCATTTGCAAGTGAACCTTGTTGAAGGTTTTGAGTGTAGAGTAATTTAAAGAGATTTTAGTGCAGATTTCGAGTTAGTAAATCACAAGGCATTTATTTATAAACATCAGAATCTTGTTGTGGCCATGTGGACATGTTTTAGGATTACTTCAACATTTTAATACAGGTCAGCAGCAGCGAGTTACAGTTGATGGGATCTTTAGTGAACCAAAGCCTGTTGTGTCTGGAGTCCCTCATGGTAGTGTTCTTGGTCCAATGTTATTTTAAGTGTACACAAGTGACATGGTTGTTGGCCTGGAAAATAAGATTGTTCAGTATGCTGATGATACAACACTTGTCGGTGTAGTACAGCAGTTTCCAATTATGAGAAATGAAGTTACCCTTAGTCTTAATCGTGACATGGAGTGGAATGGATTAGTGAATGGTGTAGTCGGTGGGGTATGAGGCTGAACTCCAGTAAAACAAAAGCACTCTTGATTTGTAAATATCACAAAACTTCTTCCATCCCATCCTCCCCTTCAAGTGGAGGGGATTCTGCTGAATGAGTCTAAAGCTTAAACTATACTTAGTGTAAGTTCTGAATCACATATTAGTCTTGAGAAACATCTAATGAAAGTTAATGAAATTGATACATGGAAGTTAGGTATTGTATGTTGGCCTCATATATTTATCAAAGTCAATTAACACAAGGTGCACTGAACACTTGCAAACATATTAAAGCAATCATTTCCGCGATCTTTAGTAAACAAGTGAAAAAAAAGAAACATTTTTCCTCTTTAATAGTGGGAACGCTAGTGATTTAGGTGGCGATTTGAAACTTTTGTTTCCTCATTATGACCCTACCGTCTTTTCAATAGAAACTGTCGGTTATGCATGGACGAAAATGAACAAGGTTAAGCACATAAACAATAAACAATGTAACTCTTAGTGAACAACTGTATTACATAATAATAATGAAGATGAGGAGATAAGAAGGAGTTAATAACCATAATAATAGTAATTAGCATGCTAATAGTATTTAACCAATACCAACCAATACCATTATTACTATGCTAATAGTAATTAACCATAATAATAATGTGTCAAATACGCTAATTTCGTCCATGCACATTTCATAAGCAAGCAACTCGATTCAAGACATAATCCGAAAAATGCTGTGCATTATAAATAGAAAAAAAAAACAAAAAACAAAAGCAAAAAGGAAAACGAAGAGGAGGTGGCAGAAGAGAAGCATAAAAGAAAAGGTTGGGCATGAGTTTTCAGGGGTAAGAAGGGGAAGGGGAGGGGGAAGGGGGAGGGGGAAGGGGGGAAGGGGGAAGGGGAGGGGGAGGGGAAGGTTAGGAAAAGATGTATTAGCCCGTTTAAGAATGGGTCCACTTCTTGGCCTCACGACCCAGGAGGAAAAAGATTTATCGTTTCATCTCCTCCGAGATCAGTATCATTCTCGTTTTTGGGCGGATGGGCGTGGGTGGGAATAATGGGTGAGAAAGAGTAAGCGAGGGACTTTGACGTTGCTTCAATAACGTCAATAAAGAAAATCTGGCTAACAAGCTCTCGTGTTCCTGCAACTGTGAAGTTCTCAATGGTGAACGAGTGAAGTTAAAAAAAAATTTCTTTATATATACATATATATATATATATATATGTGTGTGTGTGTGTGTGTGTGTGTGTGTGTGTGTGTGTGTGTGTGTGTGTGTTCAACAATAGTAAAGGTGGCTCCGAAGTAAAAACAAGACAAAAGTCACTGCCATGTTTATCCTATTAATTGTTGCATCAAACATGGTCGTTGTCACTTATATAAACATGAATTTTGTATACTCACATATACTAAGCAACTAATAAAGGACACTCCAGGGGAATTCTAACAGACAAGATCATCTTTAGCCGTCTAATCTAAAGTTTTAAATCAAAGGCCAAGGTCGTCGTCATCTCTCTCTCTCTCTTCTCAATATGTGTGTGTGTGTATGAGTGCTCACACCAAAGAAAGCCTATAATACCACAGGTAAATAAAGACATACGCAAAAACTAGTGAAGACATTCATACCTGCCAAAGCAGGTTGGAACCCGGATATCTCGACTCCTGGGCCAATCCCCTGGAAGAGGACACTGGTTAGTAAGCAGCAGACGGTTCAAGATGACGTCATGATCACTGTGGCCTATTTCCATCAGGATGTGGTTCGGCATCCCAAGCAGTAACAGCAGCAACAGCAGAAGCAGCAATTATCATACCTACTTTGCTCAGGTCTATAAATGACAGCAATTAACGTATCACTGATTTATGGCTTCCAGATTCGCCCCTGGCTTTCATATCTGAGAGTAAGATTCACTCTTTTGGCTTATCAAATTTTACTTTTGTATTTTCATTCAGGCATAGGCATTTACATATATATATATATTTACACACACAACACACACACATATATATATATATATATATATATATATGTATATGTGTGTGCTGTGGTGTGGTGCGTGTGTGTGTGTGTGTATGTGTAGGTGTTTGTGTGTGTATGTAATCAACTGGTCACTTTTCACAAGATATGTATGTTATTGTAATAATCATGGTATATGTGGATTTATCCATTATTTTTGTGTAAATTACCTAAAACATATGATGAATTCTAAACTGATGGTCTATTTATGGCTCTGTATTTAACTATCTATATAAATCTATACCAGTAACAAATATAAACATGTGTGGCCCTTTAAAAGATTATGCATTATTTGACAAATTTAAAAGTGCACAACTATACGCAAGCACAAGATATCGAATACATGTACAAAAAGCAAAATCGTTTCACTTTCCAGTACTGCTGACGCATAACAATTCAAAATTAGAACTGTCACCTCCCATGTTATGTGATGAACGCTACAAGTTCCAATGACCAATCGTGCCTAGATGCATAATTGTAAAACATGTTCTAACCAATAACAATGTCATTTAAATATTAAAATCCACTGGTATTTTATAGTTCTGAAAGGTGAGAGGCTTTTTTGTAATATTACTGATCGTTTATCTTCTCAAAACCCTATCATCTGATGTTCACTGTTACTGAGTATCGTGGCTTTACTGTTCCTTGGTTTTCTTGATGGTTTAATTCTATGCAATCATATTTGACAAGTGTTCCTTAAACATCTGACATAAACACAAATTCAGCTATGTATGTCATGAAGCTATTGTCGAAAAGACCCTAATGGGACCAAAGAATGAATGAAAGCAATAACTGCAAATGCTCAGGACATAAGATATAGGAATCAAGATGGTCAACGCCAAGGAAAAATTATATGGCACATTATTCCAGTGTGATGCAATGCAGTTTTCTTTTACAAAAGAAAACTATAAGAGATAAGAAAAACGTGATTGACCTCCTACGCAAGCGTTTAAGTGACCTTTACATGTCTAAATGCACATTTTGACTAACCAATAAAAATAATACGAAAAATAAGTTACACAAAATAAAAACTCTGATTCTCTTAGGAGAAATTATTTGGCTTTAGACAACTAAAAGCTTTGCTGCGCAAAAGATGGTCATTTAAAAAACAATAAAACACTCACACATTATAAACATATATTCTTTAGTATTGTTAGAGAGTTTTTTATACGAGCTTTTTCCTAATTTATTATTATCCTACAAGCTACATTAACTCCTAAGTTTTTAAGTAAATGGGTTACATCTTTAAAATTACTATGTGGTCACGGATGTTTTGTGTGTGTGTGTGTATGTGTGTGTGTGTGTGTTTTAAGTTTCTCCATCGTTATCAACTTAGCCTTTTTGCCGCTCTCAATGTCCGTCTAATGCAATATCAGGCTATTTTAATTCTTAGCCTACATTCCTAATGACATCTGTTACGTCATTAAAGTTTCAACATATTTATGGAACACACACGAAATGCTCTTAAAAATAACTGTAATAATGACTTAAATTTATCGTATACACAAAACAATCAATATTTCTGCCTGAGTACATTTCAATTCTGACCACAGCAAGAAAGTTAAAAAATCGGTTTTCACATTCTTGTTGTGAGAGCATTTTTGTATTACAAGATACATTAAGAGCGGAAAAAGACTTCTCAAGGTATTCACAAGAGAGAAATTTATAACGCAGACAAAACTAGCTCCTAAGAGATTTCCCATTTATTTAAAAACTGTAAGGAATTAATGAGGCGTTGAGGAAGAACAATACAATAAGAAGAACTTAAAAAGAGCTCATACAAAAATCTACAGGATATGCACATGGTAACTTGACAACCTTCATTCATGTTAGTAAAGGCAATCATGCTATCAACTGAGCAGGTGATAAAAGCTGTCTTATTCGATCAGTATTTTGAAAAGAAATAATCTATCTTATTCTATCAGTATTTTGGAAAGAAATATAAATGAATAAAGTTTAGGAAAAGACAGATTTTGTAAGAATCTGAATTTCACTCCAGGAACGTTTATACATTAATCCATTTATTTCAAAACAAAATCTGTGAATGGCGCGTGCATTGAATTGCTCACCTATATAAGTTCGAGTGTGCTGTCACCCTTGCACAGATAACGTATATTACTATCACTAATTATCAGTTTTCTTGAGGATGTTTTAGATACACGCAAAAGAGGTCTGGATATATAGAATGTCTTCTATTTTTCTCTGTGCCTCTTTGCATCTTAATAATACAAGTTCCTGTAATTTCACACGCACACAGGCACTATAGTGTATATATATATATATATATATATATATATATATATATATATATATATATATATATATATATATATATAGTACTATACTGTGTAGCAGGTGTGTGCCAGATCACAGGAATATGTGCTATTACGATGCAAAGGGACACAGAAAAAAATGTAAGAAATGCTATAATACCTGACCAATTTTGCCTGTACTTAAGACGTCGTCAAGAGAACTATTAAACAGTGGGAGCAATTTATGTACATCCAAGCACACACACACATATATATACATGTGTGTGTTTGTGTCTAATGGCCGGGAAGGGATAAAAATTGGGCTGTAAATATAATTAATCCCACTGAGTTTAACTACAGGAAGTTGAGAGGAGACAAGAAGGATGTATAGTTGATATTTTTATTTACTTGAACTAGTTTTACATAAGTGTCCGAACGATAATAATAGTAATAATAATAATAATAATAATAATATAACAATAAACATCTGGGTACTTGCCTGTGCACCTGTGCCTGCAGAACAATATGTGTGTATGTAAAGAATAACTTAAATTATATATATATATATATATATATATATATATATATATATATATATATATATATATGCATGCACAGTTTTTCTGAAGTTCTCTCTTCGAGTTCAACAGGACTCATGCGTCTGGCTGAGTTAAAGGGTGGAACCCAAATGCGTATATCCATATGCCCCAAAATCTTTAGACCCGGTCTCAAAGAAATTATACGTTTGAGTCCTTTATCAACGAAAGGGTGAAAAAGATTTTCTCTTTTGCATATGTAACTGCCACTCCAGGTGATCTAATGCCTAAATTAGATCAGAAATGTCTGGAACAACTCCTCCGCAATCTATGATGCGCAGGATACATTATGGCTGAAGATTACAAATGCAAGAGCCATGATATGCTCCTTGGGTTTTTCAGTTCGTTGGGCAGCATTTAACAAAGTATTTGGAGAGGTTCCTAAAATTTTAGGCGACATCAGTACATTTAATAAAATGTTCCCCGACACTACGTTTCATAACGGAATATTTAAATCAATTTTACTGTACAAAACCTTTTAAAAATATTACTGCAATTTAAATTAAGTCGAAGAGAAAAAGAATAAAGACTTCAAAAAACTAACCACAAGAAGAATCTAAAGCTAAATCATTTCTGGTGTAAGGATAGAGAAGAAAGTAATCAAAGACTTTTCAGCCACGGAAAAATATGAAATAAAAACGCGTCCTGGTAATCCGTAGAACTATTACCTCTAATATTCAATTGGTCTCGTCCCATAAAATCTCTTCCATGTGAAACACTGGAATGCTTTGCTACTGAAAACTTTCCACATCGTCTATCATAATTATGGATGCGTTAGCGACAGAAATACTGTTTCTAAGCACGTGAATTCTTTAAGGAATGTCTGCCCCCTTATAATCAGTTTCTCGATGCCCTCTGGCATCAAATCATATCTATGACGGCAAATGTAAAGGTGAAATTCGATTAAAAGAGTTAAAATGAATATAAATTCAAAATCATAAACGCAAAAACTATAGTATATATATAATATATAACTAAACGAACCCAGACTAGCTTTAGCCAGTTGTAAAACCTGCAGGTACACAAGCAAAGAAAAATCAACCAGTTAAGATACAAAGGCTATGAAAAAATATACTGACAGTATAGCCTGCTACAGTCAAGAAAATTCAACACGAGGACTTTTGGGGTGGACTGCTATGGCACAAGGGCCTGTGACGCATTCCAAGATTTGAAATCAACTTGAGGATATATCAACACAAGATACAGTGAGAGTATCAAGAAAAATTAAGGAAGGTGCCAAGGAACTCTCACAGTGAAAGCTAATTAAAACTGCAACTGCATCCTATCAAGAGCAACTGTACGTGCTGAGGATTAATATAAATGTTTTCCTCGTTAGGAGGCCAAAGTTAATCGCACTTGAGACATTTATCAAAACCAGGTAGTATTTTTCTCTTACATAAGAGCCAAACAAAACTCGCTTATAGCCAGAGCAAAATCAATAATAATAATAATAATAATACTAATGAACCATGAAACCACTGTAACTAGGCTATAATATTGAGAATTGAGTGTTGAAAATATACTTATGTATAAGGTTAAAAAGGACTGAAGAGGGATACAGAGCAGTATCCGAAACTCTCTCCTTGTCATTGTTAACCCTGTACATAAACATATTTTTTAATACTACTGCTGTTGCTTTTAATTCTAAATACTACCACTACTACTACTAATAATAATAATAACAATAATAAGTTTACTGCTATACAGTAATTATTATTATTATTATTATTATTATTATTATTATTATTATTATTATTATTATTATTATTATTATTAAATAAAAAACAGTCTTGCCTTATTTCCGGCCAATAAGGTAAGTCTATCAGTTGAAGTTACCAACCTGCAACAAATACAAAAAGTCTCATTTCTCATTTCAGTAACCTATGAGAAAGATCTGGTCTTTCACAATCCATAACTAATATATTGAAAATAAGCAATATATATAATAATAAAAACTATTGCACCAGGCTAATATCAAATGGAAAAATTATTAGTACAATATACAATTTTGAAAAGTGGCTTACTGACTCATTTATTTCATCAAGTTATCACTTTTTGAGAAATTCTCTTTTTTCTTTTTTTTAAGATACCAATTATGGAATGGAATGGAATATGAAATTTAGGCCATGGGCCAAGCACTGAGACCAATGAGGCTATTCAGCGCTGGAAAGGAAATTGAGAATGTGTAGGTTTGAAAGGTGTGACAGGAGGAAAACCTGGCAATTGCAATGTGAAATTAATGTTGGGAGAGGGTGGATAGCAAAACGGAATGGAGGTACAGTAAAAGGAATGAAAGGGGGTGCAGCTAGGGGCCGAAGGGACGCTGCAAAAAAACTTTAGTAATGTCAACAGTGCACCCTGTGAAGTGCACTAACGGCACTACGCCCCTACAGGGGATACCAATTAGGAAAAGGATTTCTTGCAGGAAAAGTTTAAAAGCGCAGCTTTGAAAAAAAAAATATATATAAAAGTATTCATTGCTGAAGATATGGACCAAAATATGGTTAAATGGCCAAAGTTGGTTTAGTTAAATAGGGCAATTACAAAGTAGTAATTTACTTGATGAATAATGGTCAGAAATTGAAAGCAATGACAAATTGTCTTTTGCAAAAAGAACAGCCAAGCTGGAGTCCAAGAGGACTTCTCCTCCATGCAAATCAGTGTGCTAGTTATTGACCAGCGTGACCTGCAGGAACTGCATCGGATATTAACGACGGGGCCTTCGTTTAAAAGCAAATGCCGATTATTAAAAAAATAAAATGTTAAATTAATGCATTTTAATTAGAGTAAGCGGTATAATGCATAACGAAAACGTATACGTTTGATAATGATGTCATACTTGGCGTTTCTTTTTTAAAACTTAACCTGTTAACAACAAAAGTACTCTTGAGTCAAGGAAATGGTATAATATACAACGCTGATTAAACATTCGATCACTTACCTTTCATATTAGCTCTGATATCTAAAAACCCCAATATTAAATCTTCTGTGTATGGGCACGCAAAACTCCAGCATTTCGGATATATATAAACAAGCTTTCTGTGACCCATTACCTCATCATGAGGTAAAAAAAAAAAAAAAAAAAAAAAAAAAAAAAAAAAAAAAAAAAAAAAAAGTGGGGACGAAACTGGAATTTTGAGTTTTAAATACTGAGGGAATTAATAAATCTTAGAAGACACATAAACGCAACTTTTTCACTGACTGGTACAGCAGGTGCTCCGAAGTCCCGATAGAAAATCAATGAAATTGGGTTTTTTACTCAGCCTGGATTACAATGATCAAGTCCATTAAATACCACATGAAAACGAAATGTTGAGAACATCTGGACCAGTTAAGGGAATCTATGGCTCTCTTGGCAGCTTTTGGTCAATATTCCTTTTTACTTCTATTATTGTACATTAATATACTTTTTACAAAGCTAGTGTCCTATCACAATCCATATCCTGAACAAAAATGCTTCCTGAGTTGTGGAGTTTACTAAACCATAATCTATATATTATGATATACATTCAGGCTTGGATAACTTCTTGGTTGTTTACAATCGTCACCAATCATACTGCAAGAAACTTACGATGGCTAGGCAAAAAATTTTAGGAAAACAAGTTCAGTACATAATACGTAAGTTAAAAGGTTCAAGAAATGAGATTTTGTGTGTCTCAAAACCCACTTTAAAATAAATTGTTTTAAGAATATCGTTTCAAGAAAATTTATGTTTATCAGTGGAATTAATGCACATACTTTCATTTCTTGAACCTCTTAAACTGCATTATTGTTATGTATTTACGAATTTCTGTTTTCAAAACTTTTCGGCTTTATATTGTTTATAATTAATTTTGATTTTTTCGTTAAATTATATGCTTTGCTTATTATAATAATAAGAACCATCACCATCATAATGTATCTAGGGTGCTCGAGGGTTTAGTTCAGATTTCCTGTCACAGATTTAGCCGTGAAATGTATTCTTCCATTCCCTTCCATCTTACGCGGTTTTGTTTGAATTTATTTTGGTTCAGGAGTAGGATTACTTTCTCGACATTTCCACTGTTCGTCGTAATGGTGCTCCCACATCTCTCCTCATCAAGAGCTTGAGCCATTCCAACCTCTGAGACGTCAAATCTTCTTTCCAACTTTGCTGCCACAGTCAATTTTGGATATTCCCCAACATGCACTTGATAAAATAATCTCTGTACAAAATGTCTCTACATGCCGGTAAAGCGTGTACTTTCCAGAGAGAGAGAGGAGACGAGAGAGGAGAGAAGAGAGAGAGAAGAGAGAGACGAGAGAGAGAGAGAGAGATTGTTGTTTTTTTCGTTTATTTTTTTTTACTTACAAAGCCATTTAATAGAAAAAAAAAACCGCCATCATTACCAAGTTTTTGAAACTCACCGATACACTATTTTAGAAAAATGTCGCAAAACGAAAAAATCATTATATACATTATACACACACGCATATATATATATATATATATATATATATATATATATATATATATATATATATATATATGTTTGTGTGTGTGTGTGTGTGTGTGTCTCTGTGTAATATAAATATATATACATACATACATATATATATATATATATATATATATATATATATATATATATATATATATATATATATATATACACATATATATAGCTTCATGTTAGCATACAAAGTGGCAGATGATACAGTTAATGTTGACACTTGGGGTTCAGCCTTATAGGATCAAACACGGCAATGAGTGTTGGACTGTTTTTACTGGGTCCACTCATCCTAAGGAGAAAAGTCTTGCAGTGCCTAAAATAAATAAAAAAAATTTCAACATACGCAAATTTCCCTAACAAGGAAAAAAAAGTCAATAAAACCATCATACTTTGACAGCTAAAGCGTGGATGAATCACTGTGCAGTAAAACTGCCTTTACATTAGCTGCTTCATACACCAACACAGATGGCTCATCAGCGTCGCTTTCAAGTGCTAAACCCAGTGAGCCATTTCATTGGCTCCTTTTAGTATATACTGTACACGTGCGCTTTCAGGACATGTGGGGCCCATTTTCTCAAATATATCTTCCTGAATCTTCACCCAACTGTTCATTCTTTCACCAATGACCAAATTTCCTCAAAAT
>NC_087210.1:49998763-50023763 GCF_015104395.2 Macrobrachium nipponense | reverse complement strand
ATAGTTATCAACAATAAAAAGAAAATTAGGGGCGAATGATTCCGGATTGATCAATAATAGACAATAGCCAATCATCTTTAATAAAGATCGGCGTGGACAAGTTCAATAAAATTTCACTTTTACTGAAGGTTTTGGAACAGTATTTTGAATGATTACAAATCTGAATACCCAAACATGCCATAATAATCCACTGGCATTTTCGGGTTAGGGAGAGAGGGACTGCCCGCACCCCCATCGATATCTTATACAAAATATGACAAATATAATTCTATACGTATTTTCTTTGCAAAATCACAGAAACGCAAACTACTGCCCAATGTCTTCTTTAAGTGTTGATAAACTTTGTTCAATAAGTGATAACAAGCATCGCGTTCAATGGCTAAAAAGATGACAAGCCTAATGTTTAATGATTAAAAAATAAGTTGAGAAACGACTTCAGCGGCTGACGTCCAAGGAAGAGATATCAATGTAATATCAAGGGAAAATCAAACCCCGAAGTCCCGACGCCAAAGTGGGATGACAAACAGTAAAAAAAAAAAAAAAAAAGTCAGTCGAGATAAATGCCTACGATAATACCTATACAATAAACAAGGCGCACAGATTTTCAAATTATCCCTGAGATTGACTTAGAAAAGGAAGCATAGACCATACTACCTCACGTTACCCATTAAAATTAAAAGAACTTACTACAGCCATAACTAACAACCTGTACATGCTCCAGATTCTTACCTAAAAGCACAATGATGCTTATCTGAATACCTGAACCCTAGGAAAACTGAGAATATAATTTATTTCCAAATTTTTAGTAGTTCCTACCATCTCACTATCGCGCCCTCTCTCTCTCTCTCTCTCTCTCTCTCTCTCTCTCTCTCTCTCTCTCTCTCGCACACACCCAACCATGCATACTCGTACACTCACGAACACATCAGTATCTAAGAACACATAAATATCTAAGCTGCAAAACTGTGGAGGAAAAATACGGAAAAGTTTGATCTTCATAAAGCTGCACTCGACCGTGGAAGCCGCTTCACTGTTTAATGAGCTGCCCGATGGGCTGGCGTTGCAGTCCACCAGTGACAACTAATTTTTCTTTAGAATAAATAGGCTAGAAATATTTTACTACTTAGATTATAAAGCAAGGTACAGTATATAGATTATAAAGCAAGATACTGTAAATAGTTTAGATATAGTTAAAGAAAGCTCTGTGATCGCGGTTCCCACTCGCAAATATTAAATACAGTGGGCATTTTGAAAGTGCCAAGGTAATTCGAACAAATCCAAATCATAAATTATTACTTTATACTTTGTTCTCTGGGTCGAATTATACGTACTACGTCCCATATAACGGTGGGTTATCCTTCGGTACCACCTGACAATGGCACATCAGCTTAAGGGATCAAAGAAAATTCGAAATAATGGTGACTATCATAATATATCCTTTCATACAATCAAATTAATATTCAATAGCTAAGAACCTCTGTTATATAGGCAAGAATATCTACGCACCCAGCAGGAAATTGACCATTTTAACGCACACCTGAAGCAATAGTACAGTAGAAACTGAATGATACATTAAAAACAGCATGGTCATACGTGGGACTCGATTAATTATTATCTTCTCGCTCTCTCATCTAACAGACTTGTTACTCTCAATGACCGTTGACCTATCCATGAATTAACCAATTCATTAGAGTAACCATATTCCACTAATCAGGTTCTGATATTCTGAATGGACTTCTCTTTTTTCCCTTCGTAGCGTTGGGGGTTAAATGGTCCTCACCAACCATTTACGAAGAGCAGGAAACATTTGTTTCCGTACTCTATCTTTTACAGCCATACAAACACACACACAGTTGAAAGCCATATTTCATGAGAAACTGGCAAGTCCATTTTCACAGAGCAGGTATATAGAAAAATACTTCAGTTCCCCTTCTTTTAAAAAATCTGGGTGTCCACGCAAAATTTCAATATGGCCGCCACTTTTCAAGATGGCCGACAGTTGTTTCGATTTCTGACACTGAGTACACCATTGTGGAAATAAATACATTAAGTCATTATTCAGATAATATCCTCCTGAGTAGAAGAATTAATTGAAGATTTCACCAGAGCTCCTACTACTATATTTACCATTGTGATAAAGATGGTGTACAAAATGGCCGCCATAAAACATTTTGCTTGATAACTCTGCAACTAAGATTTTTATCTATGCCTACATTTACGAGGCCAGAGATTCTGCTTTTTTGGTATTTCTATTAGGTTATTATCAACATTACATCTTGGAAAGGCATCCTATAATAATACTGAAAAGTAAACAAGCACAAGACTATAATGGAGTATAATAACAGAGTGTCTTATCTATGTTCGAACACTCCCTAAATGTCTTTTTTAAAGCATGAAATGCAAGATTTTCAAGATGCATGGTGCCATCCTTTAGCGTGATGAAATTCTCATTCAGTTGTATCTGCAGCATCATTTACAACATTTTTGGACATGATGGAAGCAGGGGGAATATGTGTGAGGGAGTCAGGTAGCTCAGGTACAGATTTTACCCTCTCTGGGCCAAACTGTACTGGCTGACACTCTTCCCCCTGGTTGTCTTTGCCAGGGTGCTGGGTACCGACATGCTGGTCCCATGAAAAGAGGTAGTAGCCGTAATTGCTAAAGGGTTGTGATTAATGTTATGGTAAGTAACCTCAATCTCAAGACAGGTGGACAGACTACACCCTCTTCCACATACTTGGTGACATTGGCATCTCCAAGTTAGACTGATATCTCCAGCACCCTGTCACAGGAAATACTCATGCCATGATCATTAAGCACTTCTACCAGGTTTCTCTTCCTGGCTTTGTCATAGATGGTCATGGCCATGAACACTGGAATAGGAGTTTCCCTATCCTTTAAGTGTCGATATGCACTTGCTTCTTACTTCTGTTATGAGAACCAGTTGTACTGCATGAGCTGAGAAATAGCCAGGTCTGACTTTGCTGAGCCAAAACTTAGCTGTGACTTTATGTCTGCTCCATATTTGACCATACTAATGAACTGCAGCAGACTTTGAGGTATGGCATCATTGGTGCATCATTCACCAAAGGTGCCGTCAAACCTGGACTGATGATCCAAAATATTCTTCCTCAGTATATTTGGTGCTTTAGCAATCACAAGTGTATTTAAGTAGTCAGATGCCTGGGATAGGGCTAAAGCTACATCTTTCTGCAAGGCAAGTAGCACATTCTTGTGTGCTTCTTATTATGGGATTTCTGCTAACAATTTATCGCTGTGTTTACAGTGGGTGAGGAAATACCCAACTGTTCCTGGCCCTGCTGTTATAATTGGGGATATGTCTGCAAGAGGATATATGGCAGGACCATCGGAACTGAAGCTGGTTTCAATGATATAATTAGCCAGCTCTGATAGAACCAGTGGATATACATCTGGTTCTTCAATGTGGCATTGTTATTTATCAAGATTCTAAGATGGGGCCTCTCCTAATTGTAAAGGCCACTGAGATATACAACATGATATTTCAGCTCTTGTGCACTTGTCACTTACACCTAGTTTTGCCAATAATTTACCATCATTAAGAGTGTGATTGCACTCATGTAGGCTCCTGTTGATAATTAATTGTTGAAGATCTCATACAGGTGCCACATTTCCACAAAAAATGCATGCCTCATTGTCATGACTCATTCAATGCTGTTTACCATGCTTTACCCATGGTTCACTACCTTCAATTGTTGAGCTTTGCTTTCTTGCATGATCAAGTTTTGCATTATTAAACATGACCCTACAGCTCTTGTGGTATTTTGCAATGTTTTGTCAAATTGTTGCCTTTATGCCATTGCCTTCATCCAGCCTTGCTGAGTCAAAGTTAAGCAGCATTTCAACAATCTCCTGGAACAATGGTACATTGGTTTAAATCATTACATATCCTTCATGTTCATGATTATGATGTACAGAGGCTAAGGGCGAAGTTAGACCTTCAGTTTTTTGTCTTCCTGGCAAAGACTACATTTGCTCCAGTCCATCTTCCTTTTGCCTGTAATTCAATTTAGACTTGCCATTATGAGCTCTTGACTAAGAACGAGGGGCTATCCTTTTACCACCTTAATCTGATACCCACATTGATGTGTGGGATACAACAAGGTTTAGCCACTCTACACCTAGCCTGATCATTCATCCAGTGCCATTTAAGTCCCATATGTTCTGTATGCCATCCAAGTAAGTACATGAACAAGCCATGTAAAGCCTCACTTACACTAGGCTTAGCACTCCTGAGCTGGTAACTTCTGTCAATTCAGATGCAGTTGTCTAACTAGATCTACCAACTAACTATATATAAATACACACAGACACACACACACACATATATATATAAATATATATATATATATATATATATATATATATATATATATATATAATATTTTCTACTAGTTAATTGATATGGGGCTATTAGACAGCATTTGAGACACAAAACTACTAAACTACACTAAAGCAAAGCTAGGTACAGCGTAAGGAAAGCAAGATTAGCTCACACTGAACCCCATTCTGAGTTACGCAGCAGTCGTCACCACTGTGCACTGGCTGTCCGCTGACATTCACTCTTTTAAACTAAAATTAAAGATAAAACCACCACCTAAATTATATATAGACTTGCAAACTATTATAGTGAAAAGGAAGATATTTTTCTGTGCCTACTGAGACTCGAGACACTATTATTTAGAGTTTTTGGCTGCCATATTGGATGCCATCTTTCTTTATATATGCTATATGAAATCTTTAACAGAAACACATCTTACTTTTGCTTAGTGACTGCCTAAAATGTGTATAACCAAAACACATGCATAAAAACATGACCAGATGCGCATAAGTCCCATGTTAAAATCTTGACTAACAGCCCTTTTGAAAAAGAAGCCATTTTGGAATTTTGAGTGGATACCCAGTAATTATCAAGTGGTCTATGGAGAGGATATGTACCAAATTTCATGCCTGTATCATTGACTGAAGCATTTTAGTGAAAAAATTATTTTATCTGCTGCACTATAAAGGGCACAGTTTTTCGAAAAGGGCATAACCTTCTTCTAGAGCAGTCACTGTGCGTCTGGTCAGTGAAAATGGCTCAAACAAATAGCAAAATTTTAATGAATATTGTGAAAATAAGAGAATTGTTGTTTTAATACCACATTGACTTAGGTCAAGATACAGTACTAATCCTTACAATCTAGGTCAAAGATCGAAGCAACAATAATGCCGTGTCTTGTAGCACCACAAAATTCCCAGAATGCAACGAAGTATCGAGGTCCTTCCCAATTAAATCTAGGGAGTATGCCTGCCCGGATACAGAAAAGGAAAAAGGTTATTACCTTCTTTTATCGACATCACCAAAGAATAAACCTCCCGTCTTTCCTCTTACGAACGCATTAACAAATGACTTAAGGAAATTTAATTGCAGGTGACCATTTCAGTGTTACAGGACCGTGAGAAGAATTATTGCACTAGAAATACGTAACCAATTAACAAACCAGTTTAGTCATGGAATAGTTCTTATTTTGTCGTTCAAGTTGCATAATGACTCAGAAAACTTTACTGTAAATAAACAAGTTAATATATAGTCGTTCATATAAACCAACGGGTTTCAAGCCTTACGCAACATGTGACCTCTGCCACCTCATAAAGAATATAAAAACAAAATAGATTTATAATCCAAGCCACCGTCAGCAGGGTAACATTCCGCCGTGCACAGGAGAAATATATACCTTAAAGGATTACAAGGTGGAGATATGCAACGCTGACTGCTGAGGTTTACACTCCTGTCAACGAAACATAATTTCGAGTTGTTTGCAGTCCAAGGGATACATACCTTACGACTTGTCTGACAGAAAATCTTAACCATGTTGCAGACCCTTGCAACAATGACATGCCAGCAACACTCGAGGAAGGCAAGAAGAATGCCTGAGAGAGAGAGAGAGAGAGAGAGAGAGAGAGAGAGAGAGAGAGAATCCAAAATAGACTTCTGGTGATCGTAATTGCAATTATCAAAGTTTGATATAGAACTAAAATTTGTTATTTATGAAAAAACAAAGGGTTAGTTCCCACGTCCGAACTGTCTTTTTATTCCTGCAAGATAAAAATAAACTTCAAAAGGAAAATAAGTAAAAGTTAAAATATAGTGTTCCGATAATCATGAAAATATACCTTAACAATACGGTTACTAACTCCCTGGAGGTTAACAAAAAGAAAATGTAAATACTGAAATATGAATTATGAAATAATCACGTACACTCGCACTCGCATAACGTAGCTGGAGGCAAGCGATAATCAGAAGGCGTGGGAGGAGGGCAAGTAATCTGTCGTTGGCTCAGCGCTATGTTAATCTTCAACTCTGCAATTTCACTTGCCATCGCCAGGAATGGATGGATGGTCAGTTCCACGTTTTCCTAGCTTGAAGACTTAAATGAACTACGTAATTTACCCTTAACCAACACGCAGTATTGTCATTAGCTGAGAGCAAGAACAAACAATCATAACCAGTTCCATCAAGTGATTTCTTTTCTTAAGCTGGAATTGTCAAACGCGAAGGAGATACATTGGAAGAGTTCTGCGTTGAAAAATGAGCGAAGCAATTTGGGAAAGCCTCCCCTCCAAATCTGCGCTCTCCATCGTCTTGACCCCAGGGTGATCCCGTTTTCTAGAGAAGGGAAGGGACGGGAGGGGAGGGAGAGGGAGAGGTGGAGATTTACCGGTCTACTTCCAGCACCTCCGGAGGATTTTGCATTGGAAAATTTCAAAACCTGCCTCCACCCCTTTCCCTTCCCGTGCCGAGTGCATTTCGGGGCGACAGATACATCGTCTTCAAACAGGTAAATGGGTTTCACGGCCGTTCTTTTTGCACAATGGCAAGATCGAATCCTACGCGAAATCTCCTAAACCTAAAACGTGCCTGCAAACGAAAGGACGCTCGGTTGGCAACGGTGCACATGTGTGTACTCGAGCAGAACGGGTTCTAGCCATCTGTTCGCCCAAGGCGGCGACACCGGTTCTCTCCCTTACACTGATCTTTGACCCGTGTCCCCCATCCCCCTTTTTCCTTCACATAACCCTCCCTCCTTCCAACCAGACCTGCCCCATCTCCCTCCGACGCTGGACCAACACACCCAACTCTTACCACCCAAAGGGGTCAAATCCCGAGGGTTTAACCGGGGCTGCTGGCTTCGATGCGTCTGGATTTTTATTACGAAGTGAAGGAAATCGAAATATTTCTTTGCCATCTTTTATTTCTTTATTTCTTTGTACTTTCCATTTATCACCTGTAACGTGTTAGTTTTAAGTGGGCCTTGCTATAACAACAGCGTATCCTTACTCTTCAATAATAATAATAATAATAATAATAATGATAATAACGATTTTCACAAACCTCTTCAGAAATTTACTTATTTTTACCAGGAGAAAATCATCTACATCGCACGCAGTCGTAAGACACGTTTCTTAAACTATATATATATATATATATATATATATATATATATATATATATATATATATATATATATATATTGCAAATTTTTTTTTTATCATTGGGCTTTAGCACAAATCTATTTATTTGCATGATCATAGTTAATGGAACAATAAGAAAGACTAGGGAGAGAGAGAGAGAGAGAGAGAGAGAGAGAGAAGAGAGAATGGGTATATGTATGTGTATAATCTCAAAACACTCAGTTATATTACAGAAAACAATCTCCTGTTCGCGTCCAAGCTGCACTTTGAACCCGTACTTATCTTTTCATCTCTGGATTCATCAAGCGAGCGTTCAGTCATTTTCTTTTCTTTTTAACAATACTTCTGGACTATTTGTAAACAGCGCGATCGTACTATTTGCCTTTCCGTTACTTCAATTGACTCTCAACTTCTTACATGCCTAATACCTCTATCACAGTCCTCCAATTCGACTGGGTGGAATTTATAGTGTGGGGTTCCGGGTTGCATCCTGCCTCCTTAGGAGTCCATCACTTTTCTTACTATGTGAGCCGTTTCTAGGATCACACTCTTCTGCATGAGTCCTGGAGCTACTTCAGCGTCTAGTTTTTCTAGATTCCTTTTCAGGGATCTTGGGATCGTGCCTAGTGCTCCTATGATTATGGGTACGATTTCCACTGACATATCCCATATCCTTCTTATTTCTATTTTCTTATCTTGATACTTATCCATTTTTTCCCTCTCTTTCTCTTCAACTCTGGTGTCCCATGGTATTGCGACATCAATGAGTGATACTTTCTTCTTGACTTTGTCAATATACGTCACGTCTGGTCTATTTGCACGTATCACCCTATCCGTTCTGATACCATAGTCCCAGAGGATCTTTGCCTGATCGTTTTCTATCACTCCCTCAGGTTGGTGCTCGTACCACTTATTACTGCAAGGTAGCTGATGTTTCTTGCACAGGCTCCAGTGGAGGGCTTTTGCCACTGAATCATGCCTCTTTTTGTACTGGTCCTGTGCAAGTGCCGGGCATTCGCTTGCTATGTCGTTTATGGTTTCATTTTTCGTATTGCACTTCCTACATATGGGAGAGATTATTATTATTATTATTATTATTATTATTATTATCATGAACTTTTTTATTTTCATTTAAATATTTAGATCTAGGCACTTCTCTGTTTACTGATAACTAAATATTAACCAGTCATTCTATAGAGTACCCTAATTTGTTTCTAATCAATATCCCATTGAAGTGCAATAATACAGACCACGGGTTGTTTCACTTCCCCTGTCGGGCATTTTTGGACAGGTGCTCATCGTCGTAAGTCTACAAAACTTATTATTAATTCTGAAAGTTCTGGCTTTCCGTGCTATTTCCCGCATCTCTTACATCAATAATCAAACACTAAACACTGAAGTCATTTTACTGCATTTGATATAATTTGATAAAAAAAACAAGTCTTTCGCTAATAATCTCTCTCTCTCTTTGTGCTAATGTCCAATTATAAAAATAACGTTATTTAGAACGAACTCCCCTAATGGTTTTCTTGTTAATATTCCTTGCATAATAAATTTTAATACGAATTGGAACTTGATTATTTAACACAAGAGCTCTCATACATACCTATATATATATATATATATATATATATATATATATATATATATATATATATATATATATATACTGAGGTCACATTGGTCTGACATATATAAAAATGGACTGTTCAATCAGAAAAGCATAACCTACATTATTTTGTAACAGTGTGGCGTGGAAGTAATAGTAAAAAATAAAACCATCGCAAGATTCTCCAACCAAGAATGCACTGGAAGTAACAGCATTCCAGAGCCCCCTATCGGAACGGTAACCAATTAGAAGTGCAACCACCGACCACATTGTATTGTCGTCTAAATCGTTGTATACGAGAGTTCTTGCATTTATTAGCGCCAAAGCCATTCCACGGTTTAATCTTTTACTTTATTATTCATGTGCGCCGAAGACCAAATTAAGTTTCAGATAAGGCCCATCGGGAGAAAGAGAATAACCAGTGACATTGAAATGAAGACAATTTTCACAAGTCTTCGGCCGTCTCCAAACTCGCTCTCTCTCTCTCTCTCTCTCTCTCTCTCTCTCTCTCTCTCTCTCTCTCTCTCTCTCTCTCTCTCTCAAATCAAATCACATCAGTTATATGTCATGCATGTTCTAACCTCTTATTACATTACCCCTAGGAAATCTTCGTTCACTTTTTCCTTAATTTGTATTTTCCTCTGAGACTATTCTTATTTGAGTTCTTGTCTATGTGTACGCTTCACAATTATCGTAGCAATGTAATTAAAGAAAACCCCAGTATTAACAGTTTACATATACTATAATTGCATGAACACTACATTAATCATACACATGAACACGGAGCTAAGTATTCAGAATGAAGAGAGGAAAATTGGTGTTCCTTTTTTATTTTTCAAGATGATTTAATATTCCCTAAATGCGTTTATCACGTTATTATAGCTTAGTAAAATCACATACGAGAGGAAATTTTACACTTCTTTGCCCAGTGCAAACGGAACTATGAGCGCTGATTACGATAACTGCTGGATTACTCCATTCCTACTGTGCTTTCTAAGACGGCTGGCAAGTTAACTGCCAGAAACCTATACAAAACTATAGAGGAACTCTCTTTCTTTCCTTCAAACTCGCACACACACATAACTATATATATATATATATATATATATATATATATATATATATATATATATATATATATATTGTTACGAAGTGCCAAGTATCTGGTTACCACTTATCAATTATTACCTCAACAAAAGCCAGACACCTGAACCCTCTTAGCACGTATTAAACGACTGAATACTCTAAAGGCAACAGTGATCCCTTAACACTTATCAGTATTGCAGAAAATCAGACTAAGTTCATCAGAACAGGTGTGAGGTAATATTATAAGTAATTAAATTAATCAAAGGGCATCACTTCATCAACAACTTTCAAAGTCTAAGTATTTCCCTGATTTCAGAAGTCTAAGTACTTCCCTGGTTCTAAGTCACTTCAAGTAAATTGAAGGAAAGCAAATCAATTACCACTCTATGATTCTACCTATCATCAATATAATCAAATGCAAATATACTGGTATAAAAATAAAAACACTTATAAAAATTTTACATACAAAATTTTATTATCAAACTCAAAGTTTATAAGTGAAATTCACAATATCAGGGAAAATTACTGTTACTTGAAAACAAAGTAAAGTTTAATTAATTCTAGAATCAAATCAAGTAAAATTAAATCAAAATTAATTCATTACAAAATTCAAGAAAATTAATTCAACTGAAATTCAAAAGTGTTAGGCAATAATTGAAAATTTGAAGTTAATTCACAAGTGCTAAACAACAACAAAACTTGAAAAGAATTCTAAGTAAATGCAAATTAATTCACAAATGTTAAATTTAATTAAATGTGTAATGATTAAGCAATGAAAATAACTAAGTCAATTAAATTGTGAATGCAAATGAAAATATAAAATAAAAAGACACACTTCAATAGAAAATGAAATAGTGCACAAACAATGGAACAAACACAAACACAAAAAATCAGCAATGTGTAAAAGTGTAAATCTTTTCACTCAAAACATTATAACCAACAGTTTTTACCAAACCTTCATAACCACCTGTTATTAGTTATTAGTTAACCAAACCATCATAACCATTAAATATTAGTTATTAGTTAATCACTGTTCCTAACAATTATTAGTTATTAGTTAAACACAGTTCCTATCCGTTATTAGTTAACCACTGTTCCTATTAACTTTTAGTTATTAGTTGCACCTAATAAAAATATAACACACTTTACCTTGGTATACCAATTTCTTTCTTTGCTTTGCTGCAGGCTTGATTCACACTATCACAAAAACCAGGCGCTGTTACGAAATAATGTTTGTTCAGATTCCACAAAAGACACCATTTAACACTAAATAAATTCTAAGAAATATCAAATATGAAATTCTAAGTTATGAGTGACCAACTTACGTTACGTTAATATAATCTCAATGATATCGAGAGAGAGAGAGAGAGAGAGAGAGAGAGAGAGAGAGAGAGAGAGAGAGAGATGTTAATGTCTCGAGGTTCTAAGATGTAATGAAATCTCTTCCTTAATGGAAGCTGGACAGGGCAGATGACAAAAAACGTATTTGGCACGAATGCTTCCAGAAAGTTCGAAATATGGCGCAACCTTCATAAAGAAATGTGCAATCTCCACATGGCTTTGATCAAACACATACGCGTACGAGTCCAGTCTGTTAAAAAAAAAAGACGTACTCTACTCGATCGGCACGAAGGAGAAGTCTTATCACGTACGATGACAAATTCTCCAAAACACAAATGAAGATTTGAGATTGCTATCAAACGCGTTGACAGATTTAGGAAAGCAAACGGATCTCGCAGTTCCTCCAATCTCAAAGTGTTGACATAAAAGGTACACAATTGTCATCTCGAACGGACAAAGAAAATCTCTCTCTTTTTACATTCTAAGTTATAATTATATATATTCTTTTACATAATGTAGGAATCTGAAAAAATGTTACACAATCTACATGACATTTCAAAGAGGGGAAATATGCATTCTGAAAGTAGCAATATATAATATACCTCCCCCTAGAAGATTCTTTATCACGGTGTTGAATCCAACGATTCGCAATGAGATAAATAATCAGCAACTACATTGTTTTTGCCACTAATGTGCTGCACTCTTAAGTTATACTGTTGCAGGCACAAAGACCACCTGGTCAGTCTTTGATTATGGTTTTTCATTTTCTGGATAAATGATAGTGGATTGTGATCAGACAACACTAAAATTTCTTCATTCCTAGGTCTATTCACATACACTTCAAATTTTTTCAATGCGGTGATTAAAGCTAAAGTTTCCTTCTCGATGGTCGATACTTTCTGATGTTTTTTCAATTTTGTAGACATGAAGCACACAGGATGGTAGATATTATTTTCATCTTCTTGAAGTAGAACAGCTCCAACGCCACAGTCCGACGCATCAACTGGTATCACAAATTTCTTGTCGAAGTCTGGAGCTTGAAGTACTGGTCTTGAAGTTAAAATGCCTTTTACCTTCTCAAAGGATTCTTAACACTCTGGAGTCCAAACAAACTTAGCTTTGGGACTAGTCAAGTCTGTCATGGGAGCTACTACAGCTGAGAAATTTGGGCAGAAATGACGATAAAATCAAGCCATGCCCAAAAATCTCTGTAGCTGTTTCCTGGTAGTAGGTGGGGTAGCCTTACGGATACCTTCTACATTAGCATTTACTGGGGCAAGAAGGCCTTTCCCAACTTCAAATCCAAGATACTGTACAGTTGCCTTTCCAAACTCACTCTTCTCTAAGTTGACTGTTAATCCTGCTTCTTGTAGTTTCTTGAAAACTTTCCTCAGAATCTTCAGATGTTCTTCCCACATTGTAGAGTCAATCACGATGTCATCCAAGTATACACCTACTCCTTCTATTGATCCTAGCAGTTGATCCGTCACTCGTTGAAATGTTGCGGGTGCATTCATCAGACCAAACGGCAGAACAGTATACTGATACAGTCCAAAAGGAGTAATAAAAGCTGACAGCAACTTGGCATTCTTATCTAAGGGAATTTGATAATATCCTTTCAACAAGTCTATCTTGGAAACAAACTTGGCTTGCCCAATATTATCAAGTAACTGATCTATAAGAGGCAAAGGATAATTATCAGCCACACTGATAGAATTCAGTTTCCTATAATCAGTACACATCCTAAATGATCCATCTGGTTTCTTCACTAACACACATGGAGAACTGAAGTGACTTGAACTGGGTTCTGCTAATCCATGTTGCAGCAAATACTCAAATTCCTTCTTCAAAACATCTCGATGATACGGTGATAACCGATAGGCTCTTTGCTTGAAAGGTTTTCCATCTTCTTGAATCTTGATTTCATGCTTAGTCAGATCAGTACGTCTAGGCACATCTGAAAAAATTTCTGGAAAACTTCTAATTACTTCACTTAAGTCTTCACCTTGTTCAACACTCAGATGTTTCAGTTTATCCTCCAAATTTTTCAAAATTGAAGAATTATTCATCTTGCTTGCAGTTCCCAATTAGTAGCCATCATCGTCTTCTGTAGATAAAGTTGTTTGGGTTACTGACACAGTTTCAGTTTTAGTTTCTGAGAAATAAGGTTTCAAGAGGTTCACATGTATCTTCCTTTGTCTTCTTCTTCTTTCTGGTGTTTCAATCACATAAGTTCTATCACTTAACTTCTGAATTATCTTGTAAGGACCTTGAAATTTATTAGTGAGAGGAAATCTCTTGACAGGTAAGAACACTAACACTTGTTGACCAACACTAAAACTTCTTAGTTTAGTCTTAGCATCAAATCTCCTTTTCATTTTCTCTTGACTCATTTTCAAGTTTTCTAAAGAGAATTTTCTAATCTCTTTCAACCTTTTCCTTAAGTTCTTCACATACTCTCCTTGGCTTTCCTCTTGATTTTCTTCCCAATTTTCTGCAAGAATCTACAACGGTCCTCTAACTTCTCTTCCAAAAATCATTTCATTAGGTGAACATCCCATACTTTCTTGGTAAGCATTCCTAACTTCAAACAACATTAATGGTAAACCAACATCCCATTCCCTTCCTGACTCAGAACAATACTTTGTCAGCATACTTTTCAATGTCTGGTGGAACCTTTCCAAGGCCCCTTGAGTTTCTGGATGATAGGCAGTGGATAACTGTTGTTTCACTCCTAACAAATTCATCACATCCTGGAATAACTTTGAAGTAAAGTTTGTTCCTCTGTCACTTTGTACTATCTCTGGTATACCAAACTTTGAGAAAAACTCCACAAGTTTTTCAGCAACTATCTTGGCAGATATGTTTCTAACAGGGATTGCTTCTGTATATCTTGTCACAGGACACATTAATGTTAACAAATACTCATTTCCTTTCTTTGTCTTCGGCAATGGTCCAACCATGTCTATAATCACTTTGCTAAAGGGTTCTCCTCTAACTTCTATAGGTTGTAGGGGGGCTTTCTTGATGGTTTCATTCGGTTTTCCAGCTATCTAGCAGGTATGACACTCACAACAGAACCTGCTAACATCTTTGTGAAGTCCAGGCCAGAAAAAATATTTCATGATCTTCTCCACAGTCTTCCTGATTCCCATATGTCCAGACTCATGAGCTACTGCAACCACTTGTTTTCTCAATGGATATGGAATAAAAATTTGATGATATTCACCCCATTCAGCATCTCCTGGTATATCTGTAGGTCTATACTTCCTCATCAGCAAACCTTCCTTCAGATAGTAACAGGTAGGAGTTTGTTGCATCTCTTCTCGATCAACAACTCTGAAGAACAAATCAGTTAACGATGCATCCTTCTTCTGCAAGTCCATAAGCTTCTCTCTTGTCACTTGACCAACTTCAAGGGTTGAATTCTCAATATCTACTAACTCAGCTACTGTATTTTCACTACTGTCTTCAGTAAAACTTTGACTACTCGGAGTCTCTTCAGGAACACCAGGTTCTTCTTCTTCATCGTCGTCGTCTTCTTCATCTTCTTGGGAAATCTCTTCTTGGTCAGCACTATGGGAAACTTCACTTCCCTGGAACAATTCTTCTAAGCACAAAGATCCTTCACTTGATCCTTCTTGGGTGTGTAAATCCTCAGTTTCTTCACTTGCAGTCATAGTCCTCTTCATACTTCTGGTAGTTACACAACTAGGAAACAGGTGGGGGTTATTCTTCTCCAAATCAACTGTAGGACTAATCCTCAATGGTTTGTCTGTCACTACAGGACAAGGAATAAATGGCACACCACCAACTTCACTCCCCAACAGAACATGTACACCTTCCACAGCCAGTGAGTCCTTTACAGCAAAATCAATTCACATGACAGGTGTAAGCGGCATATAGGAGTTACTTCCTCTCCTCCTATACCCTTCAAAATAACTGAATCTCCTGTGAGACTCTTCTCCAACTGAGGGTGAGAACCTCGTACTACCACACTATGGTTACTCCCTGTATTACGTAATATCTTGACTGGTACCTGCATACTTCCTTCTTGAGTTGACAGCATACCCTCATAGATATATGGCTTAAAAGCCTCCACACTGCTAAGCCACTCACTGCTTGAGGTAACATTTCCACTGGTTGCTAAACATTCAGCTTGTTTAGTTTCATTCTTCTCTGGAGTCTGATTCTTTCCCACACTGCTCTTCGTAGTTTGTTTCACCTGGTCACCTTTTACAACTTGACCAACTGGCTTTGACTGCTGTTGATTCCAATAACACTCTTGACTGTAGTGTCCTACTCTTCCACACTTGAAACAGACAACATTAGGTTTCTGTAACTGTCTTGAAAAACTGGTTGAGGATTTCACATCAGTTTGCTGAGGTGTATTACCTTGTGTACTCTTGATATCATCACTCGTAGGTTTCCCATTAAATTTGTTCCTGTTATTTGGATAAGACTTAAAACCTGGGCGTTGTTGACTCTGGTACTTGACATTGTAATTACGTTTACTACTAATTATATTGTAATCTTCACTTAGTGTAGCAGCTTTGTCAAGTTTCTTCACTTCTCTCTCTCTTAAATAGGCTCTTATATGTTCAGGAATTCCCTTAAGATACTGTTCAAGAACAAGTAACCCTTCTAACTCGTCAAAAGTTTTAACTTTAGCAGCTTCTACCCAACGTTTGAAACACCTTCTCACTTTGTAAGCATAATCTAAGAATGTTCCCTTCTCATCTTTTCTTAAATTTCTGAATCTCTCATTGTAGTACTCTGGGGTCATCCGGTAAACTTGTAGCACACTGTGTTTAAGTACCTTGTAGTCTTTACACTGATCAGCTGTTAAGGCTAGATAAGCACTCCTCCCTTTACCAATCAAGACACTTTGTAGCTAAAAACTGACCATTTATCCTCTGGCCATCCCATACCTGAAGCCACTTTCTCAAAGTGATCAAAAAACTCATCTGGAGCTTCTTCAGTAAACTTAGGGATTAACTTCTGTATTCTAACTACATCAAATACAGGGTCTTGATTACCTTGTTTAGGGTTAGACGGTGTTACAGGTAATGTGGATCTAGCTCTTATCAATTCCATTTCCCTTTCATGTCTTGCGATTTCTCTTTCTTCTGCTGCTGCTTTTTCTTCTTCTCTTTCTCTTCTTTCTTGTTTTTCCCTGTCTATTCTTTCTCTTTCAACAAGCATTTTTAGCTTAATCAAATTCTCTTCTGCTTCAATGCGTCTAAGCTCTAACTCAGCATCACTTTTCTCTTTCTTTTCTGCTTGCTTATTTATGAGATCAGCATGTGCTACATTCAACAACTCTTGAGCCAATTCTAACTCATCTTCATCAGTTATTCTACCAGAGTTTATCAATGATTCCATAGCAATACATCTTATTTGTGCCTTTACCATACTAGTAGACACATAACCACCACATGCCACTGCTAAAGCACTCCACTGTGCCTTAGTCAGAGTGGTTTCAGACAAACCTTGGATGGAAGGGGCTGCTAAAAATTCCTGAACCTTGAACTGAGCCATTTTCCTCTAAGTTATCAACTTACAATTCAGTACAATAAATGCAAAACAAATATATATGGTCACTCTCCTAACAAAATATATCCCTAACACCACCAGTATATTCTAGAGTGATAATGAAATCTGCTTTCCCGGGTCTCTGGGCACCATTAAACAATGTTACGAAGTGCCAAGTATCTGGTTACCACTTATCAATTATTACCTCAACAAAAGCCAAACACCTGAACCCTCATAACACATATTAAACGACTGAATACTCTAAAGGCAACAGTGATCCCTTAACACTTACCAGTATTGCAGAAAATCAGACTAAGTTCATCAAAACAGGTGTGAGGTAAGCTTGTAAGTAATGAAATTAATCAAAGGGCATCACTCCATCAACAACTTTCAAAGTCTAAGTATTTCCCTGATTTCAGAAGTCTAAGTACTTCCCTGGTTCTAAGTCACTTCAAGTAAATTGAAGGAAAGCAAATCAATTACCACTCTATGATTCTACCTATCATCAATATAATCAAATGCAAATATACTGGTATAAAATAAAAACACTTATAAAAATTTTAAATACAAAAATTTATTATCAAACTCAAAGTTTATAAGTGAAATTCACAATATCAGGGAAAATTACTGTTACTTGAAAACAAAGTAAAGTTTAATTAATTCTTGAATCAGATTAAGTAAAATTAAATCAAAATTAATTCATCACAAAATTCAAGAAAATTAATTCAACTGAAATTCAAAAGTGTTAGGCAATAATTGAAAATTTGAAGTTAATTCACAAGTGCTAAACAACAACAAAACTTGAAAAGAATTCTAAGTAAATGCAAATTAATTCACAAATGTTAAATTTAATTAAATGTGTAATGATTAAGCAATGAAAATAACTAAGTCAATTAAATTGTGAATGCAAATGAAAATATAAAATAAAAAGACACACTTCAATAAGAAAATGAAATAGTGCACAAACAATGGAACAAACACAAACACAAAAAATCAGCAATGTGTAAAAGTGTAAATCTTTTCACTCAAAACATTATAACCAACAGTTTTTACCAAACCTTCATAACCACCTGTTATTAGTTATTAGTTAACCAAACCATCATAACCATTAAATAGTAGTTTTAGTTAAGTTAACACTGTTTCCTAACAATTATTAGTTATTAGTTAAACAGTTCCTATCCATTATTAGTTAACCACTGTTCCCATTAACTTTTAGTTATTAGTTGCAACTAATAAAAATATAACACACTTTACCTTGGTATACCAATTTCTTTCTTTGCTTTGCTGCAGGCTTGATTCACACTTTCACAAAAACCAGGCGCCGTTACGAAATAATGTTTGTTCAGATTCCACAAAAGACACTATTTAACACTAAATAAATTCTAAGAAATATCAAATATGAAATTCTAAGTTACGAGTGACCAATTTACGTTACATTAATATAATCTCAATGATGGAGAGAGAGAGAGAGAGAGAGAGAGAGAGAGAGAGAGAGAGAGAGAGAGAGAGATGTTAATGCCTCGAGGTTCTAAGATGTAATGAAATCTCATCCTTTACGGAAGCTGGACAGGGCAGATGACAAAAAACGTATTTGGCACGAATGCTTCCAGAAAGTTCAAAATCTGACGCATTCTTCATAAAGAAACGTGCAATCTCCACATGGCTTTGATCAAAGACATACGCGTACGAGTCCATTCTGTTAAAAAAAAAAAAAGACGTGCTCTACTCGATCGACACGGAGAAGTCTTATCACGTACGATGACAGATTCTCCAAAACACAAATGAAGATTTGAGATCGCTATCAAACGCGTTGACAGATTTAGTATAACAAATGGATCTCGCAGTTCCTCCAATCTCAAAGTGTTGGCATAAAAGGTACACAATCGTCATCTCGAACGGACAAAGAAAATCTCTCTCTTTTTACATTCTATGTTATAATATATATATTCTTTTACATTATGTAATGCGAAATCTGAACACACATTTAAAACATCCTATTCTAAGCTATCTAACGAAAAAACTATATAATCTGATATATATATATATATATAATATATATATATATATATATATATATATATATATATATATATATATATATATAGTTACAAATGTCCTTTAATATCTAATTCGCTCTACTCCAGAATTAATATATTTTCATATATGTTTAACCGAGGGGGAATTTATATGAAAATAATTAATTCTGGGGGTATAGAGCGAATTAGATATTAAAGGACATTTGAAGCTCGATATATGTATATGAATCACGGTAATGTGATATGACATATATATATATATATATATATATATATATACACATCTATTAATATATATTATATATATATATATATAGATATATACACAATCTATATATAACTAATATTATATATATATATATTTATATATAAATATACCACACATCTATATATATATATATTTATATAATATTATATATATATATATATATATACACATCTATATATATATATATATATATATATATATATATATATATATATATATATATATATATATATATATATATATATATATATATCATGCTAATGACTGATTTTTTATTTTATTCATTTCATACATTAGTATTTTATTCTCTAAAGCGTGTTTAGGGATTAACTATCCATTTTGATATTTTCAACATGAAATTACCAAATAAATAAATATACAAATAAGCATAATATACATACGCAAACAGATGATAATTCACTTGACAAGACCCCAACAAAATTAGCTTTGTATATATTCACGGATAATTTCAGTTAGCTTTACCAATTTGATCTAAATGCCTTAGCTACGCAAGGCTTTCCTCAAATTCCGTCTCGTAATCAACAAATGTCATCAGTAAGAACTTCTAAAATTCCACAATACTGCACGACATTTCATAACACAAATATTTAACCCATGCAACTGATGCAGTTCTACAACCAGCTCGGTCGTTTCTAAGATTTTTGGAAATTTCTTTCTCCAGCTTATAACAAGAGTAAGAGACTAAATTTTTTTTACACAATTGCTCCAAGAGCAATGCCTCAATGACTTCCAGTTCCCAGTCACCAAGCTTTATTTCCTCGTCCACATTCAGTAAAACATTTCGTCAGCATACAAGGTGTCATTTTCGGTTTCGGTTAAAATTGCCTCTACAGTGACATCATAGCCTGGTGTTTCTCCATCACACATATCTATTATTGTTCTTCTTGAAACAGCGAGTTCCTTAATAAGCACATTCGAGTCATTGTCAGTTTCTGGTACATCAATCGAATTATCCCCTTTACATCTCTCATCCAAACCTTACAACAAGTTCCGCGCAGCACTGTCGCTCTTCTTTCTCTGATGTTATCATTGACCCATAACTCCTTTTGACAAATACTTTACATCTTTTCTCTCGTTTCTTTTCCCTGAAGAATATTTAACTATTAATTCTCTGAGCTACACTAACATTAATACAGTTCTCTGAATACATGGTTACCATTATCAGCAAGTTCTTCCAAGTATTCCCTCCTATTGCTTCTGGATCCTCATTTATCTACACTATCTAAGTTTTGGTACTTAGCACGGTCTATTTTGTATATTCGTCTCCTTGAAATTTGTCTACATATACCTTTTGCTCTAGTCTGTTCTCTATTTCATCCCAAGTCATAGACAATATTCAAGGTTTCTCTTCGTTACCCAATTGCACATTACTTTCTTTTCAACAGACTGTTATATGTTCTTCATTTTATACCAGGCCTCATTCATTGTCTATTTCTCCTCAAAATGGGGTTTCTTGAGCTGCAGATCTATTTCAGCATTCAATTGCATATACCCCTTCATGTTCATATTCAGGAAACCAAACTGAATCAAACCCAGACGTTAAACTTTTGTTGGGTACTCTTAATTTAAGCTCTGGCGTGGGAATAACAAGTTAGTGATCAATGCCTACATCTGCTCATCTATAGTTACTAACACCTACGAACGTTTTTACTCTCAATTACCAGCTACGTGATGTACTATTTGGTATCTGTGAGTGTTTTCTGAAGATGTCCAAGTGTACTTATGGATGCCTTTTGGTTGCAGAAAAATACCTAAAAATACCAAATTATTTGCTGCACAATAACTAAAAGTGAGAAATTGGAAAGCATTTCTTTTGCAGTCTCCTACGCCTTTCCTTCAGTTAAATCCCCCATACCTTCTTTATTCCTAAATACTTTTGAACTTACATTACAACAATAATATCATATCATCATCTAAAACATTTTAAAGTTCTATATATGATTCATATTTTACTTCTTCGGAGTGTTCATTTAAGGGGCATAGTACATTGTACTGTTTTAATTTAAATCCCACCAGCAGTAAATGGCTCACTACTTTGTGGTTAGTCAATGCCTCTCTAAATTGCCAATAGTTCATGCTCACTCCTCTACCAATTCCACCTACTCATGACCGAGTACATTACCGCCTCTCAATCTCTCTTTTCCCATTCCTTTGCTTTGTGATTAACACCTTCAATTCTAGTCACACCACTACTAACCATGGGTATATCATACCCAATTTTGAAAAAAAAATTAAATGTAAAGCATTAATGGAATGAATTTGCATGAATTCCCTACATACTGTGTACTTTGACTTAACATTAAGAACTGAACAATGTATTATTTTGTTATGAAAATAAGGTACTGAAAAATTTTACTAAAAGTAGATAAAAAAATGTTTAATAAACAAAAATTATCATCTGTTGGCTTTCAAACTTTTAATATGACCTTCCAGGTACTTTGAACCACTGCTGAAGAGGGTACTGATCCCAAAGTGCTGTATACAGCTACACCTGTAGGGACGAGAAGTAGAAAAAGGCCCTATTTTGATTACCAAATAAAAAAAATTACTTTACAAAAATAATTATTTTGAACTAAAATGACTGCAGCAATTGAATATTTATATTCATAAGTAACTAAAGTCTTCATATATAGTTCTACTTATCTCGGCATCATACACAGTTGCCACATATAGTGTAGTAGTGATTGGGACACAATTTATTGGCAAGACACTCACTGGAAGTGTTTTTTTTCTGCCTTCGATGGATACCCAATACAGAGCACTATGGGCGTCCTCACCTGTGCTACAGGTAGTCCAGCATCTCCTGAAGGTTCAGTGATGGTGGGCAGCTCAAAAGCAGTGCATATGAGATACTTGAGCTGCCTCAGAAGAGTATAACTCGCGAGACGATGCTCTGCCCAGGGTTCAACCAATTCCATAGCCAACAGCTGCATGAAGTGCTTCCTCTAAGGCTCTCTGCAACCTACCTCCTGCATGTTTTCCCCATGAATGATCAAGAACACACTGAGCGGCCACACCTCTTGGTCTTCCTGCCACATAAATACTGGCTACACAATTAGTCGAATATGTCCACTGCCCCTTCCATCTGTTGTTGTCTTCAATGTTGGTTGGCTTCCCACATTCTTGTTGGTGAAGTGGTAGTGCTGCATCAAGTCCTTGGTGAAGGAGTGGCCAAGGTTTTGCCCGTCCCTCAGCCATGTCCCCTGCTCCCTAAGATAGGAGATCCCCGACAGCATGTACTTGCTCTTCACATCACTTGTTATGAGGATCTTGCTGCCATACTACACTGGCTCATTTGGGATGTACATCTGAAAAGGACATTGGCCTTGGAAGGCTAGCAGCTGCTCGTCAACAGTTAGGAACTGGTGTGGGGTACAGTGAGTGATATAGGCCTCGATGTAAATATCCCACACCTTCCTGATTGGGGCAAAATTGTCGGTTTCCCTTCGCTGTTCTCTGGTAATGAAGTCATCAAATTGTATGCAGTTGAGGAGGAAAGTAATGGTCACTTCATGTATAGCTGCCCTGGTGAAACTGGCACCAACCATAGGGCTCCAGACATTCTTAGTGGAGAGGTGGTTGTCTCTCCTGTAGCCACTAAAGATGAGTACCCCTAACATGGCCCAGCACCCAGTATCACCAACCATGGGTGTGACATACCCTAAAATAGTACATAAACAATATCTTTGGGTAGGTAACACTCGATGTGTTTAACACCATGTATCACCAACTGCAGGTATGCCATACCCAGACACAGGCCTAGCACAGAGGAGAGCACAGAAAGCAGGACAACAAAACCTTCCCCTGCACTGTCAAGCAGATAACTGAAGCTACTGAGGAGGTGGCCAACCTCACAGGGTGTGTGAAACAATCATGTAGCTGGTAAAGATAAAAAACAATGTAGGTCCCAAAACACACCACCTATAGAACTCCAGTGAATTGACCACTGACTATCAGGCTCTGCTGTCGGCCACTTTAAGACCATAGGAATTCAAGTACATAGTCTACAACACCTAAAATACACTTTACATTACAGAAACTCAAGGTTAACCGAATTAAAGGTTCTACTAAAATCTGTATCAAAAAGCACTCATATTTAATATTCCAAAGGGCATCTTGCACTTTTCTTTCCATATGCAAAAGTCAAAGCAATAGACAACGGATATTTTTCTAACTCAGATCCTGAGAAAACCAGAAAAAGGAAAAGGGCAGAGGAGGAGTGAGACTGAGACTACAACACAATGTAGGCAACAGACCTGGCTCTTCAAGGAAAAAAAATTAGTTGTAAGAATCAGGAGAAAACAAAGGACCGAAGATTATTCCAAAGCTTAGCAGTAAAGGAAAGACATAGTCAAAACCCCTGTAATCTGATGTCAACCAATTTCCAAAGACAAAAAGAGGTGGCCTGCTCAACGGTTGTAACCAAAGTAGTGCTACAATAATTTACAAATGCTGCTCTTGTCGTCGAGGTCTTCCTATCTCACCGTAGATTCTGAATGACTAATGATGACTTAAATTTGAAACTTTCTCTTTCTCTATCACTCTGCTCCCCACAACGGTTGAGACAACTGAGCACTTAATTCGCTCCCCAGGTCACCAGAAGCATACTAGTTTTGGGGAACAAAGCTTATATCCTCCCTCCTACTCGGGTACGAGAGTGGCACACTAGTTATTCATTTTGTTAACTAAGCAAACTCCCATTGCGCCACGAGCGCAGTTGTGTGTGCTTGTGTGAGAGAGAGAGAGAGAGAGAGAGAGAGAGAGAGAGAGAGAGAGAGAGAGAGAGAGAGAAGGAAAGTATGCACTCAACAGTTATGAGTATTTGAATTTATGTCACGGGAAGGCGTCAAAAATGCTGGATGGAGTTGCTCAAACGGCAGCGGAGGAGAGGAGCCCCAATAGCTGAAGAGAGAGGTGAATCTCTTCTGATAGAGCGACTGCCTTCTATTCGATCCTTTTGAGGAGGAGGACTTAGGAAGATACAACCGAAATATGAGAGCAATTCTCCAAATACAGGCGAATAAACATGGCGTATAAGAATGCAAGAGAGATTTGATTAAAACAGAATATACGTCACATGTCATGTACAATAATCTTGAAATGAGAAAGGCCGATATCCGGAATGTCTGTAATCTTTCTTTCTTAATAGTACAAAGAATATCAAAGAATGATGTAGCAGCAGCTTTTGAGTATTGGCTTCTAATACTCAAGAATGCAATTACGATCTTCTTATGCCCATTGCTACGAAGATAGATTTGTAGATGATCTCAACCATTTTTATCACAGCATTATTAAAAGTGTGCAGGTGTATATGTGCGCATATGTTTGTGTACAAGAACTAGAAATAGTAAGTACATATTAGAGTTTGGAAAAAGTGAGAAAAATGCACAGATTAGTTTGAGCTATTAAGTTTGCTCAGAACATTAAATAGACCAAGTAAATCATTTTTCCTCTGAATCGAAGACTAACCTTATTTACTTTATTCAACAACTGAATTACCTGATCGTCGTTCTATTCTTTCAGGATCATGAGTCAAATGCTTTGGAGTAGTTTAGTCTGTTTATCTCAACCTCAACATCCTTCGATTATTTGGGGGTTTAAATTATACAA